>NW_027186324.1:0-71193 GCF_028583685.1 Petaurus breviceps papuanus
CCTCCCCCTCCCCTCTCCTTTCCTCCCTTTCCCCTTCCTCTTTCCTCCCCTTCCCCTTCCCCTGTTTTTGGAGGGGGAGAAGGCAAGGCAGTTGGGGTTAAGTGATTTGCCCAAGGTCACATGGCTAGTTAGTGTGACATGTCTGAGGCCACATTGAATCTTTTCTTTTTATTGATTTAGAAGATATAGAGTAGTTCCAGTTAATGTGGCACCTGGAGTACTTTTCCTATTCCAGGAGGCAGTATGCTTTTAAAATTAAAATGTAAAGTTTAAAAAAATTGCTGTTAAAGTCAGAAGACTTGAATTTAAATACCAAGGCAGGTTCCTTTACTCCAGAGCCAAAGTGCTTTCCTCTGTTTGCTGCTGACTGACCCTCTCATACTCAACATCTAAACGACCACCCAGACTCATTGAGGACTTTTAGCTTTTCCGTATCTTTAGTACTTCCTTGCCCATTACCCATAGACTCATTTGCTCCACTTCTCATCAGTGAACTAGAATTTTGATTGGTCATGACAATATCAAAGTTCTCAGATCTTTCAAAGTCGTTTTCCTAAGTTTCTACGAAACTTTTCATTTTGTTATTTCTTATGGTATAATAATATTCCATTATATATAATATACCATATATTTTTTTAGCTAGGCCCAGTAGATCAGTGACTTTTAAATTTCCAGTTCCTTATTATTATCCCCTGCCAAAAAAGTGTACCTTATAAATATTTTTGTATTATGTGACTCCTTTTCTCCTTTCTTTGATCTCTTTGGATTATAGGCTTAGTAATGATGTAGGAGAGTCAATGGGTATGCACAGTTTAGTAACTTGGGGGCATAGTTTAAATTGCTTTTCAGAATGTCTGGGCAAAAACCATAGCTCCACCAGCAGCACTCCTTTTATTCAGCAATTCTTCCAACTGTCATTTTGTAAGTCAACAGTCATTAAGTGCTTACTATGTGCCAGACGCTGTATTCTGGGGATAGAAACACAAGCAAAAAGACAGTCCGTGCCCTCAAAGGAATTTATGTTCTAATGGAGGAAGAACCAGGTGGAGGCATGGTGACCAAATCTGGAGAATGAAGGATGGTCTTATACTGTAATGGAGGTACTGGAAAACTTCACCAGAGGAAAAAAGGGACTGTGTCTTCTGTCAGTCTACTAGGTGCAAGGTGGAAACTCAGAATTGCTTTAATTGACATGTTTCTAATTACTATTGATTTGAAGCATTTTGCATGTAGGGTATTTTCATAGCCTTGACAATTTATTTTTTGGGTAATGACTCTTTGTTTTTAAAAATTGAACCAGTTCCTTATGTATCTTGGAAATGTGATCCGTATTTTGTAAATGTATGGCAGATTTTTTTCTTCAGTTAATTGTTTTCTTTTAAGCTGGATTTGTTTTGTTTTGGCAGAAACTTCTAAATTCTATGGAATCGAAATTGTCCATTTCACCTTTTATGATCCTATCTATCCCTTGTTTGGTCAGGAATTTGTATGCATTTAGTAGCCACTTATATATGTTCATGTTGTTTCCCCTGATAGAATGTAATTTCCTCGAGGGCGAAAACTCTTGGGTTTTTATCTTTCTGTCCCTAATACCTAGTATGCTGCTTGACCTAGAGTAGATACCTAATAAATACTTATTGATTGATTAATGGCATGATTTTGTAATTGCCTAGTATTATCTGGTGATTGAGTTGATATCTTTTCTATCTATCTGCATGCACACACACACACACACACACACACACACGAGAACTCTTCTTTTTCCCACATCAGAATTATTTTTTGTGTGTGTGTCTTCAGAATTTCATTTTTGAGAATGTTTCATCCTTCCTGGGATGACTTCTCTTTTAATTTGAGTAGATGGGACACAGCCTATCCTCTCAGCCCTGGCAACCAAGGAGAGATGTTTTATTATACATGTGCTTCTTTCAGTTCGGAAGAAAATAGACTTAGTTCAGAAGATGAAAAGGATCCTGAACATATCATGTGTAAACAAATTGATTATTGGTCTCAGTTAGATGAGTCTTGCGTTAAACGATGCAATGTCCTAATTCAGGTGACATTCAGATTAAAGTTGGTTGGGATCTTATATTGAATGGTAGAAATAACAGTTTGAGATTAGAGCAAAGAGATGTAGCCTCATCTTTCTTTATCTCTACCTTAGCATTTCTATCTTCCTTCATTTGGCACTCATAGGCAAGAAGAAACCTACAAGATGGTACAACCTCCCCTGCCTGTCTTTCCTCTGAATCTTTTATAAATCATGCTCACAAATTTTAGAATGCATGTCAGACTATGTCCAGATTTCCTAGCTCTTTCATAAATGATAAAATGTAGCATTCACTACCTATCCTCACCCACCATTTGGTCTCATCATTTCTGCTCAGCAAATTCTTTCTTCTTTTGTTGGTTACAAAAAAGAAAAATAAAATGATTTTTGGGTGCAGAATGTGGAAGAGAGCAGATTACGCAGCAAGAGAAAGGGAGAGAAGGAGAGTAGTGGAGCAGTCAAGGATAAAGGAAAAGTGAGATGACAGAGTTGTCAGAGTCAAAAATGCTGAGGGAGAAGCAGAGCTAGAACATGGGGTCATGGAATGGATGGTAAGAACTGTAAGGCCAGAGGTAACCATGAAGGCAAAGACCGACTTCAGGAGGAGCATTTGGAAGGATAGGAGCTTCTGGTTAGAGAAAAGAATACTAAGTTTAAGGTCTTACAGGAAAAAGGAAAGAGGACTGACTTTGCAGTCAGAGGATCTGAATTCAAGTCCTGGTTCTGAGGCTTAGTCCCCAGGTGATCTGGCACAACTCACTTACCTCCCTGTGCTTTAGTTTCCTTATGAACAATTTGAGCCTTATGACTTCTGAGGTCTCCAGATCTATGATTAATCTTATGATTCAGAGTTTTTGTTCAAATAATTGAGGTGTTGACCACAGAAGTTTTGAAAATGATGACAGAGACCAAATAGAGAATCAATGGTCTGCACTGGGGGGGAAGTAGTGAGGGACAGAGTATAGTCAAAGCAAAGACAACCAGACTTCTGTGTGAGGGTGAGCTGCAGAGTGGAGTTGGATTTTCATGATAGGAAGTTTCCTCAATGGGAATTTCAGGTACCGGTGAAATCCCAGATCTAATCCAAACAAGCAAACAAACAAGCAAAATCATGAATTGCCAGTTTGCACAGATTGTGCAAACAGTGGCATGGTTAGCAAGAATTGATTTTTTTTCAGTGACAAAAGGGAGCCAGCAAGACTAAAGAATCTTGGGAAATATGGTGAAAGATTCATTATTGGAATAATTGTAGTCAGGTGAGGAAAGTCAGTGACAGATTAATGGAGTTGTTTAATGTTGAGACAGATTGATGAGAAGAGGAGGAAGACAATGAGAAAAGAGGGTTTTGCTTCAGGGATGGGGAGCTAACACATGTTTATACATGATATATTTATTTCTAAAGGTAGCAGAAACATCAACAATTCATTCACACGTGTACTGAGAATGTATATTCACATAAATACTGTGTATTTATTGTAAAAGGAAATATTCTGGGACCTAGTGCTTGAATTGACCATATGCAAGATTGGAATACACTGCCAACTCTTAATTCTGCTGGATTGATCAATTTTGTCACTTATATATGGGCAGCTGACCACCTTAGCATTCATTTATTCATTCAAAAAATCTTTTATTGATGACTTATTCTTTATGAGATCTTAGCAAATCTAATTATCTAATTTGTCAGAGAAAGTCACTGTAGGCAGAGAGGTGAATAGTGTGATAGAACGCCAGTTTGAGCCAGGCTGTAGTAGGCCTTTAATTCTGTGTTAAATATCTGATGCTTAATCTAAAATGTTAACTACTATTTGCAGTTTAGTAAAACAAAATAGGCTTTTTACTGACAACAGAATTACAAGAGAAAAATGTAGCAGATGTTGGCAAAAGATGATACAGTTCACATAGACAATACAGGGAAACAAGAATAGCAGAGCAAATCACAAAAGAAATTAAGATAATGAGAATTAAGAATATCATAGAATACAAAAATCTCTATCATTAATGATGAGGTATCTACAATTTCTAAGAAAAGCATCCTAATTATTTATCTAGATTGAGTAGTTCAATCAACTGTACCACTGAGAACTGATGTCAAAATTTCAAAAAAAATATGGAGACTGGTATGAACTGATGTAAAGTGAAATAAGCATAACCAGGAAAAGATTATACACAGTAATAGCAACATTGTGTGATGACCATCTTCTCAGCATTACAGTGATGCAAGACAGTTACAAAATACTCATGATGGAAAATGCTATGCACATACGGAGAAAGACTCTGGACTTTGGACTCTGAATGCAGATCAAAGCATACTATTTTTATTTTCTTTATATTTTTCATGTTTTTTCCCCCTTATGGTTTGTTTCTTTTTTTTTTACAACTATGGCTAATATGGAAATATGCTTTGCATGTTGCACATATATAACCTATATCAAATTGGGGAGATAAGGGAGGAAGAAAAATTTGAAACTCAAAGTCTTGTGAAAATGAATGCTAACATCTGTCTTTGCATATAATTGGGAAAAAGTGCTATTAAAATATTAAGATATGATAAAAAAAGAAAATAAATAAATATCTGTAATTTATATTATAGTCAACACAGAGCCACTGAAACTTTTTGAGTAAGGGAGCGATATATTCGAATCTGTATATTGGAAAGATTATACCTAGCTGCTGTGTGATGATTTGGAAAGGGGAGGCAGAGAGACCAGTAAATGTGATTATGACTTGAATTAGTTTGTTGACATCTGAGTCATCATTTTTCATTCTGTTGAAAAGAAAGCAGTTTCAGCTTGTAGCCATGGTGTGGGTCTGATTGCAGGGAGGCCTAGACAGTAATGAACCCTCCCTCCTTTTTTTTTTTTTTTTTTTTTTGCTCATTGCCATTGGAAATTGGGTGGTTGAATAAGAGAGTTTAATTTGGACTTGAAACTAGTAGGATGCACTGGTAAAGGAAATTGAATGTACAACCTAGAAAATACCATTTTATACTTTAAATCTGTGCTAAAGAAATTAAACTAATATGAACCTGTATGCATTTAATTTCTTTATTTGGTTTTTTAATGGTATCCTTGACTGTAGTAAAAAATCTTGAATCTGTTCTGGCAGAAGTTACTATCCGAGATGTAATTTGGGTAGGTTGACCAGGACTTTGTATCAAGATCACTGATATGTGGAAGGTATGTTTCTCTCCCATGCTTCTCAGTTTTCTGCCAGCTCAGTGCCACAATCCCCCACTTCCTCTCTCTTGGTCCTGACCAACTGACCTAGCTCTGATTGTCTTGTACCACATCTTTAATGTAAGGAATCTAAGGGTCTTTTCTTCTTTTTTTCCTTTTTGGAAAGGGGAAGGCTGGGCAATTTGGGTTAAGTGACTTGCCCAAGGTCACATGGCTAGTAAGTGCTAAGTGTCTGAGGGTGGATTTGAATGCAGATCCCCCTGACTCCAGGGCCAGTGCTTATTCATTGTGCCACCTAGCTCCCCTTAGGGGTCTTTTCTATCCCAAAGAGGCATGAATCAGTCTCTTGGAGACATACCACCACTCCTCTGATATTCTTGTATCTGACATTGGTTGGTGAATGAAGGTGAAGGATTATATATACCGTGTGTGTGTGATAGAGAGACAGAGACAGATAGAAAGACAGACAGAGAGAGAGACAGACAGAGACAGAAGACAGACAGACCTATAACCTTCTAGCACTGAATTTGGAGTCAGAAGAATTAGGTTTGTATTAATATCCTAATTAATATCCTAGCCATGCTGCTTTTCAGTGCCTATATGATCTTTACCTAGGTGACCTGTGTTCACTGCTGATGAAGTCCTTTCACTCTAGGCTCTGATCTGTTTCCTCCATTCCCTCTAGCAGCTAACCTTATGGGTAATGAGAGTCTATGTACATTATACTCCCCCCTCCTCTGCGCAGACACCCTTGACTTGTAGTCTTATGTTTGGGTCCTAAGTTTCAGGGTCTCTGCCTGAGGTTCTCCTTCTCAGTTCTCTATTTCCTTAGACCTGCTGTTGGTGCCAGAATTGCTGGTTATAGCTGTGGGTACCACCCTAGAAGAGGGAGTGAGAAAAGTCCTGAACCATTAAACTGTAGGAACCATATTTTAGGAAGCACATTGTTAAACTAAAGAGGATACTAAGAAGGATGACAAAACTCGTAAAGAGCTTCCATGTAATCCTCTAGGAGAATCAGATGAAAACAGCCAGATAGTGCATTGGATAGAGATTTGGACCTGGAGGCAATCGCTGGCAAAATCTGTCCTCAAAGTCCGGGCAAGTTACAGCCTTTGTCTGCTTGAGTTTTCTCATATGTGGGGATCATGATAACACAACTCCAGGGTTGGTGTGAGGATAAAATGAAGTAATATTTACAGTGTAATGCAAACCTTAAAGCATTCTATATGAATGCTATTATGAAGAAACTGGGACTCTGTACCCTGGGTAGCAAAAAAATATGAAGGTAACGTACTGGTTGCCTTTAAATATTTGAACGGTTATTGTAATAGAAGAATGACTCGACTTGTTCTCCTTGACCTTGATCCTATAGAACTGGATTCAAATCCAGTCTCTGACACCAGCTGGACAAACAATGTCACCTCTGTTTGCCTCACTTTACTCAGGTGTAAGATGGTAACAATAACACCTACCTCACAAGGTTGCTGTGAGGTAGTGATCAGTGCTTGGCATTTAGCAGGTGCTGCGTAAATACTTATTGCCTCCCTCCCTAGGAATGGTAGGAGGAAGATGCAAAGAACTAAGAATTTCAGGTTGTTATAAAGAACAACTGAAATGAGTGTATTTACCTCAGTGAATAGAGGGTTTTTCCTTACTAGAGGTCTTTATGCAAAGACTCCACGTTAGGTTTATTGTAGACGAGTTTCCTGTTTAGGTAGAGCTTGTACTAGATGGCCTTTCATGTCCTTTCTGGTTTTTTTTTGCTTTTTGGAAGGGGGAAGGTAGTGACTTGCCCAAGGTCACATAGCTAGCGTTGTGTTAAGTGTCTGAGGTCACATTTGAACTCAGGTCCTCCTGACTCCAGGGCCGGTGTTCTATTCACTGCGCCACCTAGCCGCCCGCTCATCAGAATGCTTTAATTTTGTGATTTGATCATTGGATCCTTTGTCCTCTTTTTGATATATTGAAAAATTGTATCAGCATATTCCCTCCAAATGGTTCTGCCTATGGACAGATTAAGTACGAATTTTTCTGGAGTTTGGGAAATTTGGGTTTGAGTCCTACCTTTGGCACTTGCTTAAGAAATCTAAGCCATCAAGTCCAAGTCTCACATTTTACAGATGAATAATAGTAATAGTCCTACTGTTACTACTAGTATCATTTATATAGCAGCTTAATGTTTGCAAAGCAGTTTGCATAGTTTATTTTGATTCACACAACTGCCTTGTGAGATAGGTGCTATCCTTATTCCATTTTATGTAAGACAAACTGAGGTTCAGACTGATTAGTGACTTGCCTAGCTAGTTTCACATAGCTGGCTCATGTCTGAGGTAAGATTTGAACTTGGGTCTTTCTGACACAAAGTCCAGAACTCTTATCTCCTATCCCTCCTAGCAGCCTTGTTTCCACCTAGGTGAAGAAACTGAGCTACTGAGAAGTTTGAGTTGGGGAATGTGGGGTTTAAACCTATGTCTTCTTACCCTAAATCTTTTATACTCTACTCTTTAGCCACCTGAGTGGCTTACTGGTGGGTAGCGACCTAACCTGGGATGGGTCACTTTCCTTTTGGGGCTCTGATTTCTTTATTTGTAAAATTGAGGGTAATAATATGTGTGGTTGTGAGGAAAACACTTTTTAAAGTGCTATGTAGCTTATACTCTTATTATATATATATATATATATATATATATATATAATTTTACTGTATAAATCAAGGTTGGACTAAATAAAATAGGAAAAGAAAGTATTTTGTGGTGAATGGGGAACCCTTCAATTTTATTTAGGCAGATGAGTGTCACTGTCAAACCTGAAGTTTAGAAAGATCACTTTAGCAGCTGTATGTAGGATGGGTTGGAGTGGGAAGACCTAAAGCAGGGAGACTAAGAGGCTATTGTATTAGGAGTGTTAAATAATAGGTAATGGAACAGGTAAGTATTGATGTGGGCCTGAACTGGGGAGGTGGCTGTTCAGTGGGATTACAAAATAAAAACAACAACATACGGTGGAGAAGGGAAATAACAAGACTTGGCAACTGATTGGATAAATGGGATGAAAGCAAGAGGAAGGAGGAGTCAAGGGGATGTCTTACTTGTGTTCCTGGGAAACTTGGGGAGATGGTAATGTTCTCAAGAGAGAAGGGGTGGGATTTGGGAAGGAAAGATAATGAGTGCTGTATTGCATGTACTTGAGTTTAAGATTTCTTGCGGAACATTCGATTTGAAATGTTCAGTAGGCAGTTTGTGAATGGAAGAGGGACTACAGCTCAGATATATAGCTGTGTGAATTATCTGCATAGCAAGAATTGGATCCATTGGGAGCTGAAGAATTGCCAAGTGAAAAGATGTAGGAGAAGGAGCCTGCCCAAGGAACCATGTTACTTTTAACCCAAAGTGATTGGGGTTTTTATCTACCTATAATCTTTACATAGTCCAGGCTCTTCTGCTTGAACTCATCTTCAATCACTAGCTATTTATTGGACATTTCACACTTGCCATTTCTATCTGTATCTTACTCACACAGCCACCACCTTAATTGAGGCACTAATCTGAGGTTGCATTTAATTTGGTTTCCCAGACTCCAGTATCTCCTTCCTCCAATCGACCCTCCACTTACCTATCAATGTGCTCTTCTTTAAGTGCATAACTGACCCATATCACTTTGCTATTCATTCATTTCCAATGCCTATATGTTATTCTAGCATAAAACATTAACTTCTGTTTGTTTTAAAGACCTGACACCATCTTGTTTTTCCAGTCTAATTTAAATTCTCCTTACTGCCTTTCACTGAATGGTTCTAGCCAGCCTGGCCTTTTCTATGTCCTTCACTCATTTGAGTCTATCAATGTTCCCCAGCCCCTCCTTGGCCTTTGCACTGGCTTTTCCTTAATACGTGGAATGCACAGCCCTCTTATCTGCCTCAGAGACACCAACTTTCTTTAGGACTCAGTTCAAGTACCACCTTCTTCAGCAAGACTTTCTCAATCCTCTTGTTAGTTTCTGATTTCCCAAACTACCTTAAATTTTTATTCTCCATGTACTTACAAATGTAAATTTTGCTGCCAGCTTCTTGAGAGAATTTTTTTTTTCTATCACAGCGCTTGGCACATAGGTGCTTAATAAATGCTTATTAATTGACTGGATGTCAATTTATACTGTTTCTATTTAGCTAAGGGTGCATAGTCGATGATTTTTGATTTAAGAATATAAGCTGTTTATACGTGTTTAAATGTCTTGTTTACATCCTAATTTTAGTCTAAATTCATTTATGCAGTGTCACGTTTATAGTTTCCTTCCCTCTCAAAATCAGAACTTTTATCTAAATATAATATGTAAGAAGCATCCAACATGAGAGATGAAAGAATTTCTTCCATAGCAAAACTTTCATTTTTTTTTGGGGGGGGGGCATGTTTGGGATCATAGATTATTCACCCCAGCTGTTATTCACATGATCAAAGATCATGTGCTGTTTTAGATAACAGGATAGGTTTGTGCAAGGTTTTTGTTGATCCTGTGTAATTTAGTGGAAAAACTTAATAGATTAAATGGATCAAAAGGTATCAAGGAATTAACTCAATAATTTACTGATATTGCAGCCTTGTTTTGACCTGTGTGTAAGGTTGATAATTTGAAAAATTTGCATCCTTTTAATGATGATGCTAAATTATATATACATTTTATTTCTTCAGAGCATATGTCAGTTGTTTTGTAAACACCAAAACTGCATTTGCATTTAATACTCAGATTAGCCACAATTTCAAGTGATTTGTTTGCTTTTTTAATTTAATTTTTAAGGATTTACTTTGAAAATGTTTCATTCGGTTAGGACTTGGTGTTTATTTCATACTGTCATATAAAGAGAGATGTTTTATCATCTATAAGAAGCCCCTTTGTACTCTAAGATTCTATGATTTAAAGACAGAAAATGTGAATGAAATCAATACATTGAAAAGTTTTGAACTTTTTGGTCATTGTGATATTCTTATGCCATCTCTAATTTATGTAACAATCTTATTCTTTTTTTGTTGGTTTCATTTTAATTTACATAAATAATATTAGTATTATCTTGAAAGTAAGATGTGGTAATTAAAATGTACTCCCTCTGCTGTCTGGCTAGACAGATCTCCAGGAGCCTACCACCACTGTTCAACGGTTTTATGCTGTTTATTATTCTATTATTTGGTAGTTGAATGATGGATTATTGTTTTATTTTCATACATTTTGATTTTAGGACTTTTCCTTTACTTAATAGATGAAAAATAGGTCTAAAATCAAGGCCAACTTACTGAAATTCCTTTAACTTTAGTAGTACCTATTTAAACTAAAGCAACAAATATGGAATTAGATGTTATGTTATATATTTATTTGAGATCACATAATTCACAATTCATAATGAATTGCTATACATTCAGTATGTGCATAGTAAGTACTTGTTGACTGTATACTTTTCCTTTCAAAATATATGTTCTTATTTAAATTGATATGACAACTTATGATTGAGAGCATATTTTTTTTTGCACTGGAAAAATATTCTGTTTTAAATATTTATTTAAAAACATGCTGTTCATGATTTACAATCCACAGTTTTAAAAATTATATTAAAGTTCTATTTTGAGTGGAATTATTATTTTTAATTATCAGTTGTCAAAAATAAATTAGTCAAATTTTATTGTAAGAAATCCCTAGACTTGTTTATAACTTGAAACAGTTTAGCAAAAAACTTAATTTTCTTTAAGCATTGTAGATTGTTGTTAATTTCAGTTTTAATTTTTTTTTTTGTCCTGAGGAGCTCCTATCTCTATAAGTCACCTGAACCAAGGGGAAAATGAAGATGTATAAAGCATAATACTTACCCTCAGGAAACTCAATACCTGATTTAGGAGAAAAGTCCTAAACATTTGAAAACTAAGTATCATAAGGTAAATAAAAAAAAAATCAGTGTTGGTAAGAGGGAATAGAAATCACAACATATTTAATTGACAAATACATTTTTTAGATTAAGAGTACTCAAGTTGCAGTAGAACAGACAGCTAAGTGGGTGTTGTAGTCACTTGAGGCTTTATAAATGCTTTTAAAGAAGGTATAAATTGAGTTGGTAATGAAAAGATACTAGGATTTGCCTAAGTGATAAGAAAGCCATTTTAATTTTTCTCTAACACTATTGATTTCCAGTAATTTCACAACTATTAAAAATCTCAAGAAGGAACACAATTATTCCCAGAATAAGTGATAAACCTCAGAATTTTTTCTATTTAATTATTTTAGAAAGATGATTTTCAGACAAAGCTGCACTGGTTCTAAGGTTCTGGAAAAGGGAGGGAGGAGAAGAGGTTAGGAGAATGTATTTAGCGGGAAGCCTTTTAATCTAAGAGTTAGTTTTGAAAGTATAGTTAGCCAAGCTATACAAATAGTGACTTGTTTTACTTTGAGTTCTAGCCCAGGACTTTAGAAGAGTTATGAATGAAAATAAATACAAATCAATAGGAGCTCTGTTTTTATTATTTCACTGGGAATTTCTGTACAATTTGAGAGCAACTTGATGCAAGTTCAGCAGATGATTAAGTTTAACCTTGATCCTGAGCCAGCAAGATTGGCTTAGTTTCTATCAGCAAGGGATTTAAATTTACTCGGACACATTTTAATTGGCATTTATGTAACATGTACACACAGATGCTGAATTCATTGAGAAATCCTGAGTGCCATCTGTTAAACTAGCTTTGTCCTCTATTAAAGTGTGTGATAAAATAAAGTTGGATCCCTTTGGCTTATTGGTATGTTTACCCTGCAGAATACAATGTTTCAAATTACATATTAAAAATAGGTAATTGTGTGATATCTCTTATTAATGTAAATAAATATCCAGGTTATTTTCTTCATCCTATTTTATGTGGTTTTCATCTCCCATTATATATTCAGAAACGCCTTTTAGAAATAAAGATCCAGAGTCCATATTTATATAAGATTTTAAGATTTACCAAGCACTTTTTAAAGAGAATCTCTGTGAGTTATATAATGAAATCATTATTGTCCCATTTTACAGAGGCAGAAACAAAGAGTCAGAGATTTATGATCACAAGGCTAGGAAGAGCTGATCTGAATTAGAATCCAAATAGGAGTTTCCTCATTCTGTTCTAGTACTTTTAGTTTACACTGCCATAGATTTGATGTCAAAATCTATGTTTAAATCTAGTGTGTATTTTTGCCTGTATAAATCCTGAACAAATTGGTCTTTAGTTTCCTAATTATTAAAATGACTGAATTGGAATAGATGACCACTTAAATCCCTTCAGCTCTTTGCTCTGTTTTACATGTTTATCAATGTATTTATTTTAAGACAGAAGCTAAAGTAGGTAGAAGCAAAAGTTAAAATAAGATAACTAAATCTTTTCCTTCTTTCAAAGAGTATGTAATCTAAAAGGGGAAAAAAAGACATGTACATAAATAAGCATCATGAAGATTAAAATATGAGAAACATGTAGGAAATGTCCAAATGAATTATGGTGAACAATTAAAAAAAGGAAGGGTTGCTTGGAGCTGTGGAGTGGGAGGATGGGAAACAGAGAAGGGTCTTTTTAAAATTTTATTGAGAAGTTAAAGTTTTACTAACTCTTTTAAGTTGTACCACAATACATGAAAACATTGTTCATTTGAATGAAATTAAATTCCTTCCAGAACCTGGTGTTTTTGTGATTTGAAAGAGAGAGCATAATCAGTTTATTTGTTATTTATTAGATAATAAAAATATATTTCCAAAGCAAAGTTTAAGTTCCAGTGACCAAAATAAAATTCTACTATTTATCATGTTGTTTCCCCGGCATTTTATCCCTCCTTTTAAATCTTACCTTTTCTTCACATTAAAGTTTTTGTGTGAGCAATGGTCACATTTTAATTCAGTATAGTTTCCAATTAGGCAAATGTCATAATTTTATGGTGATTAGTTGGGAGATAGAAAATTTAACTAATGGACATGCTGGCAGGTTGGCAATGGCATTGACATCATACAGCGACAGCCACAGTGATAGAATAAAAGATAAAGTGAAGAAAGATTTATTCTTTAGTACACATATATATCTTTTGAAAGTCTTGAAAATAGGACTCTAATGTTTTGTTATAGAAATTATACAATAACATTCATATTTAAGGATTGCACTAAAATATTACTTTTATATCTCTATAATATGTGTGTATTTTAAATTATTACACTTGCTTCAAAACAGGTCTCTTTTTCTAACTGAAAATAAGTTTCCAAGATGATATTTGGAAAGATAATTTATAGATTCTTTTTTTTTATGTTAAAGGGACAAAAAGTATACTATCTTCTAATATTTGTGGATTAGCTAGGCTAATCTCCAGTGCATATTTCTTTTTACAAAAAGTTGTGGAATAGCTTCTAAATTTATGGTTTTCTAGATTTTGGATGTTAGTATACGCAGCAAGAATTATAAAATCCTATAAATACATGTATTGGGGGGTAGGAGGAATAGTCCCCAGAAATTCACAGATGAAAGCAGTTATTTTCTTACCATAAAAAATCTACTGTGCTGTTAAACTATACTCTTTGTATAGAATGATATGAATTATTTTCATTATTCTTGAATTTTTGTACTTTTTGCCCTTGGCCTAAAATCATGGCAATGGTATGTTTTAAGTAGTATTTAAATTAAATGATTGAAACTGTCATTTATACCATATGGGAGTGAAATATATGTCTGTATGTCATTCATTCTCTATTGACCAACGTATCCCACTTTCAGCTTACTTATTTTATGACTTTTTGAGATATGTCAGTGTTTATGCTCCGGTTCTGAGAACTCTATCATAACTAATTGTAGGTTTGGTTTTCTTATGGTAATTTCCATGAACTTTTCCTTTAATTATATTATAAAAATGGAAATGGAAAGGATGAGCACACTTTGTTTTTTCAATAATCAGAATATTTAATTTGCCCATTAAAAAGAGATAGAAAAGAATCAGAGTTGATAGTAAGTATTGATATTCTTCCTTTCAAATAATACATATATATGTGTGTGTATATATATATATATATATTTTTTTTTAATGAATCTTAGTGAGGTGTTGTGGTCTAGGCCACTTGAATTCAGAAAAATTCAAGTTCTGCCTCAGACACATTACTGGTTTTGGGACCCTGGGCAAGTCACTTCATGGTTTTCCAGGCAACTTGAACTTTTCATGACTAAAAATCTTGAATTATGGTCCATTCCCATTAGTTAGTGCTCCAATACCAAAAATATGACAGCTCCCCTAAAAAAAAATAACAGATGCTTGATAGAAAGCTTAGCCTTTAGGGCTCAGCTTAGATAAACTAACTGAAAAAGTAAATTTACGAAAGTGTGACTGAGTTCACAGAACTAAAACAGCTCTTGGAGAAGAATACGGTAACTTCTCATTATTTAAATTTGATTTTGGTAAAATACAGCAGTTATTCTCCCTCCTTTATTTTTGCATTAAAATATAGATAGAATCTTTTTTTAAGAGTATCTAGAAGATACGCAGATATGAATCTATATATAACTATTTCTGCCTGTATCTCCAATCTCCAACTTTCTACACACACACACACACACACACACACACACACACACACACACACACACTCACACACACACACACACACACTCATTAAAAAATGAAGGAACCCATATATAGCAGTGGGGAAAATAGACATTTCCCAGTCTTACATTATCTACCTTATAGTATTCAGTTGAGCATTTAATAAACCTTAAAATGTACCTTTTGGTATGACCTGTTTTGACTAAATACTTAAAATTCCCGCAAGCAATCCCATTCTATGACTGCTCTCATTTTCCCTTAAGGTAGGAGGATGAGCTAGGTGACGTATATTTAGGTTCTTTTCATCTCTGTAGCACTTAGTCCAAATTCAAAGGAAATAACTATTTTCAACACATTAAGTCATACAGTGGTCTGTGATACACTGCTTTTATCTGAAGATAATCTGTTTTAAGTTAAAAAGATTTATATGATCATTAACAATTAAAATACTTATAGGAAGTAAGTTAAGCAATACTGTGGAATGCATCCCTCACCAAACAAATTCCAATTTAAATTTATTTAATGTTTTACTTTCTGTAAGACATTGAACTAGACTTTGAAGGAATACAGCCACTGATTGCCTACAATCTTACCATCTGTTGGTGCTTTCCCAGGCCATCAACTATGTTCTACCTTTTGGCGAACTAGTTTAATACTATTTTATAATTCTAAATCCCTTTTTTCTTTGTCCTTTTAATGTTATCACCTTGCCAATCCCCAGGTCTGGATTACTTGTGTCATCTTCTCTCTTTGCTCCTTTTGTTACTTTCCTGTGTCTAGCAGGACTGAACATTAAAATAATGATGTGGGGTGGCCAGGTAGCACAGTGAGTAAGAGCACCGGCTCCAGTGTCGGGATAACCTGGAGATCGAATCCCGGGCTCAGATACTCAGCACCACACCCAGAAATAACTGGCCATGTAACCTTGAGCAAGTTACTTAACCCTGATTGCTTTAAAAAAAAATAATGATGTACCCAGATATCCTGAAACTCTGAACTGCCCAAACCCCTTTGCCTATGTGTCCCTGCTTACCTCACCTTCTTGTCCCTTTTTACCTCAGCTCCCCACCCATGGCAGGTTTTCCTCTATAAGAATCCCTAGCTTCTCCTGGCTAGTGGAAGTCTCCCTTAAGGTGCTGTTTTCCTTGGGGACCCTTATTCTTTGGGGGGCTGTCTCCTTTAAGGAGCTTCCCCCCACCTTAAGCTATAGTCTCCCTTAAGCTGTGGTCTCTCTTGTGAGGTTTGGCAATCTCCCTTAAGGAAGAACTTGCTTGGTGTAATTCCTGCTTGGAATGAATGCCTTTACTTGATTTGGAGACAGCCTGAGCAAATTCTTTACAGATGACCCTACCACACACACCTTGCACCTCATTATTTGCACCCAAGAACCTCAACATATGTTCTCCTTAAAAACTCTCCTTAGATCCCATAATTCCCAGGGGCTATCATGTCACACGTCTCGTCTTCTTTTTAAAAATTTCTTGAAAAAGTCTTTATATGGTGACTCTATTTCCCCTTCTCTTCTAAACCTTTTGCAGAATTTAATGGCCTTTTCTCAATCCTCTTTCTTCTGGACCTCTCTTACTTTCTTTCATTAGAATATAATTTTTCCTGCAAGGCATTGTTGAGGGATTGTTTTTGGTTTTTTTAATTCCAGTTTTAGCATAGTTCCTGGCAAACAGTAAACCTATGTGCTTATTTATGGATTGATCAAATTCAAGATGGTAAGCTTCCCTTTCCAGGTCATAAAACTTCTTTAGGGAAGGAATATTTCACTTCGTGTCATTGTGTCCCTAGCATCTATCATTGTGTCTTGTACTTAGCAGATGCATAATAAATGATTGATTGATCCCTGTAGTTACTCCCTCCACTCATACTAATCAAAACCACTTGATAAATAAATAGTCAACTTGTATTAGTAAACTTCTTGTTGTGGTAACAAAAAAAAAATGGTCACCCATGGCCAGAGAGTGAGGAAACTATTGGAATGTGGCCCTTGGATGACATGTGCATTCTGTTTCCATACACTTGTTTGAAACCTAAGCTGTTAGGACCTACTTGAGCCTTTATTTTTCTGGTTTACTTCTGGTGAGCCCAGGTTCACCTGGTTGCCACCAGGAGCAAGATAAATAATTAAATGGACAACGGGAGTGTGAAGGAAGTGTTGAGAGATTTTAGGAGGGAGAGAATACTTCCTGCACTGGGGAATTAGAGAAGGAAGCCTTGCTGATAGTATCTACACTGGTCTTATCCTGTGAAATAAATAAATGTTTTATTTATCTACAGAGATTCCTGGGTTATTTCAGTAGTCAACCCTCCTAATCAATCAATCAATAAGCATTTATTAAGTGACTACTACATATAGGGTGTTGTGCTAAAGTGATAGGGGTACACAAAGGGGCAAATAACATTTCCTCCCCTCAAGGAGCTTACAGTCTAATTAAGGCACTGAAAGCAATCATAGTCTTCCTTTGTTTACCTTATTAGAAAGTCTATATGAATTATGGCTGCGGCCAAAGAACAACAAAAGACTAAAAATTGCACAATATTTGATCACATGCTGTACCATCTTTTGGTAATAAACTCTTGAGTTTACATAAAATTCATTGCTAGGCTTCTATTGTTAAGTCTTTTGCATTCAGTAGATCCCGTCAGACCTTTTTCTTCATTGCCACAGCCTTCAAGAATTCAGCATCATGCAGAGATGTAAAATAATTGTATATATTATTATTATTACTTTATAATACTCAAGTATATGTTAGGGTTCTTTATAGCTCTTTTCTTCACAACTAGATTATAATGTCATTCAGAATAGGACTCCCCCCCTTTTTTTTTCTTTGAACATCTACTATGTTACCCACATACCAGAGTGAATTGAATGCTGGTTTTGCTGCAGGAGAACTTGGATTCATATCCCAACTTTCAGATTTATTAGTTCTGTGACCTTGAGCAAGTTGATTAGCCTCTCTGAACTTTGTAGTTTTTATCTGTAAAACGAGGATTTGAATTGGGTAGTCTCTAAGGTTATAGTCCTAAATCTGTGATCTCATGATATCTCTTGTTTGTTTTGAGTAACTTGAGAAAATAAAATAAAACAAAGAAAGTAAAGAATCACAGCACCATATGACACATAAGGCATAGTGAAACAGGAATAGTACATAATTGAAGGAAATATATGGTATTCATCAGTTTCAACAAGTAAATATTAAAGAACTATAAATTGAAATATTTAACATTTAAAATTTCTGGATGTAAGTTGTTTGAAACAAAATGCTTCAGTGTGTTAATGAAATGTATAGTAATTAATTATTGATTTAAGGTTCAAATCTTTAAATGATATTTTTAGATGCAGTGCCATTTAGAATGCACTGCTTTTGTGGGGGAGAAAAGCTCTTCATCATTTACTAGTGCTTCAAAAGGGTATCCACTGTTAGTCATTGTGAAACTTTCACATATTTTACTTCACTGCTGTCATAAATATTGATTTAATTACTGTGTATATTGGTCCCATCTTGTGGTTTTATTTTAATTTTTAGTTTTTTCTATAGTGCATCATCCACTTTAAAAAATTAATTCAAATATTTGGAAAAGTATGCATGTTTATAAAGTTATTGATGGATGATTATTAATAATACTGTGTTTGGGCCTTTGTGTAAAAATAAAATCAGTTTTAACTTATAAGTGTTCACACGGATGGATATGCTGATTGAGAGGGACTTAGAAATAAATACATAACCTGGAAAGCCATTTAGAAGGCTAATACTGTAGATGTAATGTAAATGTAGAGGGACATTTTATGTAATCAAAGGTCTTTTATTAGGTATAAAATAATCTGGCCAATGAAAAACAATCATAATTAAGGACTGTTAGAAAAAGTGATGATAGCAAAAAAATTGGCCAATAATATCAACAACAGAAAATAACCTGGAATTACTGCTGACTTCTGTGGAAAAGAAGAAAAACTATACTTACTTGTACAACTTATAAGAGAAATGGTTCTTCCAACTGGGATTTGTTAAAGAACGAAAGTAATCTGATTTTACAGTCCTGCAAAACCTCACAAGTTCTTTTATACATATATATATACACACACACACACACACACACACACATAGTTTTTTTTTCCTTGTCTCAGAAGTTGCTAACAGTTTTATAGCTTGAGGTTTTGTTGAATAGTGCTTTGAAAATCGAGTTAGCTAACATTACCCCATGACATATTTTGGTCATTGTCACATGTGGCACTCTCAGTTTCTGCAAAGAAAAAGATTTTTTCTCTATCATTAAGCAGTATCTTTTTTTTTTTTTACTTTATTAGATCATGCTCTGAAATTTGGGGCCTTAGCTATTTTATATCACGGTGTAAACATGAAAATGGTGTTTCACTCGGCCTTTCCTTCTCTTTGAAACATTCATTCATGGATGATAGGATAATGGTGTAAATTTAAAGTTTAGGTCCATCAACAAAATATACCAAGTGCACCTTAGCTTTCTTTATTCATGGGCCTGTAAGTACCTGCTGCTGGTACAGTTATCCCTTCCACATCATAACTTTCTTCATTGTGGTTTCAATATATCACAAGTCGGAATAAGAAATGAAGTGGGAATTTTGGGGAAGTTTTTGCAGAACCCACAGATGACACAGAAAAAGTTTAGATAAAAGCATAAAATACATGTATAGAATTGTTTAATATCACCATATACTTTCTTTTAATACTATAGTAATTCAGACTTCTTCTCTGGTACAAGGGGAGCACCAAAAATTTTTATGTGGATAATTCTAGATCATGGGGGTGCTCCTGACCCCTGCGATGTGGAAGGGATAACTGTAATTTAGCTATCTTCTGACAAAGTAGATAGGCCAGGCTATTTATCTGTAATAGTCAGATCTACCTCAAAGCATTGCAGCTTCTCAAGATTAGGTTCTGTATATGGAGGGCCTGTACATTTATTTTAGTATTGACTTTTTAGCACAAGAAAGATGAGATTTCATAGTGGTGGGGTCTGGAAATACTTGTAATCCATACCTCAGAGGATTGTTCAGGACAAAATGTTATAATGTATGCAAGATACTTTATAAGTTTAAAATACTATATAGATGACAACTATTCTCATTTGGAAAGAAAGTTAATCAAGAGCTTTTTAACTTGAAGTGAGTTTTCAAGTTCTAGACCATATCTAAACAGGTAGCATATTTGACAACTGCTGGTGAACTAGACCCTTTTCTGGTCACTTTGCTTAGGAGCTCAATGATATCCCATGGACGCATTGTGTTGTGCAGCTCTCCATTCAGTCAGTCAATCAGAAAACATTTATCCATGTGCCAGGCATTGTGCTTAATGCCAGGGATATTAAAAAAAAAAGCACAATCAGCCCTTCCTCTCAAGGAACTTACTGTTTAATGATTGAAGCAACATGCAAACAACTATCTTCAATTAAGGTATATACAGAATTAATTTTAAATAAACAGCAGAGAGAAGGCACTATAATTAAGGGGGCTTTGTAGTTCAGGTTTTTTTCAGTCACGTCTGACTTTTCATGACCCCATTTGCAGTTTCCTTGGCAAAGATATTGGGGTAGTTTGCCTAGGGTCATGCAGTTAGTAAGTGTATGAGGCTAGATTTGAATGTGGGAAGTCTTCTGACTCCTGCCCCTGCACTCCATCCACTGTGCCATCTCCTTAGCACTAAGGGGGATTAGGAAAGATTTTCTGTAAGAAAGTAGAATTTTAGCTGGGACTTAGAGGAAACCAGGAAAGCTGGGAGGTAGAGATGAAGAGGGATAACCTTTCAGGCATATGGGAAAGGAGGTGAAAATGCCCAGAGTTGGGAGATTGAATATTTTGTTTGAAGAATAATAAGCCGGGCAGTGTCGCTGGATTGCTGAGTGCAAGGAGAGGGAGGAATAAATAAGGTGTAAAAAGATCGAAAAGGTTGGGAAGGGGGGTGAGGCAGGTTATGAAGGACTCTGAATGCTGACCAAGATTTTCTATTTGGTCCTGGAGGTAATAGGAAGTTATAATGTCTGTTATAAAAATGTTGGGTTATACATCATAAACACTGGCAGAGCCAAAGTCTTATTACTGTCTTATTTCAGAGATGGATGAACATACTGAGTTTGAGATTGCTTCTGATAGCATAGCACATGCTCTGAACCCCCTTTCCCAATTCTTATTCTTAGTGGTGGGAGGGGCTCCGCAACAAGACCAAGTCTTCTCCCCTCTTCTATAGAATTCTAAGAGAGGAGTGTTTTTGATACTATAACTCAACAAGCAACTCTCCTTCCCCCCTCAGATGAGCTCTCCCCAGGCCCCATTGATAATCAAGATAACAATTATCAAGACAAATTTAATGACCTCTTAGAATTAGCTGTTTACTTAGGTGTCAGAGCAAGAGGAATCAGTATAAAGATGCCCCTCTATCCGGAAGTCCTGTGTCACTGTCCCATCCACAAGTACAGAGTGCCGGGTAAAGGAAGCCCACATTCAGAGGCTAAGTGGCAGAAGGGAATAATTGATAGCTCTTAGAATACCCTGCAATAACCTTTGCTGGTGTCCTCAAGATGTCCTCATCACTTGGGGAGTGACTGAATTTAATGTAATATTATTGTGCTATAATCAGTTATAAAAGGAAATGTTTCAAAGAAATGTGGGCAGAACCAGAATAATTCATACAACTGTGAAAGACTTAAGAACTCTGAGCAATGCAGTGAATAGCCATGGTCCCAGAGGACCATTTATGAAATATGTTACCAATCTCATAAAGAAATGATGGTCTTAGGGTGCAGAATAAGACATCATTTTTTTGGACATGGCCATTACAGGAATTTATTTTGCTTGACTGTGCACATGTATTTATGAGGATTTTGTTTTCCTTTTTATTTTCTAATGGGAGAATGTGGGAGGGAGAGATGATAAATTTTGTTAATTAAGGGAGGAAAAAGAGTTACTTCTCCTAAGCATAGTGTAGCTTTCTACTAGGCGCTTAACTCATAATACTGACACTGCTGCCAGGCACTAGAGTTCTTGGAATAGTTAGTACACACATTTGAAGTCCAAATCCTAAGACCCTCTGAAGTTCACTAGGTCATCATGATTAGACATATGGGGAGGAAATCCAGGCTTTTCTTTCTCTCCCACACCTTCTCCCCCATATTTTTCAGGAATTCATCTGAAACTGTTCCCTTCACTAGGCTGATAGGAGCCCAGATCCTGGGTTCTAAACCAGCTTGCTCTTTTAAAGAAGAATCATATGGCATGACTGGGCTTAGGTTAGATTAATATCTTTGATTCAACCGTGATGATTTCACTGGATAAAGTTAGCAAGGGGAGAGGATCTTAGTTAATTTGAGTGGAAGGAGAGAGATGTATTGACTCAATCAGTTGCCATGGTTATACTTTCTCTTTCTCTATTGGATACAAAATTAACCAAAAGAAAACCTATAAACCAAACTGATTTATAATATTTAAAACCTTCAAAAATCACTGCTTGTAGTATAATCTTCAGGAAGTTTTCATGATTCAGTATTTTAATCTTGTTGAAGAGTTGTTTCTTTTTGTTGATTTATTTTT
Source organism: Petaurus breviceps papuanus (assembly GCF_028583685.1). Lineage (NCBI taxonomy): Eukaryota > Metazoa > Chordata > Mammalia > Diprotodontia > Petauridae > Petaurus > Petaurus breviceps. The sequence continues at coordinate 22,367 of NW_027186324.1, forward strand.
TTCAAGTTCAACCTCATTGTTTCTTGTACTTTATAAGAGTAAATAAATTTTACTGCCTAAAACATTCTGTATTATTGTAAAAGATAGCACCTAAAATAAACAGCTATAAAAGGAAAAGTCTTCCCTCTTCTTTACCCTTTCAGGACTATGAGCCAGGATTTATTAGCACAGAGCTATCAGCAATAGAAGCATATCAACTTTGTCCGTCACACAGCTATCTATTGAAATGAAAAAAGCCAAAGTCTGGGTAGACTTTGTTAGAAAGAAGCTGCTTTTACTGTTAAACAACTACTTGTTAGGTATATTTTTTAAAGACTAAAAGTCCCATTATTGTTCTGTGCCCTGAGATGACTTATGATAGGGAAGACAAATTAACATGTCATGATTTGGAAAAGATTGCCACCAGTTAAAGACTCTTTTTGCTTAGGCCATACGTTTGTGTGTTTTCTATTTATACCTTTACTTTTTCCCATTCACTAAATATTCCTTTGGGTTTGGGGAAAATATTACAATTGACAACCCTAAGAGATGCCTTGAAGAAGGATTTTTCTAAATGAATATCCTATTTTATCTAATTTGTTGCTATTACTAGTAAAAACATTTAACAATTATCTTAAACAGTGAATTAATTTTAACGTACAAAACTGTTATTAACAGCCTGACAAATTTACTGACAGCTTAAATATTTTAAAAGCCTATCTTCTCCTTACCTGATATAGAGAAAACAGGAATCATAGTGTGAGGAAAAGAGATTGCTTCCTTCATTGACCTTATCTTTGGAGAGCCTATGTGTCCCTTTGCTAAACCTTTAAAATCTTCCTACTCATATCCTTTGATCATTTGTCAATTGGGAAATGACTTTTTCTCATACATTTGAATCATTCCTTATGATCTTGAAAAATAGATTCTTATGAAAGAAACTTATTGCAGGGATTCCCCCCACCGTTACTCTCTTTCAATTTTAATTATAGTGGCATTACTTTTGTTTGTACAAAAACTTTTAATTTTATTAAGTCTAAATTGTCCATTTTATCATCTTTTATCCTCTCTGTCTCAAGTTTGGTCATGAATTCTTTGTCTATCCAGAGATCTGAAAAGTAATTTTGTCATTGCTTCCTAAGTTTTTCATGATGTCACCCCTTATATACAAGTAAGGTATCCATTCTTGATATTTGGTGTGAAATGATGTAAGAGTTAAGTTTCTTCCAGGCTACTTTCTAGTTTTTCCAGTAGATTTTTTGAATAGTGATTTCTTAAGCCAATAGTTCAGTGGGTTTGGTTTTATTAAATATAGGTATGCTGTACTTATGTTCTGTACCTAATCTGTTCTGAAGAAAATTTGTTGGGGTGTATGGAGTGTTCAGGGAGGACTTAACACCTCTGGAGTGAGGGCTTGCTGGACCCTTTTCATGTCTGCTCATTCATGTCCACCTTTGGTGTCCACCTTCACCCAACTTTCTACCTGTGGTTCCAAGAAGCTGTAGCGTGCACAGCAGCCACACTTCAGTAAAACCATTTCAGCATACAGGTTAAACCAGATGGAGGGTAAATGACAGGCCTCAAACTGTCAGTGAGTTTGGGTGATATGAACTCTAAGCATGTAAAGACTTCCCTGACAGAATGGGTTGATGAGAACAATTTGGTCCAATGGCTATTAAGGTGGCTGAAGCAGGCACTGTGGAGGGCTTAGAAGTTGGTCAGACATTACAGATACCAAGGTCATCCCCTGTATCTTAGACCATTGCCAGTCATCCTGACTTTTGTCTTGCTTCTGGACTTCAGTGTCCCTGGAAGGAAGTGATGCTGAAGACTTTGAACAACTCTGTCTCACTTAAATCCAGTTCACAAGCAAGTTGAGAGGCACCTTATGATGACATTGATTCTCTTCAAAAACAAAGGATAGAGAGGCTAGGTGGTACAGCGGCCCTGGAGTCAGGAGGACCTTAGTTCAAACCCGGCCTCAGACACTTAACAAAAAACTAGCTGTGTGACCTTGGGCAAACCACTTAACCCCAACTGCCCTGCTATCCCCCCTCCAAAAAGCAAAAAACAAAAACAAAAAAACCCAAAGGATAAAGAGCAACAGCTTAATCTGTTCTACTGTTGGACCTCTCAATTTGAATCTGATAGTCTAATGAATAAAATTTGAAAGTGTCTTCCTGTATCTTTAATCTGTTTGAACTTTAGGACTATATATACTCATGATTTTTTATGTTTCTTCTGTATAAGAAGTATCTTCTACAATACTAATTTTGCTCTAGTTTCAGATTTTTTTTAAATTGGGTTTCTGCAGTCCTTTTATCCTTATGTCAATATATTTTAAAAGTTGAAAAAAATTCACAGAGAACAAAATTAGCTGCTAGATAACTTTAAAAGCTAGTGGTTTGATATTGTATGCCTTTGAGAACAGGGTCTACTCCATTTTTTGTTGTGTATCCTTAGTGCCTTTAAAGAGTGGGTGCAGCTCAGTATTGCCACACATTGGACCTCTTTGGGGGCTTTATGCATAGGTGGCTATTGTTATGCTGTACTGGTGTGTTTTCTCATAATTAACTTAGGAATGACACATATTTAGTAACTTTGGGAGGTAGCTATTTTCTCAAGGTGAGGAACCTCCCTGGAATGGGTGTTAATAATATCCCTGAGAATGACCTTAGAAGAAACTACTATAATCTTATGATTAGGCTTCTTCTAAAAGTAAGACAGAGAGGAGAAAAAAATCTGTTGAGTTTTTAACAGGTCGACTAAAAGTTTACAAATGATTATAACCAAATTCAAAGACAATAATTATTCAACCTGAAAGGAGAATAGGTATTCTATATAACATTGAATCCAAATGTGTTGTCTTCTATTTAGGAAGGAAATCTCAAGCAGCGGTTACTCCATTTACTATATATAATAGCAATCACTTAACATTACCTCTATTGGAAGAAATTTATATATCAATGGGTGAGCAGTCACATAAGTCATTGCCCAAGAAAATAACCACCCAGAACACCTTCTGGGTTGGATACATCCAGGATAGCTGGGTGCCTTTATTGTAGCTAATTTCTGGAAATATTTCTTTTTGACAGTTTATGTGTTAAAAAAATTATGTCTAGAATAACTGATTTCTAGGATCACAGTCCTACACATGTTTCTACAGGCTTGCACTCTTGATTGATTGAGGGATTTCACGTACTTTTATTCTGTTTTCTGGGCCCTCAATTCCTATTCCAGTCTTAACTTGGAGAGGACCACAGTAGGGAGTGGAAAAATCTGTATCACTGAAAATTTGCCTCTCTAACAATTATTTTATCTCTCTCCACTTTCAGATATAAAATTGATGAATAATTTGTGTGTGCGTGTGTGTGTGTGTGTGTATGTGTGTTTTAAAGAAAGGGAAAGACATACAGTCATTTTATTCAGGGCCACACAGATACAAAGCAGTTTGGGAGCTAAAACTCAAATATACCGACTTTTCATTCTTTGTACATGGCAGTCTACTCTTGAGAGCATTATTCACTTTGGCATTCACTAACTCCGTCAATGGAATTCTTTGTACTGCTTTCCATTTGTACTGGCAGCTGAGAAATTTGGCAATTCCCTACATAGTGACTAATAGTAATAATATTCCTTTGCGGATGTAATATACAGTTTAAATGCTAAGGGCTATATAAACATTAAATAATTTGCTTTCACAATAGCCCTTCAGAAAAATTTGTAGAACTGTCTCCATTTTATGGAGGAGACTAAAAGAGTGGTCTCTTGGTGTTACACTGCAAATTAATGCAATTGTACATTGGAGTATAGTCATTACTTTATGGTCACGTGCTCATAATTATAGATCAGTCTCCTATAAGCAGATCACATTTTAAATTATTGTGTATACATGTGTTATCTCATATGGATTTTGGGAGGAAAGTGCTATCTCATAAATTATCTAATTTTTTTGAAGACTACATAAAGCAAATATCCAAGCAGTACTTAAAATATTTAATGTAAGTTCCTTTTCTTTTTGTGATAAGTTATCATCTCATGGAATGAATACTTGCAGTTTTGTATGAAAACAGTTTTTCTACTATTTTTTAGAATACTCATACTGTGAGAAACAGTGAAAAATGGGAACAAAATATTCCTAAAATATATGAAACACCTGTTTTTTTTAAATTGAGGATAATATACATGATTTAATCTTTTTATTGATGTAATTGTATCATAATTAATAATGTTAGTATTAGACTGTTGAATTCTTGTCAGCTGTTTATCCATATATACTAAGTGGCCCAAGATTATTTTCCTTTGGTTTTTCTATTTTCATAGTCTTATCCTCTGTGTCCTTTATCATCAATGCGTATCTCTTTCTAATTTGCTCACTTGTTTTACACATATTTGTCTCTATCCCCTGTAGAATAAAGCACATTGGTTTTTTTATCTACTATTTTACCATTTTAACTATTATTATTTTTGCTGTTTACTACTAAAGCTCCCATTTTTCCCAAGTTCATTGACAAATATATTCTAGATAAATAAAGATTCCAGAAGTCTAAATCGCAGATAAGTGGGGCTCTAATTTTATATAATTAGATAGTAAAACATGAACATAGTTACTCAGAACCTTAAAAAAAATGTCACCCAATCCTATCTTCTCTATCAGACTACTTCTACTACTGCCTGTATATAATGTATTATTCCTTCTGCTTTCTTTAGTCTGTATTAATTCCTAAAAGCTTCCCTTATTTCCTCATATTTGTCTTTTTTTTTTAATTTTTGCATTTTGGAGGGCAGTTGGGATTAAGTAACTTGCCCTAGGTCACACAGCTAGGTTTTTGTGTGTGTGTACTAAGTGTCTGAGGTCGGATCTGAACTCAGCTCTTCCTGACTCCAGGGCTGGCAATCTACTCACTGCACCACCTAGCCACCCCGATATTTGTCATTTCTTACAGAGAGCTGAATGATATTACACAATAGTTTGTTCAATCATTTCCCATTCTATTGAGGGGGAAATTCTTTCCATTTTTTTTTTTAACCACAAAAAGTACTCCTGCCAATATGTTGGTTACATGTAAGTCATTTGTCTCTGTCACTGACCTTCTTGGGATACATGCCCAGTTGTAGTAGCCCTAGGTCAAACACTATAGTGATATTTTTCTAACAATCACAATTTGCTTTCTGGAATTGTTGGATCATTGTTCTATCAATCCATTAACAAGCATGTATTAAAAACTTATTATATGCTAAGCACTCTGCTAAGAATTGGGGATGCAGGGGCGGCCAGGTGGCTCAGCGAGGAAGAGCACCGGCTCCAGTGTCGGGATGACCTGGATCAAATCCGGGCTTAGATACTCAGCACCACACCCAGAAATAACTGGCTGTGTAACCTTGAGCAAGTTACTTAACCCCAATTGCTTAGGGGCGGCCAGGTGGCTCAGTGAGTAAGAGCACTGGCTCCAGTGTCGGGATGACCTGGATCAAATCCAGGCTTAGACACTCAGTACCACACCCAGAAATAACTGGCCGTGTAACCTTGAGCAAGTTACTTAACCCCGATTGCTTAAAATAAATAAATAATTTAATTAAAAAAAAAAAAGAATTGGGGATGCAAAGAAAGACCAAAAAAACCCATGGCATATCCCTTCTAAGAAAGTCACATTGAAGTGGGAAGACCATATATAAAAACTATGTGCATGCAAGATTAGATAGATACATACATGCATACATAGATAGATAGATAGATAGATAGATAGAGATTTAGATGGAGTAAAGAAAAGGTTATCTTAAAGAGAAGGAATCAGGATAGGGAGTGGGAGAGGCCTCCTCCAGAAAGTGGGATTTGAACACTCATGAGGTAGGCCCAGAGACAGAGGCAGAACACTCATTTAGCAATGGGGGCACAGTTAGTACAAAGCTGTGAAGTGAGAGATGGAATTTCATGTAAAAGGAAAACAAGTAGGCTAGGGTGGCTAGATCACTGAGTAAAGAATGAGAAGATTGTAAGAAACGAGGTTATGAAAAAGATTTAGATGCCAAATGGAGCATTTTTTATATTTGGTCCTGGTGATAATAATAAGCCACTGGGGTTTACTGAGTAGAGAGATTACTTTAGACCTGATTAGACCTGCATTTTTAACTCTCATTGGTAGCTGAGAAAAGATAGATTTAAAGTGAGAAGCTAACTTGGGCTAGAGAGATCAATTAGTAGGCATGATAAGTAACCCAGTCAACAAGTGATGGAATCCCATACTACGATGGTGAATGTTTGAGTGAAAGAAGGGAATGTCTATAGGAGATGTTACAAGGGCAGTAATTATAAGAATTGATAGCAGATTGGACATGGTGGTTGAGAATTAAGAGCTGATAATGACCCTGAGGTTATTAGCTTGGATGATTGTGAGGATGGTGGTGTCCTTAGAAGTGAAAGGAAAGTTCAGAAGACGGAAAAGTTTTTGGGAAAGATAATGAACACAGCTCTGCCATCAGTTGTATTAGTGTCTTGTCTTCTCAGCCCATAGGTTCTTCTTCACTATTTCCACTTAAAGAAAATTTTTTTTAAAACTAAAGTTACTTAATGTTTATTTCATATTTTTACCAGAGACTCCAAGGATATAAAACACTTGTAAAATATTGCCTTTTAAAAATTGATGTTAAAATGTATAAGAAGTAGACTTAGCAAGAAGACATATAGAGTTTTCACATCCAAAATAGGTTTTTTTTCAGGTCTGATTATTTAAACAAAAAAACCTCTTTTTTTTTTTTTTTGAGAGATTGACGTAGCAATAGTATATGGAAATTTTCAAGAACTTTAGAAGCTGTTTGTATTTAAGTAAATAAGCAATCATGTCCAGTAGATTTTCTGCCAGGAAACTAACCAAGGTATAATTTTGAGTTTAAAAATAAAAAAAGTTACATGTTATATAAAGCATAAGTAGAAGATGACATAATTATGGAAGACCTATGAAGTTATTCATCTTCAAATTAGAAAGTAAATGCATGGCCTTTCAGAAACTAGTCTTGATTAACTCTTGCCTTTCTTCTGTGTTGTTATGTTTCTGCATCATTTGTAAAACAAGGCAATGATTTTGGTTAAAGACCTTTAATAGAGCATTATTTTATACTTGGTCTTTTTTTTTTTCTTGCCTAAATATTGGCTTTTATAGGTTCCCGAAATCTTTCTATGAACTCTCACTTTTTAGAATATCATCTAAAGTATTTAATGCTAAGCATTTTATAGTTTGTTTCCAGGAGACATTTACTCTTTCAGAACATTAATTGATATTAGGTTTAAAAAAAAGAGACCTAATTAAAACATTCATGAGTATAGTAAAACACTGTTGGTAACACAGCTTGTATTTGAATACTTTTAGATATGACTTCTTTGAAATCATGTCTCCTGAAATGCAATTATGCAATAAACATTTAAAATATTATATTTAGGTTTTAAGGTGAGAAGTAATGCAATGAATCTTTTCTCAGTCCTTTACTGGAAGAACTAGGGTCTTATTCATTTTACTCTGACAGACAACTGAGCAGATTGTGTCATATAAAACAAACAAACATGGGAAATCTTGAAGGAAGAGTATTTCGATGAAATAGTCTTCAAGACAAATTCATATAAGAGCAACATATATACAAAAAGAAATGGAAAGGGATTGTACCTTTTGGGGAGCTTGTCTGAATTTCACAATATATTATTAAGGGGATCAAAAGCTTCTAAGAAGATATTATATTTAACTTGTAATACACAAACTTGTGTTATCAGAGAAGAGGCAAAAGTCCAGTAGTTTGAATTTAATAACCTTCTACATTTTTTGCAAGGAATTGAAGGGATGATCTATAAACATTTAGGAAGAGTTCATGCTAGTCCAACCTCACGTCCTTGTTTGTGGAGTTATATTGGTAGATGAAGGCAAGCTATCATTGCAAGGCATCCTTGAGTTTTAGCAAAGGATTTCATGATCTCTCATTATTGTTTTTTTGTCCTTCATTCTCAAAGAGGACCAATAACATATGGTGGGTGATGTCTTAACTTCTGAGTGAATTGGAGTTGAGTGAGGCAGGGCTATGCAAAGTCCTCACCATCATCTCTCCTCCAGAGTCATCTGAGTCAGTGGCAAGACATAGGTCAGGACAACTGGAGATGACACAAGATACAGTGGTGGACCTTGCAGTTTTTAAGCTAAGGTATTTCCCAGATCTTAGTTTATCAGAGGCAATACCCATTCATTGACTTGAACAAGATAGAGAGAGATATGTGGATGAGACGGTTGTAGTTTTGGTGGATTCAGAAATGGTTCTTTGGTCTGAACTCAACTGTTCCAATGAGTGGATTGAGGTCAATATGCAGATAAGTCACTAGTTGACTTATCTGTGTACTTATCCTTTACACTCTGCTGTTTGTTGACTTTATCTGTGATGTGGGTAAAAGTATACACGGTATAGTTCTGGAATCCGTAAGGGCCTCAGAACTGGAAGAATACAATGAATGACAAAGTAAACATATTAAGAGATCTTGATGAGCTAGAATGATGGCCCAAATGAATTAGGATTGAATTTAATGGGAATAAGTGCATACTCCTACAATTTGTATTTACAAAAAAAGTACAAACTGAGGGAAAGCATCATTAGAACATAACTTATGTGAAAAAAACTGGGTATATTTGTGGACTGCAAATTCTTTTTTTTTTTTTTTTAAAGCAATCAGGGTTAAGTAACTTGCTCAAGGTTACACAGCCAGGTGTTTCTGGGTGGGTACTAAGTGTCTGAGCCCGGGATTCGATCTCCAGGTCATCCTGACACTGGAGCTGGTGCTCTTACTAGCTGTGCTACCTGGTTGCCCCGTGCACTGCAAATTCAAAATGAATTAGTAGTGTGAAAGCAAATAACATTTTTTCCCACTTCTTGGAGGGTATGCATCCAGAAGTAGCATTTCATTTGTATAAAAGAACTCTGCCAGTGAGAAAGAACACAGTTCAGCCATCTATATTCTTAACTGCTTTAAGCATTTAGACTAAATGATCTGCTAGGTTCACACAACCAGGAGAAAGTTAAGGATTCACCGGGGGACAGGAGAAAGAAAACTATCTTAAAGTTAGAGGACCAGTTTTTGAAACCTCTTTCTTATCCTAATTCCCTGTGTGCCTTTGGACAAGCATCAGAGGAAATAAACTGCCAATAAGTCATATTTGGGCCCCATTATTAAAGGGTTAGTGTCACTCTTCATGACATGGAGAGGAAAGGATTTTTGTTTTCCGTGAATTGTATTTTGTTTTTAATTGTATGATGCATAATTCAAAATAATTTAATAAAAAATAGGGTATGAAATATTTTGATATACCTATGGCTTAATACTTTGGTTTTTTAATTTTATTTTATTTATTCGAGCTATATCAATTTATAGAAAATGCATGTTATTTATAATACTGGTCTAAGTTGAGAAATCGTACAAATAATTTGCTTTTATTAGGAAAGTATTAGATTTCAAAGATGTTTAAAAACATTTAGAGATACTATCTTAAGCTTGTAAGATATTACAGAAATGAAACAGATTTGTTTTGTTCAAGTCTTTTTCAACTTCCTTTTCCTAAATAGAACTTTCTTTTAAGCCATCTTTTCTTTATGATGCATAATCTTACAGTAAATAATAATTCAATCTTAGAAATGAATCAAAATATTTTACCAAAACTTCTTAACATTTTTTGTTATATAATAGTATAATGAAGTCTAGAATAAGTTTTTAATTTTCTTTCAAGTATATTTGTCAATACTGTGTCATATTGGAATTAGAATAAAAACAGCTTTATGCAAGAACACAAAGTATTGTTGTTTGGGGGAAGGGAAGCTTTTTGTTTTCCTACTATTATATATTCTAAGTAGATTCAGCTTGTCTCATGACATAATTGAAAAGGCATGCTTTAAAAAAAAATGAGACCTCCACAACCTACTTATATGTAACCTTTAATTCCATAGCACACGTATATGAAAAAGCAAGAATTACCAGTTAAAATGTATGATTTTGGAATCTTTTTAACTTGTTTGAGGTTTTGAACCTCAAATTTAAGAATTTTTTTAAAAGTAGTAGTTAAAGGACTGTATTTTAAATTGTGGTACTTTAATTCTTAAATATATTTTTAAATAGTATGTGAGTTGGAACATGGGGAAGTTGATGTAACATGCTGACTCACAGAGCAAATGTAATGGGTCTCTCATATAAATCAGTATATCTTTTTTAAAATTTAAAAACATCTCTCTTTCATTCCATTTCTTCCACTACCTCTCTTTTAACAATAGTTATAGCCTAACTTTGGTTACTGATTTTAGAATCAGAAAACCCAAGTTCAAATCCTGGCTTTTTCACTTGGAACTTATGTGACCATGGGCAAATTGCATCATTTATTTGGGCCCTCATTGTACCAATCTGAAAAATGTGAAAAAGTAGACTAGATGGCCTCTCAGGTAACTTCCAATTCTTATGTAATTATGATAAAACCTTTTTTGTATGATATAATTCTAATTACCTGAGTATATCAATGTTAAGATTTTAAGAGAGGAAAAATACTGATGTAATTAAATTGATTTTTTTGTGTGTTTGTCTTTTTGTTACCATTTATCTTATTATGTTAGACTAAAGTAGACATGGTAAATATACAGAATGTGTATTTTGTAAATATTTCATTGTGAAAAAATACATGCATACTTGGATAACTTCCATATTAATCTAGCAGTATTTGGGGAACATTTTTAAATGGAAGGAAAAAATTCTGAATTTAATAACTTTTCTAACATGTGTAATTTCTTTTTTTTAAATATATAAACGACAATGATTATGTACACCAACGTGTCTTATCACTGCTATTTTAAGTCCTCTCATTGAAATAGTCTTCTGAAGTTAGCTAAAAGAATCAAATTCTATGTCTTTGTTTTTACTTTTTATTTTTACATTGGTGTTTATTTCTGCATAATTCATTTAACATACACATGTAACTAGAAAATTTGAATTTTACGTAGTTTCTTCCAGTCCAATTCTCATTAGTTATAGGATTATAAAAAATGGACTTAGCAAAGAAAATGGGCTATTAAGGAGGTGTTAAAAGAAATAACAGTGATAACCCTGAGTGCTGGGTATTACCATTCTCAGATATGCTTAGGATTCCTTTTTTAAAGAAATAGATGACTATGACTAACTTTTACCTCTACCAAATTCAGTGAGCTAACTTTTTGTAAAGTCCTATACTAATATCTGCTATAATGAAATATCTATTCATACACACACCAACACTGACCTTTGTTTCTTTAAAGTACTACGAGATGACTTCAGACAAAACCCTTCAGATGTAATGGTGGCCGTAGGAGAGCCTGCTGTGATGGAATGCCAGCCTCCACGAGGCCATCCAGAACCCACTATTTCATGGAAAAAAGATGGCTCACCATTGGACGATAGAGATGAAAGAATTACTGTAAGTATTGAGATAATCATTGGAGCATAATTATATACATAATTATATAATTGGAGCATATATATTATATGTACATACATGTATACATACATATACATACCTATACACACATACATATATGTATATATGGATGCTTTCATTAATGAAAGATAAGGCTTCTTATCTTGGAGATCTTTGAGCTATATCCAATTTCTTGTCCTAGATAAAGAAATATTTTTATTTTTTCTAAAGTTGACATACCAACAGAAATTTATATAGTAATTCAAAGCTACGATCTCAGGGGAGCCTTCTGGTAATCTTGTAAGGTACATACTTAAAGTAATTATCATCATCCCCATTTTAGAAATTTGAGCTCTCTGATTCTGAGAAGTGATATGATCTGCCCAGAGTCACACCCCTAGGAAGTGTCTAGCAGGGCTTTCCTGGCTCCCAATCCAATATTCATTCTATTACATCATGCTACCATAGGAGTATGAGCAAATCAAGCTTGTAATGATATTTAGTTTGATCATTAGAGATGAAAAAGTTATTTTTTTTGTTTTTTACATATTTAAGTATTTGTCCATAAATTATGGTGTTACAACACAAAACAAAGCTGTTTTGTGTGTCAAATCAAAGTTTTTTTTCTGGAATAACCCCACAGAATGAGAGTTTGATGGGAATTCAGAACAACCGAATAATTGTACAGATGAGGAAAATGAGTTCTTTGACTCCCTCCAAAGTCCACAGTAGTTAAGTGCCAGAGGCAGCAATTTGAATAGAGTTGTTTTGACTCCAAATCTAGCACATTTTCCACTAAAATTCTATCTTCCTAATTTTAATTTCTACAGGCTTTTTTTTTCAGTTTTATTGTTTACTTTTGTATTTAACTACTCATTTATCCCAACACCCTTCCCTATTGAGAGTCTCTTTTTAGCAAGTCAGAAGCCAAACCACCTGTCACATCGACCACATCAAAAAGTGTATGTCACCTTCTGTATCCATAGACCCTTTTCTCTGTACGAGAGGAAAGTGTGTTTCATTATCAGTTCTCCATAATAAACATCGCCCATTATAATTCAACCTGTTTTAATATCATGATCATGCTTTTTTTTTTTCTCAATATTTTTTTATTTAAATTTCTCTATTTACTATTTCTTATAGAGCAATTATCTAGCATTTCTTCTTGTATCAGCAAGCACCCCAGCATCCCCAGGGTGGCTGCCAACACAGGTTCTTAGATCTGCTTTGTTAAAGGAAAGCAACTCAAAATGGGTTAACAAGCTTACTTTAATCAGTAAAATATGTATCGTTTACCTAGTTCAGGGGAAAAAGGTCATCACCCCGAACTTCAGAATATACAGACAGAATTATCAGGACAGAGAAACAGATCAAGTAGACAGATTTCCACACTGTCCAAGCATTACATCCATACCAAATCAACATCTGGGTTTCTCAAAGCCGGGGGGCTCTCAACAACTGCTTCCCAGAGTTTCATCTGATCAAATCACAGAACACTTCTCAAAGTGAGCCCTGAAACAGAGCCTCAAATCAGGGCTTATATAGCCTTCTCCTGGCTCAGAGATTGTAACAACCTTCTGGACCCCCTGGCCAATCAAAAAGTATCTACTGAAAAACAAGCCTCCCACCCCAGGCTCCAGGTGCACTTTAGCCTAGAGGCAAGGAAGATCTTAAAAATTTACATTCCCCTTACACTTCTTTATACCACAGTTTACTTTTATATTCCTCAGTTAATCAGCAAACATTTATTATTTAGCTTTGTCTATGTAACAGACAAATGCTGAATTAGAGGGATACAAAGTCAAAACACTCTGCCCTCAAAGAGTTTACACTATATTGAAGGAGACAGTTCTAGGTAAATTTGTCCACTTCTTCTCTTGTCTCCTTTACCGAATCCTCTTCCTGATCTCTTCTCTTAAACGGTAGACACTTTTCAGGCTTTGGTCCTGGACTTTCTTCTCTTCTCCTTCTATACAAACTTCACTTGGTGATTTCATCAGCTATCATGGATTTAGTTAGCATCTTATGCTGATGTTTCTCCAATCTATTGATCCTGTCCAGTCTCTCTGCTAACAGACATCATAAACTTAATATGTCCAGAACAGAACTAATCATCTTTCCTTCTAAACTCTTCTCCCTCCTACCCTATTACAAAAGAGGCCAGCACCATCCTCCCAGTCCCTCAGGCTCACATTTTAAGAGTCATCTTGGATTGTTTACCATTGATTGCACCTTTGTGGTATCTCTCATATATTCCCCTTTTTCTTGTCTTATACAACCATTATTCTGCTGCAGGCCCTCATCACCTCATACCTGGACTGTTGCCTGCTGATGATCTTCCTGCTTCAAGTCTCTCTCTACTCTAATCCATTTTCCATTTAGCCAGAAAAGTGATTTTCTTTAAGTGCAAGACTGCCCGTTTCCACCCACCCCCAAATAAACTCCAGTGTTTCTCTAATTCCTCCAGGAACAAATACAAAATGCTCTGTTTGGCATTCAAATCCCTTTATACCTTAGGCCCTCCCTACCTTTGCAGTCTTCCTACACCTTCTTGTCTACCACATACCTTATACTCTTTGACCCTGGCCTTCTGGGTGTCCATGAATAAGACATTACATATCTCAACTCTGGGCATTTATTTTTTAATCCTCTGCAGGAAGCCTAGCTTAACCTCTGAATTTTCACACCTTCCCTTTCTAAATTAGTTCGTATTTATTCTGTATATAGCTTGTTTGTACATATTTGTTTGATTGTTGTCTTACTGGTTAGATTGTGAACACATTAAGGGCAGGGATCATCTTCTGCCCTTTTTTGTATCTTCAACATAGCATAATGTGTGGCACACATAATAGGTGCTAAATAAATGTTTGTTGATTATTAGTGTGTGTGTGTGTGTGTGTGTATGTGTGTGTATGAAACATAACACCAAAGGATATGAAAGGTATTTTTAAAGGGTAAGTTACTACAGCATTTTAGTCATGAGAGTTAAATAGTATAAAATCATATTGTTGTGAAATAAAGTGTAAGGAACAGCAAGTAGGCCAGAATCAATAGAACATAATAGGAGAGTAATGTGATAAAAGATTGTCATCGTAAGAAGGAGTCAAGTTATGAAGAACTTTAAATGCACAAGAGAACAGTTTATTTTGGGCATAGAAGAATAGTTAAAATTGTAGTTTAATGAATAGAGATGGCATTGTCTGACCCATATTTAATCCTCTTTGGCAGCTATATGGAGGATAAGTGAGAGAATGGGCAGAGATGGACCTATGCCTATAAATTAATTTTGGTGATATCATTTTTCTTATTGACTTGACCCAGTACTCTTAAAATATTCCTGTATTTTTTTTTGTTTTGTTGTACTTACGTGAGTCTTGAGGAGGGTGTCTTGTTAATTCCCAAATATTTTATGCGTATTGTAGTTCTTTTGAAATAGGAGTCTTTTTGTACTTTACTTTGGATCTTTGTAATACTCTATTTAAATGCTGGTGATTTTTGTGACTTTATTTTGTTCTATTTCTTCTTTTCAAAAAATTATTTATTTATTTTTCATTATCAGCATTTCATTTCTACAAGATTTTGAGTTAGATTTTCTCCTCATCTTTCCCCTACCCCCACACCCCAAGATAGTGAGCTTACTGAATACCCCTTCCCTCGATCTGTTCTCTCTTAATGTCCTCCCCTTCTCTGTACCCACCTCCCAAACTTTCTAGTAGGGCAAGATGGATTTCTTTAAAATTTTTTTAAAAAATATTTATATATTTTTTTATTATTTAAATTTCATTTTAGTCTTCAACATTCATTTCCACAAAGATTTTGAGTTAAAATTTTTCTTCCCAGCTTTACCCTATATTCCACCCCAAGACAGCCATCCTAGTGAATACCCTTTCCCCCAATCTGTTCTCTCTTATATCCTCCCCCATTCCCCTCTAACTTTAAGGCTAGATGGATTTCTATACCCCAGTGCATGTATATCTTATTTCCCAGTTGCATATAAAAAACAATTTTTTTAACAATTGTTTTTAAAACTTTAATTTCCAGATTCTTTTTTTTTTTTTTACCAAGAATGCTTGAAAATCCTCTATTTCATTGAATGACCATATTTTCCCCAGAAACATTATACTTAGTTTTGCTTGGTAGGTGATTCTTGGTTTTAATCTTTGACTTCCAGAATATCATATTCCAAGCCCTTCAATTCCTTAATGTAGAAGCTGCTAGATCTTGTGTTATCCTGGTTGTGTTTCCACAATACTCAAATTGTTTCTTCCTGACTACTTGTAATATATTCTCCTTGACTTGGGAACTCTGGAATTTGACTATAACATTCCTAGTAGTTTTCTTTTTGGTATCTTTCTCAAGAGGCAATCAGTGAATTCTTTAAATTTCTATTTTACTCTCTGGATCTAGAATATCATAGTTTTCCTTGATAATTTCTTGAAAGATGATTTTTAGACCCTCTTTTTGATCGTGGCTTTCAGGTAGTCCAATAATTTTTAATTGATCTCTCCTGGATCTATTTTCCAGGTCAGTGGTTTTCCAGTGAGATACCACATTGCCTTCTATTTTTTCATTTGTGTGGATCTGTTTTATAGTATCTTGATTTCTCATTGTCATTAGAGTCCATTTACTCCTATCAAATTTTGGAGGAATTATTATTCTCTTCAGTGAGTTTTGGAAATTCCTTTTCCATCTTGGCATCTGCTTTTTAAGGCATTCTTCTCCTCATTGGATTTTTGCACCTCTTTTGCTATTTGAGTTAGACTGTTTTTTAAGGTGTTATTCTGCCATTTGAGTTAGTCTATTTTTTAAGGCGTTATTTTCTTCAGTCAGGCTGTTGACTAATTTTTCATCATTTTCTTGCATCATTCTCATTTTCTTCCCCATTTTCCCTCCACTTCTCTTACTTGATTTTCAAAATGCTTCTTGAGCTCCTCCATGGCCAGTGACAAGTTCATATTTTTCTTGGAAGCTTTTGATGGAGGAGCTTTGACTTTGTTGTCTTCTTCTGGTTCCGTGTTTTGATACTTTTTGTCCCTAATACAGATTCTGTGGTCTGATTGTGGCTTCTGGAAGTCAGTTACTTGAATTTTCAGCTTTTTGCCCTGGTAGAACTCTGCTTGCAGAGTGGAAAGAGCTGTGTCCCAAATAGCTGGGGGTTTTGCAGTTGTCAGAGCTCTTTTCAGAGTTGTGAAAACTCCATAGCCACCAAAAACTCCGGTACACTAGTGTTCCTCACCCCAGGAGCACCACCGAAGACTGTGACCCAGATCCAAGCAGGTCAAAGTGAGAGTGATTACCCTCTGAACAGTTGCTTGGTCCCCCTATGATCTGAAGGCCAGGAGGTCTGGAGGCAGCCATGGGGAAGCACCTGCCACCACTGCACCTTGGCCACTTCTCCTCCCAGGGGCAGAGGTGGACTGCACTCAACTTTAGGCCAAAGGTTTGCACCATCTTCCATTCTTCAGACAGTGGGAATGATAGTAAATCTGGAACTCTCTCTCCCTTATGCTAAACCTCCCTCTCAAACATCTGCAATAGGGTAAAACTGCCAAGAAACTACATTGGTGGTAAATTAAGGCAGTTGGTTGGTATTGTCACACGAGAAAGTGATCATAAATCTGTGAAATGGGGTCAGAGGTATTCTGAGCACACTTCCAAGGAGCTAAGTAAGTGCAAAGAAGATACATTTGGCCAAAAGAACTTCTCTTGTCAGCTTCCTGCTCTAGGCTTAAAGATAATAAAGCACATCACTATTTAAATGTGTATTTAAGAGATTTTTTGAATATTACTTGTGAACATCTTTTCTTCCCTTCCTTCCTAAGATATAAAGTTCCCCCCCCCAATCTTCCTGATTAATTATAGCCTCCTCATAGTCATTTTACATGTTGTAATAATTCCCTTTTCATTATCAAAGAAGACTCCCCTTTCCTATATCAATAGTAGTAATATGATGAGCTAGTACTTTTCAGGGATCCAATAAAGCGAGGTTGGGAGTGCTAATAGTCCAGTAGTCTTACAGTAGCCACAGGTTCAGGAAAACCCAGGAAGAATTATCTCCTCTTTTAAAAAAAATGCTGCTTTTAAAGAGACTCTCTTGGCTTATTTCTAGATAAAACATGACTGAGATGAAGGATTCGAACAGCACTATAGTATCTTAAAAGCAGTTTATGGAAGCCTATAAAAATCTCCTTAACCCAAAAGGCATCCAACCTCTATGTGAAATCTTTTGGGAGTCTACTGCCTTCTAAGGCATCCCAGTTTAGATAGTAATTGAATAAGAAATGTTTGACAACACAAACAAATTTGTTTTGTTTTAATTATTACACAGAAGAATGAGTTGTGCCAAAATAAATTAGAAAATTTGGTTCAGTAAGCCTTGGGAATTTTGTAATTTATGACATTAAGACTGTAGGAATTTTAAAATTTGAACGGAGGAGTTTTGTTTCTTGTAGGATATCACTGTTTATTTGCTCCAGGGGTATTAGCAAAATCATTCACATTATGTTGTTATATAAAATATGCTAATTATTTTACAGCAAATTCAAACTACCTTTAATTCTAAAGCAGAAGTGATAAAGTTATAATAGCATATGCCTAAAGCATGATGTCAAGATTTTAATGTCAAGACAATTTCTGAATTTTTTAAATTCTGCGAAGATGGTACAAGATTTGTTTTTGTATTTTAGGAAGCAGTGACATCTCAAACAGAACTATTTTCTAAAACTTTCTATGAGCGTTGTGTAAATTAATTCTATTGAACTGATAAAACACTGGAGGCAAGAGTTACATTTGTATAAGCAAGGAAGTAATACAAATTAACAATCACTTCTCCTTTATATATTAGTCACAATTGTTTTTTATTTGTTTTCTTCCTGAAGACAAAACTGAATTTGGTTAAATCTTCCAGTTACAATGAAAAGAAACTGAATGTATCCACTGTTTAAAATGAAGCTTGGAAATAAATCCTCAAGAAATGGCAGTTATTAGATATTTAAAATGTTGCTTGTTTTGCCAGCTTTTCTTTTAAATTTTTATTTTCATTTTGTTTCTTCACCTGCTTTGCTAAATATATCAAATATTATTGTATCCAGAAAACATAAGCAAGACCCAAGTAACAATTTAGAATTGAACCCTTTATTGGTGCCATGTTAGCTGATCAGGCCACATATTGGCAGGCTGACTGGGTCCCATCTCACCCAAATCGTACAGCCAGGATCTCAGGTAAAGCCTCAGCTTTTAAAGGGATGCCACAAGGCAATGGTTAGGTATTATGTAAGCAGGAACTTGGCGGAGGCCAAAATCAGTGATGGGACAGTACACATCTTAAAATTCCCGGCAGCCCTCCCCGCTCTGTGAAAGAGAACTGGGGTTGGGGGAGGGTGGAGCTAAACCTGGCATTCTGCTCATATAAATGAACAAGAGATAAGTGCACATCATATCTTTATTTGAAGATCACATGTTATTTATTGTTGAAGTTTTGAAGTTGAAGGAATTTGTCTATTGTTTTTTACTATAATGGCTTGTCTTGGTTGAAATTTTGAAGTTCACCTTTTCTACACATAAGAACAAAAACACCTCATGCAAAGAAAAAAAATTATCCGTGACAATACTGACCTTTTAAAAATGTTCTGGTATCATGACTTATTATAGAGCTTGAACAGTTGTCAGAATTTTAGAATAATTTCCTGCAGCATAGTAGTAAGGTGGTGTAATAAGGATACAGTGGTACTTCTGTAGACGCAAACCCTGTTTGTCTTAATTCAGAAAAATATCAAGGTCATTACCTATGAAGCACATTTAAGTTGTGTAGTATTCATAAATCCACTGAATCCAAGAGCCTAGACTACATGCTCCTGTAACTTTTTATGTCTTTCAATGACCAGGAATCTAAGTTAGGGAAGTCAGGGTTAATCAGGCCCTGGGGCAGCTTAGCCTTCTTAAAGGTAAAGCTCCCTGGTATTGTGAGTAAAAGGAAAGAATGTGTATATCATTAAAAAAAGACTAGTCTTATCACATCCTTACATGAAAGGATTTAATGAAAGCCTCAGGATAAACTTGTCTCTTGTCTCAAAGTGTTCTATTTTGTTCAAATGAGTTTTTAGATCTGGAAGTAAAATTTAATGTGGCTTAAGTAAATAGCTTGGGTTAATAAATTTAAGTCCAACTTTAAATACATTTCCTCAAATAACCTGAAATCTTTCTTTTTATTCATTTTTTAAATTAAATTTTATGTTTATTTTTTAATGTATATCATTCATTTCCACAAGATGTTACAAATTTTCTCCCCATTTTTCCCCTACCTACCACTCCAAAACAGTAATCCCTTTGTATATCCTCTCTCCCAATATGCTCTCTCTCCTATATCCTCTCCCATTCCTCCTCCAACTTTCTAGTAGGGCAGGATGGATCTCTATACCCCAGTGCCTGTATATATTATTTCCCAGTTGCATGTAAAAATATTTTTTTAAACATTTGATTTTAAAAATTTGAATTCCAGATTCTTTCCCTTCCTCCCTTGTCACCTTACTGGGAAGATAGGCAATTCAATATAGGTTTTACACATGTAGCTATACAAAACATTTCCATAGTGGATATATTGTGATCCATCCTATCCTGCCCCCCACTTGTTCTATTCTCTACTTTAACCCTTTCCCTTTTCACAAGTGTGTGCTTCTAACTTCCCTCCCCCCCAACCTTCCCTGCTCTCCTTCATTCCTCTTCTCTTCTCCTTCCCCCCTACTCTCCTGTAGGGTGAGATACCCTATTTAATGTGTATGTCATTCCCTCCTTAAGCCAAATTCAATGAGAGTAAGGTTGATCCATTCCCTTTTGCCTTGCCTCCCATTGTAAGTTTTCCCTTACCTCTTCTATATGAGAAAATTTGCCCCATTCTGTCTCTCCCATTATATTTCTCTCACCTCTCAATTCCACCTTTTAAGTATCATCCCGTCCTATTCAATTGATCCTGTGCCCTCTATCAATGTATACCTGTACACATATATACACACACTCACATATGTATTCATATGCCTATACCCTCCTATATAGAAAGAAATATCTATATATATACACACATTTATATTCCCTTCAAGTATTCTTATGCTGAGAAAAGTTTCATAAGTTACAATTATTGTTTTTCCTTGTAGGAATATTAATAGTTCAACTTTGATAGGTTCCTTATGGTTTCTTTTCCCTGTTTACCTTCTCAGGCTTCTCTTGCTTCTTATATCTGAATGTCAAATTTTCTATTCAACTCTGGTTTTTTCAGCAAGAATGCTTGACGGGGCAGCTAGCTGGAGCAGTGAATAGAGCATCAGTCCTGGAGTCAGGAGCACCTAAGTTCAAATCCAGCCTCAGAAACTTAGCACAAAAACTAGCCATGTGACCTTGGGCAACTCACTTAACCCCAGTTGCCCTCCAAAAAGCAACAAAGGAATAAAGAAAGGAAGGAAGGAAGGAAGAAAGAAAGAAAGAATGCTTGAAAGTCATCCATTTCATTGAATGACCATATTTTCCCCTGAAACATTATACTCAGTTTTGCTGGGTAGGTGATTCTTGGTTTTAATCCCAGCTCCTCTGCCCTATGGAATATCATATTTCGATCCCTCAGTATAGAAGCTGCCAGATCCTGTGTTATTCTGATTTTGTTTCCACAATATGTAAATTGTTTCTTCCTGGCTGCTCGTAATATTCTCTCCTTGATCTGGTAATTCTGGAACCTGGCTATAATATTCCTAGGAATTTTCTTTTGGAGATCTTTTTCAGGGGGTGATTGGTGGATTCTTTCAACCTCTATTTTGCCTTCTGGTTCTACAATATCTGGGCAATTTTCCTTGAGAATTTCTTGGAGGATGATTTCTAGGTTCTTTCTTTGGTCATGGCTTTTAGGTAGTCCAATAATTTTTAAATGATCTCTCCTGGATCTATTTTCCAGGTCAGTGATTTTTCCCTTGAGATATTTCACATTGCCTTCTATTCTTTCATTTGTTTGGATCTGTTTAACAGCATCTTGACTTCTCATAAAGTCACTAGCTTCCATTTGCTCCATTCTAAATCTGAGGGAATGATTCTCTTCATTGAGCTTTTGAGCTTCTTTTTCCATCTGGCAATGTCACCTTTGTAAGGCATTCTTCTCCTCATTGCCTTTTGCCAATTGAGTTAGTCTGTTTTTTAGGTGTGGTTTTCCTCAGTCAGGCTGTTAACTCTCATTTCATAATTTTTTTTCATCGTTCCCATTTCTCTTCCCAATTTTTCCTCCATTTCTCTTATCTGCTTCTAAAGGTCCTCTATGGCCTGTAACCAGCTCGTATTTTCCTCTGAAGCTTTTGGTGCAGGAGTTCTGACTTCAATGACTTCCTCCTGTTCCATGCTTTGCTCCTTTTTTTCCCCAAAATAGGAGTCTAATGTTGGAATCTTCTGTCTGCTTTGTTTCCTTTGCCTGGTCATCTCTCCCCTCAGTCACTTGACCCCTGGGCTTTTTGCCACAGTAGGACTCTGCCACCAGACATGGGAGCTTTCATCCCAAACGCTGGGATTTTTTCAGCTGCCAGAGGTATTGGTTGGGTTCCCTCTCTGAAATGTCCACACGCTCTGGCAAGCTGGTCACAAACCCTAGGATCCCCACCCTAGATTGCAATCCAGATCCAGGCAGGTTAAAGCAAGAGCGATTACCTGTCAGACTGGTCACTTGGTCCCCCTATACTCTGCAGGTCAGGAGTGGAAGCTGCCATGTTTTCCTGGCTGTGCTGGGTGTCTCAGTGACTTCTCACCCTGGCAGCAAAACTGACGCTCTCCCAACTACTGGTCCCAAAGTCCACACTGCACTGTCCTCTCACTTTGTCCTTCGCATATGTGTGTTGATAAATCTGAAAACGGCCACAGCTGCTGCTGATCTGGAGTCCCTTCAGCCGGCGGCTGGTCAGGCCCTTCTTGGGTATAAATCCTCTGGGTCACGCAGGCCTGGAGTTGGCTCCCAGAGAGCTGTGCTGGTCAATTCCTGCTGGCCTGGCGTCCTGTCCTCAGCGGGAGGTTAGCTTCTCTGTGTCATTTTGTGGGTTCTGCAGCTTCAAAGTTTGTTCAGAGTCCCTTTTTTACATGGATTGGGGAAGGTGAAACCCAGAGCCTCGCGCATGTCCTGCTTCTACCAAGCCCTCAGTTTTTGGTAGAGTCAAAATCTTTTATTACCAAGGGACCCAGGAAAGTGAGACTTTTTTTTTCATGTAATCATTTCCATTTAACAATGAAAGATACTGTACCACCAGCTCTTTCTAAGATTATAGGAAGGTGATTATATTGCTAACATTTAATGAGTCTTACTCTACTTTAGTTAAATTATATTTGGAATATCGTGTCCATTTCAGGGTACCACATTATAAAATGATGTTCTCAAAAGAATCTAGAAAGGCATGATCAAGAATTTTCAGATCATGTGAGAGATGGCTGAAAGTTTTCTGTATTTTACTCTGAAAGTATGAAATAAAAAAAAGTAAAACACATTTTTCATTCATGAAATTGTTTTTGTCACCCAGTTTTCATCCTTTATTTTTATCATTACTTCCTTTTATCAAAAGTAAGTTAACTCTTATAAAATTTTGTTTTTCAAAGAAGAAAGAGGAAGAAGTAAAAATATGTAGCAAAAATAATCAATGCTTTTCCCTAACTCCCCAAAAAGTCTGACATCTGCAAGATTTCTCACCTGTGGAATCCTAGCTTCTGCAAAGAAATGGAGACATCTTCTCATACCTGCAGCATTCATTTTCAATTGTTTTGTGGTACTTCTTATTTCATTGCATTTTTAGTCACTTCTTGTGAGACTCTTTTCTCTGTTTTAATGAAGTTTATTGTTTCTTACAACACAGTGATATTCCTACCACTTTTTTGGAGGGGAAGGCTATTCCTCAGTCAATGGTCATCCACTTTACCACAAAGAATACTGCTTTAAATATATTGGTATATATGGAGTCTTTCTTTTTGTCATTGTTCTTCTCAGGATATATCTGGCACTGGAGACTTTGGATCAAAGGGTATGGGCATTTTAGTATTTTATTTGCGTAATTTTAAATTGCTTTCCAAGACGGTTGTACTAATTCACAGCAACGAATTTTTCCACCAACAATGAATTATGTGCTTATCTTTCCACACTCCTTCTGATATTACCTATTCCATAGTACGCCATCTTAGCCAATTTACTAGATGTGCAGTAGAACTACAGGAGTGATTGGATTTGCATTCTGTAATTATTAGAGATTTGTATCATCCTTAGTTGTTAATATTTTGTGATTCTTTTGATAACTGTTCATGGCTTTTGACTACTTGTATATTGGGAAATGACTTTGTTTTATTATATATATGCATGTATGTATGTATGTATATGTATATATATGTATATATACATATACATACACACACACACACACACACACATATATATATATATATATGTATATATTAGATATCAAGCTTTTATGGGGCGGCCAGGGAGCACAGTGAGTAAGAGCACTGGCCCCAGAGTTGGGATGACCTGGGATTGAATCCAGGCTCAGACACTTAGCACCCACCCAGAAATACCTGGCCATGTAACCTTGAGCAAGTTACTTAACCCCAATTGCTTAGTGGCGGCCAGGTGGCACAGCGAGTAAGAGCACCGGCTCCAGTGTTGAGATGACCTGGAGATTGAATCCGGGCTCAGATACTTAGCACCACACACAGAAATACCTGGCCATGTAACCTTGAGCAAGTTACTTAACCCCTATTGCTTAGGGGTTCCCGGGTGGCACAGCAAGTAAGAGCACTAACCCCAGAGTCAGGATGAACTAGGATCGAATCCGGGCTCAGATACTTAGCACCACACCCTGAATTAACTGGCTGCGTAACCTTGAGCAAGTTACTTAACGCCAGTTGCTTTTTTTTTTTTAAAAGATATCAAGCTTTTATCAGAGAAGTTTGATATAATTTTTTTCTTAATTGATTGCTTCCTTTTTTTTTTGGAGGGGTGCATGAATGACTTGCCAGAGGTCACACGGCTAGTGTGTGTGTGCGTGTGTGTGTGTTTGTGTGTGTGTGTGTGACATGTCTGAGGCTGAATTTGAACTCAGGTCCTCCTTACTCCAGGGTCAGTGCTCCATTCATTGTGCCACCTAGCTTCCCCGATTGTTTCCCTTCTTGACCTAAATCCATAAATATTGTCATACAAAATCCTTTTAAGTTTATTTATAAAGTTACCTATTTTATCTTTTGTAACTGCTTCTATCCCTTGTTTGGTTAAAAATTAATTTCCTCTCCGTAGTCATTCAATAAGCCAAAAAAATGTCCTAATCTATTAATATGTGTCAGACCTCTTTCCTCAACACTGGGGATACAAGAAAGGTTAAATAAAGTTCTTTCTCCAGAGGAGCTCACAGTCAAATGAGAAAGACAACATGGGAAAACGATGTACAGTAAATCTATGTGCAGGATAAATTTGAAATAACTTACAGAGGAAAATAACTAGTATTAAGAGTGATTGGGAAAGGTTTCGTATAGAAGATGGGATTTTACCTTTTTTCAGATGCCATTTCTCCCATTGTTAGAGTGGACTCCCCCAGTTATTACTTGAGGTCTCTTTTGCTGTAATCTTGCCCCTTCTTTCAAGTACCCACTCCCGTACTACCAATTCCATAAAGCCTTTTGATCTTTCTCTCCCTCCTACTGCCCCTGGTCTAGAATATAGCGCTAGATTTGAGGCTTTGCTTTTTGACCTGTATGACCTTGGAATAGTCAGCCTCTCTAATCTTCATGTATAAATGGGGGGACTTGACTAATTGACCTTAAGGTTTCTCCTAGCTTTACATATGTGATCTTGAAATGTCTTTCCTTCAACTTATTTCTCCCATTTGGCTGGGACTTCTTCTTTGCATTTATTTCACTTTCCTTCTTGTAGTGTTCATGTGTTTCTCTTCTACTATAGTGTAAGTTTATTGTAAAATGACATCTATCAATCAATCAGCCTAATCAGTCTATCTCTTTTATCTGTCAATATCTATCTTTATCTCCCTTTCTCGCCATCTTTGCATCTCAGTGATCAATCAATTGATATATCACAATAAGCCCCATACACAATTGATCTATTACAATTGAACCCTGTATAGTTTAGTATAACCTTATCAGATATGCCTGTAATGTAGGAATTTAGTGGAGAGTTTGTGAGTTTTCTCAGCATTAGGTGTTGTTTATACCTAAATTTGAAGTGTTAATAAATAATTGCATTACCTTGGTCCCAGTTTCTTTGCACAAAGGTGTTGATGACTTTTTCTCAAATTAATTAAAAAAAATTGTATCTTGATCCTTTGATTTATTAATAGGAGAATAGAAAATAATTGGAGAGAAAGTAAAGATCAAGAAAAGAATCTTATGAAATGGACTGTAAGAATGGGAAACAGAATCAAAAGAAGTTTGAATGCAGGGGAAAAGAATAAAGATCAATATTTTAATATATTTTAAAAATTGTAATATTTCAGGCAGTTCTGGGGACAGTAAAAAACTATATAACTTTCAGATTTTACTCTGAGATTTTCTTCAAAGAGATGTGAAACTTACATGTAGATATGTTTTAACTTTCACAGAAGAGCAGAACAATTTTGAGTCATCTTGGACTTTCAGGGGGAGTAATGTAATTTAGTTTAATTTGATTATTGTATTTATTAGTATGGTATTTGGTAGATTTTTGTATGACCCATATAGAGGATTAATATGTACACACATGTTTATAGACATACACACATCTATATACATGCACACACATTATGTATGTGTATATGTATATACATATGTATATACATATGTATGTATGTATATAATATATATATATTTCTGGGCTAGCAGAATTCTTCAAATGAGTCTTTAAAATGTTTCCAATAACAACTTCCATCCAAAACAACAGCACTCCAGTTCCAAGTGTATTTCCTTCCAGTTGAGATCCTGCCAACTGCTGAAATTCCCTGTACCAACATATGATGCTGATGTGCATTGCTGGTTGAAGTCCAGGATTTCACTGCAAGCATAGATGCCCACAAAGGCAGATTGTGCCTCTCTGAACTGTTGTAATTTGGAGGCTGAATACCTCTGCTTTGCAACTTGAAGCCATTATTAGTACTCTAACAAAGAAAATAATAAGTACTACAAAATAAATACAGATGGTCAGAGAAGGGAGCCTATGTTGGTAATTTCTGGTGAGCTTTATTTCCTTATAATTCCCAGAGCAGAATACAGTTTTATTTATTTTCTTCCTCTTCCTTTTACTCTACAGTTATCTGAGTGGCTGAGTTTATTCAATTTGCATTGACTTTGATCATTCTATTTGTTTTCTTCCAAAAAAGCCGTGGGCCATGGCTGTGACATTTAATTTAATTATAGACAAATGTCAAATTAGAAGGTATATTTTTTATGGTGTATCCTAACCAGCTTTTTTTTTAGATTTTTATTAATTATAGATAGGATGTTCCTTTAAAAATAAAAAGACCTATGTTGAAGCCTCATTTGTGGTTTGGAAATGATTTGAAAATATAAGTTACTTTATTATGAAGCAATATAGTCATGTGGAAAAAGCACTAACTCTGGAATCAGAGGGACTGGATTCATATCCTGCATCTGATCCTTACTAACTTTGTGGCCTTTTACAAGTACCTACCCTAACCTTGTTGGGCTTCATTTTTCTTCTCTGTAAAATGAAGGAGTTGTACTAGATTGGCTGGATAGAAGGTTCCTTCTAGCTCTAAATCTATCAGCCATTACGTTCCTGAATTGTCTTCCTTTTCTGATTTATCATCATTATCATTGTAATTCTAACAGTGGTTATAATATCTTGGGCTTCTCTTTCATTTCTCTCTTGCTTAGTTACTTCCAGCTCCTATGGATTTAATTAACTTCTCTGTGTAGATGACTCTTACATGTATATATCCAGCCCTTGTCCTTAATCTTCAGTCTCCATTTAGGTTCTCCAGATCCATATTGCTAAGTGACTGTTGGACTTTTCAGACTTTTCCAATTCAAAAGTAGTCCCTCCCTCCGTCCCCTCGCCCCCATCCCCACCCCAAAACAAAAACAACCTTACCCCACTTACGAACTTCCCTATTTCTGTCAGGGACACCTCAAAACCATCCTCAGCTTCTCATTCCCCATCACCTCATATATCTAATTAGTCACTAAATGCTGTTAATTCTATCTCTCCAGCTTCCATTGCATCCACCCCCTTTTCTAACCCCAGCCATCAGCCAACCCCTCATCAGCTCTCACCTGAATTATTAAAAAGTCCACACACACATCTGTTTATCTGTTCTTTTTCTGGATACAGATAGTGTCTTTCTTCATATGTCCTTTATAGTTAATTTGGGAATTTATAATAGTCAAAATAACTTAATTGGTCAAAGTCATTCTTTTTTATTCAGTCGTTCTTAAAACAATATTGCTCTTACTGTATACAGCATTCCCTTGGTTCTGCTCATTTCACTCTTTGTTATTTTGTGCAAGTCTTACCATATTTTTCTAAACTCATTGAGCTCATAATTTTTTTTTGAGATTATCGTTTCTTACAGCTCAGTGGTATTCCATCACAATCACATACCACAGCTTGTTTAGTCTTTCTCATTTGAGGGGCATCCCCACAATTTCCAGTTCTTTGCTACCATAAAGAGAGCTGATATAAACATTTTAGAACATATAGGTTCTTTTCCTTTTTCCCTAATTATCTTTGGAAACAGACCAAGTAGTGGTTAAAGGGTATACAGGTAGTTTAATAACTCTCTGGGCATAATTCCAGATTGTTCTTCAGAATGGTTGGATCAGTTCACAGTTCCATCAATAATGAATTACTGTCCCAGTTTCTTCATATCCCCTCCAACATTTATCACTTACCCCTTCTATCATTTTAGCCAGTCTGAATCAGAAAAAATAACAACAAAATTCATTTGGAAAAACAAAAAGTCAAGAATATCAAAGGAAATGATGAAAAGAAATGTAAAAGTAGGAGGTTTAGCAGTACCAGACCTTAAAACTATATTATAAAGAGTTGATTATCAAAACTCTGGTAATGGCTAAGAAATACAAAGGTAGATCAATGGAATAGTGTAGACAAACAATTTACAGTAGCAAACAAACATTTTATTTGGAAAGTGTAAAGACTTAAGATTTTGGAATAAAAATTCATTATTTGGTAAAAATTTTTGGGAAGCAGAAAGCAGTGTTCTACCACCTACTTTGTACATTGCTTATTACAGAGTGGGTCATTAATAAATATGTTTTATTAATACATGTTTTATTACTTGAAAAGTTACTTTGACATTTTTTTGAGAGTAATTTTTTAAATTTCCTGGGGTAAGTAAATATGTTCATTTTAGTTCAATTTTTCCTTCGAATATGCAGATAGAGCAGAGAAAATGAGAAGCCAAGATTTTCGAGGTGGCATTTATTACTATTGTATACTGAAAGATTGTGTCACAATTAGCTTTCATATTTTATAGTGTCTTTATGTGACTTTTTCAGTAATTCTCTTAGCCTTTTGGTCATTTTTGATGTGTTAATACCGACTATATCCATTTTTATTTTTATCTATTACTACTGAAAGAAAAATACTGCTTAGTTCAGGTACTGAGTACTATGTTGTTCAAGGATCTCAGTAGTGTCTCAGGCCAAGGAATTGCCAGATTTTAATGCTTATTAAGTAGCCCGATATGGGGCAAAATCTGATTGTCGTCCCCCAGTCTGAAATGTTGAGGCTCCTGATTCTGCTTTAGTTTTGACGAAGAGAACTGCAGACTTTCCCATGGTGATAGCTCCAGCATAGACTTTTGTCCATGGATAGCACTTGTCTGTTAGAAGTAATGCTTTTGTGATTCCAGGTGATAGAATTGTAGATTTACTTTTAGCCTGAGTTCTTTGGCCCAGTTACTTAGCTACAGGATCCAGCCTGCTTCCGTGCACGGAATCAGAGATCTTTTTCTGCGGTTACACAAGCTTGCCTTTA
The DNA here is from genome assembly GCF_028583685.1 of Petaurus breviceps papuanus. Classification (NCBI taxonomy): domain Eukaryota; kingdom Metazoa; phylum Chordata; class Mammalia; order Diprotodontia; family Petauridae; genus Petaurus; species Petaurus breviceps. The sequence continues at coordinate 51,794 of NW_027186324.1, forward strand.
TTCCTGCTCCCTACCCAAGATATAGTTGTAGGCCCCAATTAATCCCTGTGTATGACCATGTTCCTTGCATCTCCCAGACTCAGTCCAAGATGGGTATAATGAAAACTCTGCTCCGTGATTAGAGTGACATAGCTATGGGCTTGCTTTGGTTCTCTAACCTGGATCTCTGACTACTTCTTTCTAACCCGGTCTCCAAGCTACAAAGCTCTGTGCTGGCTTTCTTGTCTGGACACACTTCCTAAGTCAGTCAATCAACAAGCATGTATTAAGCTCTGTTACTATATCAGGTACTTTGCTAAGCACTGGGTGGCAAAATATAATTCCTGCCTTCAAGGAGATCGCATGCTAATGCAGGAGAATATAGGGATAAAATTAAGTTAAACTGTATAGAAAGTTAATGGAAGATAATTTCATAAGGTAGGCCTTAGCAGTGAAGAAACTAAAAAAGTTCTCTTGGAAAAGGTAAGTTTGAGCTGAGACTTGAAGGAAGCCAGAGAAGTCAGGAGGCAATTGGCATGGGAAATAGATAGCCAGTGAAAAGATATGGAATCAGAAAAAAGTGTCAGTGAGAGATATGTAAGTGCTGCTGAATGTATGAAGAGGGAAGTAAAGTATAAGTAGACTGAAAAGAGAGAACGGGGCCAGGTTGCAAAGAGTTTTAAACACCAGAGGATTTTATGGGCAATAGGAAGTCACTGGAATTTTAAAAATGGATATGGAAAGGTGTGATCAGACCTGCCTGCTTCCTCATACACTGTCAGTCTTTACTGCTTTCTCCATGCAGTAATTAGAAACAGCCAAATTCCAACTAAGTCCATAGTGAAGATTAAGCAAGGATATCAGGGTTCAGGTCTTTGATTTATCAAACAGAACAATAGTTGCTTAACTTTTCAGTTAAGAATCATGTTTCCAGGGGCAGTTAGGTGGTGCAGTGAATAGAGCACTGGCCCTGGAGTCAGAAGGACTTGGGTTTGGATCTGGCCTCAGACACTTAACACACACAAAAAAACTAGCTGTGTGACCCTGGGCAAGTTACTTAACCCCAATTGCCCTCCAAAAAAGCAAAAAAAAAATCGTGTTTCCAGATATTTGGATAAAAGGATAGTTAAGCCCAGAGAATCATATTGCTAGATAGATAGTTAAATAAAACATTTATTAGATTCTCAACTATGTGATGCACATTGTCCTAATTTCTCTGGATACAAGTTCAAACAAGCAAGACAGCCTCTGCCTTCAAGGAATTTATATTCTAATGCAGAGGTCCTTAACTTTTTTTGGGGGGGGGTCATGAATACCTTTGGTAGTCAGATAAAACCCATGGTCTCATTCTTAATATAATTTTTTATTTTATTTTAATTTTGGGGGGGAAGGAGGAAGCCAAGGCAGTTGGGGTCAAGTGACTTGCCCAAAGTCACAGAGCTAGTAAGTGTGTCAAATGTCTAACTTCAGATTTAGAGTCAAGTCCTCCTGACTCCAGGGTCTGTGCTCTATTCACTGCACCACCTAGCTGCCCCTCAGAATAATTTTTAAAAATAATTCAAGGAAATTTATATTTCAGATAGAGGTTAGTGAAAATACAGGTGTTAATTTTTTTCACCTTTCATCGAAGTTCACAATATCCTTCCCAAAATTTATGGACCACCAAGGAGTCCATGGGCTTCAGATTAAGAACCTTTGTTTTAAAAGGTAAAAAAAAGGCACATAGAGGGAATCTGGAAAAGAATGTAGGAGAGGGGATCTGCTGTAGCATGATAATGTCTAGCAAGTGAAGTGGGAGACTGGATCTGTGCAAAATAAAGTGAAAATTAGACAGAGAGAACCCAGGTTACAGAGGTGGAGTCTGAGATTCGGGTGAGGAGGAGGTGGAGATGATGACCTGAGTCAAAAAGCCATGGTATGGAGATTGCAGCTCCCTGTAAAGATACTCCTTTTCTGGTCCGAGGGAAATTCAAGAGATCTTCTAACTAATTGCGTTTATTAGAACTTTCTTCTGTTTGATTGTTACCCTAATTATTTTAGGGAGGAATCCTATTCATCCTTTCCTTTTAGAAACTAGTTAGACTTTACATAGGAATGATTTTTTAAAAATTGTAATGCAGTGCAATTGATATGTAAAGACTACTAAGGTTTTTCATTCAAATGAGACCGAGGGCTTCAGACTAAGTTATTGTCCTAATATTATTTTATACTATGTATTCTAAAGAGGAGGGCACAACTGAGAAGAGGACTCCAGTATCCTGCAGCCAACTTGTTGATGAGTTTCTCCAGACGTAGCTAAACCAACAGACATTGCCTGAACTGTATTTTATGCCTTTCCAAGTTGGTGGGATCTGTCAGAGCTAATGTAGCATATGAGAACACGGTCATGTCTATCCCAGGAGTTTTTGGAGAAAAATTTTCACAGACTATTTTATTTTTTAAGAGTGTGTACACACACACACACACACACATACACACACACACACATACACACACAATAGATACATATATAAACTTAAACTATCTCTAGATATATATATATATATATATATAGATAGATAGATAGATAGATACCCTCTTCAAAAAATCTATCTGTTTGTCTATGTGTGTACTCTTAAAGATCAAATGCTTTGAGGGGGACCTTCCAAGGACCAAGATGGTGAAGTAAGCAGTAAATTGTTGTAACTCTCCTATATTTGCCTCCAAAACCCTAAAAGAGCACCGCAAAACAAATCCTGGAGTAGCAGAACCAGCAACCAACAAGGAAAGCAGAAAGCTGGGAAACAGTCTTTACAAAAAGTGTCTCTGATAAAGGCCTCATTTCTCAAATATATACAGAACTGAGTCAAATTTATAAGAATACAAGTCATTCCCCAATTGATAAATGGTCAAAGGATATGAACAGGCAGTTTTCAGAGGAAAATATCAAAGCTAACTTTAGGCATATGAATAAGTGCTCTGAATCAGTTTTGATTAGAGTAATGCAGATTAAAACTGCTTTGAGGTACCATCTCACACCTCACCTCAGATTGGCTCATACGACAAAAAAGGAAAATGATAAATGTTGGAGAGGATGTAGGAGAATTAGGACACTAATGCCCTGTTGGTGGAAACAGTTCTGGAGAGCAATTTGGAACTATGCCCAAAGGGCAACAAAATTGTGCATATACTTTGGTCCAGCATTACCACTCTTAAATATATGTCCCAAAGAGATCATAAAAAGGGAAAAGGACCTACATGTGCAAAAATATTGTTAGCAGCCTTATTTGTAGTGGCAAAATGTTGGAAATTGAGGGGAGGCCCATCAGTTGGGGAATGGCTAACCAAGCTGGGATATATGAATGTAATGGAACACTATTGTGCAATAAGAAATGATGAACAGGCCAGTTTCAGAAAATCCTGAAAGATTTGCATGAACTGAAGCAAAGTGAAATGAGCAGAAGCAGATAGCCTGAGTGCCACCTACTGATGGAGATAACTGTTCACTGACCCTGATTACTAACATCATGTGACTAAGAAAATAGGGAGATGTATGTTCAATAAAGGTGATTTCTACTGATTCATGGAGGAGACCATCGAAAGGATTCAAATGGAAGACAGATGGAAAGGACATATGTCCCTGTTTGTTGATAACATTATAAGAAGTGCTCTGTCTCAGAACATCAAAGAGATTCCGCATCAAGATTTATGTTTACTCAAAAAATATTGACCCAGAAATCTGTATAAGAAAATATAAACATATTTTTTAAATCTATTGTGTAGTTAACCCTCAGCACATATATATATGAATATGTGTATATAGTTTGTGTATGTAATACAAACAGAAGCCTTGACACCCAAATGTGCACAGAATCCCCCAAACTTAGAGCTTGAGTCAAAATTTGCTAATCTGAGGCAGAACCTCTGAGTTCTTTTAATTTTCATTTAATTTATTATTAGTGTTTTAGAACACTGCTTCATGTAATTATTGAGAAATTGGATTTATTCCTCAGAAAACTGTCTGTACACATATTCTTGACAATTTCTCAACTGGGGAATGGCTCTTACTCTAGTAGATCTAAATCAATTCCTTATATATGTTGGAAAGGAGCTCCAGTTGCAGCCCTTCCAAGACTTTAAGAGAACAAAGGATTAAAATAGGGAGTTGTTGTGTTAAACTGACTATACTGTAAATAATTAAGGGATAATTTTCAATGTAAACTTCAATAAACAATGTAAACCAAAAAAACTATATATTTTAATCAAAATTGATGGGGAAATAACTTATAAAAGTTAGTTTCCTCTAAATATGGAGACATACATGATCAAACAGAATAATTTCAAATTTTAAAAAGGCAAGTGAAGAACAAACATCTTATTGGAAAGTTAAGAGATTCTGTAAAATAAAATCAGGACCAGAGAGACCATATGAATTCCTTGAATTTCTAATACTACCTAGCACCAAATTACATATCTTACAGAAGTTCAATATTACATGTTAAAAATAATTCATTTGAAAAGAGGATGGGGCATAGAATATACAACAGGACCCATTCAAGACATTGTCAAAAAAGTCCTTTACAAGGCAGGAGGAGAACAAAAACAAAACAAAACAAAATAAAACAAGGAAATTTAGTGAGGTAAGTCAGAGGTCTGGGGGATGAGATGGGTCCACATCAATTTAGTTGTTTGATTTTTATCCTTAATATCCACACCTCTTTTTTTTACACCCTCAGATGCTCAGATAATTTCCTTTTCTCTTAACACTGTGACTCATAGCTGAGGAACAACGTCTCAATTTATCAGATGGCAGAATGAGGGTTGCAGAAGGACATGAGGAAGGAGTGAAAGATGATAAAAAGTTAAAGGAAAATTGAGGAGGAGGAAGAGATAGGAAGAAAAAAGATAAATATTTTAGAAATTTCCAAGACCCCAAACATAATAATGAAATTACACATTTAAGAGTCACCTCAAGAGATGGAAGAATGTTCTTTACCATCTAGTTACTTTTGTTTAAATTCTCTCTTATTCTTTACACTTAACTACAAGGGTTATCCTCTAAATAAATAGAAAACACTATCCTACAAAAGTGATCTCTAATCTTTGTGGAACCTCATTTGAGAGAGAGAGGCTGTAAAGTACTATAAAGAAACCAAAGGTTTTTCCATTGTAAATATGGCCTGTGTGCATATTACTCAGTGCTACTTCAATGAATTAACATTCTCTTTCTAGTAGTGCATTTCAGAATTTCAGAGCAGCAAGGCAATAGGAGTAGAAGATTATAACATAAACTTAAATAATGAGTTTTAGTCTTTCTACATTCCCAGCCTTGGATCGAGAGCTTAACTTGGAAGTTCAGTTCTTATTTGTTCCCATTTATAAGCCAAGGAAAAGAAATGTGTCTTCCATTTTATACTAGGAAAAAGGAAAGTTGTCAGTCACTCACTGAGAGTCACAGCACTGCCGGGATGCTAGACATTTAGGGTTGTTGCGCTAATGGTCCAGGAGCTATGAACACACATCCCACCATGACTTCTTTTTTATTTGAGTTTTCATTTTTCACTCCAGATTGGAAAGTTTTCTAGGTATCAGTTTGTCCCTGAACCATGTAGCATTGAAATATCCCAGAGACTTACCCCCATATGCCAAAGACCACCTTTCATAAATTGAAGATCTACAGCGGTAGTGGAACAAATATGGTTTCGGACACCGTCCTGTCTATCTCTGTTCCCTCCAAGTTCTTGGTTGTTGTTGTTTTTTTGCCTAAACTTGTGCTATCCTCCATAATGCATTGTCACTCTCTACAAGCCTGTCACCTGAGGGGCATGTAGCCATACCTGTTAAACTTTAGAAAGGAAGTTGTCAAATCTTATACACACAAAAGATTTCTATTTAAAGAAGTTACATACCTCCTCTTAGTCACAGCTGACAGGACATAAAGAAGAACCTTCTTCTTTTTCTTTTTTTTTTGGAGGGCAATTGGGGTTAAGTGACTTGCCCAAAGTCACATGTCTAGTAAGTGTGTCAAGTGTCTAAGGCCGGATTTGAACTCAGGTCCTCCTGACTCTAGGGCCGGTGCTCTATTCACTGTAACATCTAGTTGCCCCAAAGAACCTTCTTTAATGTAGCTTTTTTCACTTTTCCAGGTCAAAAGCTTTTTAGAAAATCAGAAAGTTTTTAGATGGCTTTCAGCTGGTGTACCACTCTATGTGATGATGTAACGATGATGGTGATGATAGCAGCAATAATAATGACTATCATTTACATGATACTTTAAAGTTTGCAAAGCATTTTACATAGGTATATTTGAATACACATACATGTACACATATATTTTTATGATAAGCACTGTAAAGAGGTATTTAATTTGGCTTAGAATTGAATAAGAGGAAGAAACAAGGCTGGATTATATGTAGGAAATTGTGCCATGCTTTTAACTATCTCACGCTACTTCCTGACAAAACTCCCTATGTTTTTGACACATTTTTTCCTCTGATGTTGCTGTATGTTTGTCAGCACTATAATGTCTGAAAGATCAAATTTATAAGCAGCTCAATGGACAATGAAAGGATACATTATGGGTACAAATACACTGCAGCATATTCCCAGTTATGCCAAATGCAAGTAATTGTGTATGATTTATCATTCAGTGTATAAACTGAAAAAGGGATAGAGCATTCATGTGATGAGAGTAAGGGATAAGAGATGTACAGTTATACTATGCCACTAGGAACCATAAAAATATAAGGACAGAGAAGAAGGCATTGATAGTTCCACTCTTGGAGGAAATAACCACATACATGAGGTCACAGAATATAGAAATATCAAATCATTGAGATGAAAAGGCCAGTCATTTATATTTCAAGGGGAAAAATTAAATGATATAATGAATTTTGTAAGTAAGCACATATGTCCTTCACCATAGATTAACTACATATATATGGACTGATCCGTTTCTGTAAGAAAATTCGTTTAATTCTACGATCAACTTAAAGCAAAATGCATAGTAAGATTTGAGTACGCAGGAAAATGTAATTGTTGAAACTTTGGATTGGAATTAGTATTACTTCCTGATGTTCTCTGTAGATGGAGAGATACTGCCTATAAATAAATAGGTTCTGTTCTTGAGGGGTTTTGTTTATTTTTATATTTTTTGCCAGGGCAGCAGCCACTCTGGGGCCGCTCTTCTCAACTTGCACCCACAATCAATGGTTAGTTCCCAGGGGATTATGACTACTGCTTTTATGATTCTAAGTATAACCTTATGGGGTTTTATCTCTAACACGGTTAACTCATGAGCCTCCATCTACGTGTTTTCTATTTTAATTTGCTGTTTGCCTCAGAGTTTTAAAAAAGTTGTTATAATACTCTACCCCTCTCTGCCTGCTCCAATAGATTCCTGTTAGTATTCTCCTACAAATACATACATCAGTCACAGGAAGTGTGACCTTAAATTTGTCCTCACAGTGGTAGTAAAGAACATGTGTGGCAAGGGGTCACACAATTTTCTTCCTTTGTGCAGTCCTCATTAAGTCTGCTTAGGTGCACCTCTCTGCTAGTATATGAGGGTCCTTTAAAGAGCTGATGTTTCTTTCAGCTGTAAGGGTCGTAGTACCTGAAACTGTCTTTTCCTTCTATCTGGTACTAGTAAACTTTTTGTAGAATACTCATACATTGCCCCCATGGGTGACTGTCTTTCAGTATTCCTTTGTTTTTCAGTATGCTTCTTTGTTCCTAGCTGAGATATTGGCTCCTGGTTTGGTCTCCCTGATTTCAGCTTGAAGATAATTAATTGGAAAGTAGGGGGAAAGAACCCTCCCCTACTCCTGATTACCCTACCTTCTGCCATCGCTCAGTGATGCTTTCTCAAGAGCCTGGCTATAAATCTTGAATTGGAATCCTCCACTCTTTTTTTTTTCATTTTCCAAATGCTTTATTAACTTCTGATTTACATCTTTCATTTCCGCCAGATTTTTAGTTACAAGTTTTCTCCCTGTTTTTCCCCTTCCCACTGCCCCAAAATACCAGTCCCACAGGATATCCCCTCCTCTAATCTGCTCTTTTCCATATCTTCTTCCATACCCCCTTCGACTTTTCCATTAGGGCATGGTGGATGTCTATGCCCCAGTGCCTGTATATCTTATTTCCCAATTGCATGTAAAATAGTATTAATAATAGTGTATGTGTGTATGTATGTGTATATATATACACACATACATATTTAAACATTTGATTTTAAAACTTTGAATTCCAGATTCATTCCCTTCCTCCCTTGTCACTCACCCTTACTGGGAAGATAAGCAGTTCAGTATAGGTTGTACACGTGTAGCTAATGCAAAACATTACCATAGTAGATATATTGTAAAAGATCTGACTATATTTCCCTCCCTCCTATCCTACCTCCCACTTGTTCTGTTCTTTACCTTGATCCCTTCCCTTTTCAAAAGTGGGTGCTTCCTAATTCCCTCAGCCCCAGCCTACCCTCCCTTCCATCATCCCCCCTCTCATTGCCTTCCCCGCTACTCTCCTGTAGGGTGAGAAACCCTAATTAGTGTTTAAGTCATTCCCTCCCTGAGCCAAATTCAATGAGAATAAGGGTGACCCATTCCCTTTTGCCTTCCTATTCTTCCCCTCCATTGTAACCATTTCCCCTTGCTTCTTCTATATGAGATAGTTTACCCCATTCTGTTTCTCCCCATCTCCTCTCATTATATTCCTCTCTCACCTCTTAATTGTACTGTTTAAGTATCATCCCTTCCTATTAAATTGGTCCTGTGCCCTCTATCTATGTATACCTGTGTACATATATACACAAATTCATATATGTATTAATATGCCCCTATACTCTCTGATATAGACACACACACACACACATATATATATATATATACATATATATATATATATATATATATACATACACACATATATTTCTATTCCCTTCAACTATTTTCATACTGAGAAAAGTTTCATCAGGTACAATTATCATTTTTCCATGTAGGAATGTTAATAGTTCAACTTTAATAAGTTACTTATTATTTCTTTTCCCTGTTTACCTTCTCAAGCTTCTCTTGCTTCTTGTATCTGAATGTCAAATTTTCTATTCAGCTCTGGTTTTTTCATTAAGAATGCTTGAAAGTTCTCTATTCCACTGAATGACCATAATTTCCCCTGAAACATGATACTCAGTTTTGCTGCGTAGGTGATTCTTGGTTTTAATCCCAGCTACTTTGACCTCCAGAATATCATATTCTAAGCCCTTCGATCCCAAAGTATAGAAGCTGCCAGATCTTGAGTTATCTTGATTGTGTTTCCACAATATGTAAATTGTTTCTTCCTGGCTACTTGTAATATTCTCTCCTTTATCTGGGAATTTCGGAACCCAGCCATAATATTCCTACGAGTTTTCTTTTTGGAATCTTTTTAGGAGGTGATGGGTGGATTCTTTCAACCTTTATTTTGCCTTCTGGTTTTAAAACATAAGGGCATTTTTCCTTGAGAATTTCTTGGAGGATGATTTCTAGGTTCTTTCTTTGAACATAGCTTTCAGGTAGTCTAATAATTTTTAAATTATCTCTCCTGGATCTATTTTCCAGGTCAGTGGTTTTTCCCATGAGATATTTCACATTGCCTTTTATTCTTTCATTTGTATGGATCTGTATAACAGCATCTTGATTTCTCATAAAGTCATTACCTTCCATTTGCTCCAATCTAATTCTGAAGCAATGATTCTCCTCAGTGAGCTTTTGAGATTCTTTTTCCATCTGGCAAATTTGGCTTTTTAAGGCATTCTTCTCTTCATTGCCTTTTTGAGCCTCTTTTGCCATTTGAGTTAGTCATTTTTTTTTGTTTTTTTTATTTTCCTCAGTCAGGCTGTTGACTCTCATTTCGCAGTTTTCTTGCATCATTCTCATTTCTCTTCCCAATTATTCCTCCACTTCTCTTATCTGCTTCTTAAGGTCCTCTGTGGCCTGTAACCAGCTCGTATTTTCCTTTGAAGCTTTTGTTGCAGGAGTTCTGACTTCACTGTCTTTCTCTCGTTCCATGCTTTGATCCATTTTGTCACCAAAAAAGGAGTCTAATGTTGGATTCTTCTGTTTGCTTTGCTCCCTTTGCCTCATCATATTGCCATTCAGTTACTTGACTTTTGGGCTTTTTACCACAGTAAGACTGCCACCAGACAGGGGAGCTTTGTACCAAATGCTGGGGTTGTCACAGCTGCCAGAGGTACTAGTTGGGTTCCCTCTCTGAATCCTCCACATGCTCTGGCAAGCTGGTCACACACATCAGGACCTCCACCCTAGACTGCAATCCAGATCCAAGCAGATTAAAGCAAGAGCGATTACCCCTCAGACTTGTGACTTGGTCCCCCAACACCCTGAGGGCTAGGAGCTGAAGCTGCTATGTGGTGTGGCTTTGCCACAGCCCTCTGCCGCTTCTCATCCCAGGGGCAAAAGCCAATGCACTCCCAACTACTGGGTCCCAAAGTCCACACTGCAGTGACCTCTCGATTTGTCCTTAGCATCTGTGTGTTGATAATCCTGGATCGCCACAGCTGCTACTGATCCACAGTCCCTCCAGTTGTTGGCTGGTCAGGCCCGCCCTGGGGCTAAAACCTTGGCATGGAGCTGGGCTGGGCTCACAGAGCGCTGTGCTAGCCAATTCCTGCTGGCCTGCTGGGCTGTCCTCAAAGGGAGGTTAGCTTCTCTGTTATTTTGTGTATTCTGTAGCTCCAAAGTTTTTAAAGAGTCCCCTTATACATGGATTGGAGGTGGTGAGAGCTGGAACTGCGTGGAGGTCCTGTTTCTACTCTGCCATCTTGACCTGCTTTACCAGAATCCTCCACTCTTAAACTTGGAACTTTCCGCCACTATACTGGTTTAGTGCTAAACTGATTTTTTCTTACACTTAGGCTTGAGGAGTTTGACATATCCTCCCAGGCAATCACATTGCTTTCTTTTTAAACTTAGTAAAAAAAATAATTAAGTGACAGACAAAGTGCTCAGGACAGAAAAGCAATTTTTTTTTAATATTGAAACATAAACATATATGTTGATAGATATATTGATTCAGTTGCTATATCTGGGCCCTCTGTGATTGCATTGTTTACTGCGATAACAAACTCTGGAGTCTCTCTTTAACCTGCACTCACAATTCAAGGTTAGGTCCCCAGGAGGGTGACTACTACTCTTAGACTTCTCCTTCTTGTGAGTCTATTACTTTTCACATTGTCATTTGTTAAGTCCCCATATCTGTGCATTCTATTAACAATCAGTCATTTGGTTCAAGTAGCTTTTAGAAAAGCTGATACTAAACATTTTCCTACCTTATAATAGTAAGTAGTATCGATTTGTGAAAATTGTATTTCTTTTAAAAATAAGGTCATTGTTAAGAAGAAAAGTGTTCTAACAGCAAGCACTCTAGCACACCCAGAATGATATGCAAGCACAGGTTTTGCTTTTAAAGGAAAGACTGCTCAAAAAGGGGGTTAATAATCCTACTTTTAATTAGAAGAAAGTTCAGTACCCTGAACGTAGAAAAAATACAAGGAGAGAAATTAGGGCAAAGACCAACAGACAGGGCTCCAACTGTCTGAGTAAAGCAATATTGCTATATACTTTACATACATCACTGGATCAAAGGAGCACAGACGTCTAAGGAGTTGGGGCGCTCCAAACATACAGCTACTCAGAAATCAAAAGATCCTTCTCATGAGTGAACCCCCAAAGTAAAACACTAACCTCCCAGAATATAAAACAAAGGCTTGGCATCTGATTGGCTGAGTGCCAAGGAGCTTGAAAATCCTCATGCCCCAGCACTTAATTGGAAACTCCCTGTATCCTAGAGCCTGATTAGCTCTGGGCCAGGGTTCTTATGTTCCTACTAATGGACAGGGAAGATCTTCAAATCCCTTTAACATTACAAGTGTCCTTAGTCTCATTGTACTCTTCCCTTATAAATGCATACCGGCAATATTGTATTCTTTTTTAAATTATCATTTAAAGAAGAATATTAGCAAATTGGCATGCTTCCAGAGGCAGAAGAAGGTAACTTAAGTTGGTGAGGAGATTCAAAAGTGTATCATACATTCAACGTAACTGGACTAGAAAGACTTATGAGAGAACTGCTTAGTTGCCTTAAAAATATTTGAAAGACTGTCATATGGAAGAAGCCATGCATTTATTTTGCTTGACCCCAAATGAGAGTATTTGATTTAGAATGTGTGGGAATAAGGAAGAGGAGAAGAGAAAGAAAGCCTCTTCAGAATTCAAAAATAAAATGTGCTTTTTCAGGAAATAGTGAGTTCCTCAGTCTCTTTTGTTCTTCAGATGGAGATTGCATGTTTGCAGATAGTGTTCTCATTTAGGTTTGAAGCAAACTGTGAGATTCTGTTTTATTTGCTTGCCTTTTCTTTTCTCATTCTCACTTCTCTCTCTACTTTGTGTACATTGCCATACATTTCTTTAATGGCTTGACCAATTTTGGAATAATAGAGGGCGACCAATGAAAGAAAGAGAAACTAACTTCTATAGGTATATTGAAACTTTGATTTTGATGTGATTAGCAGTGTGCCTTATGAAAATTAGATTATCACTTTCAAAAATGAATTATTTGAAAGGTATAGGATTTTATAGTTTATAGTTTGTTTCTTTTCTTGAGGTCACAATTTTCGACGATTGACTATTCTTTTTTTTTCATAATTGAGAAGTATTTTATCATGACCTGTAAGTTCAATATATTTTTTTCCAACTGAAAGATTGAATAGCTCTGTGAGAGATAAGTAATAAATAAATCTTTAATTTAAATTGTTGAATGTTTTTCTGTTGTTTCAATATTAGTAGCATTTTGAAGAAAGGAGAACTTTATTGTAAGAAAATCCACAAGTTGAATATCATGATTTTTCTGAGCTTTCACAGTTCCTTTAATGCTTGATATTGTCTGCAGTTTTTACTGTTATTGTTATTGCATACTTACCATGAGAATACAACAGAATTTAAATTTTATAGGAACATGATTGTACTTTGCAAGCTGCAATTATTGCATTTTCTGAAAACACATATACTCTCACAATTGAAACTTACACTAGATTGAAACTTTAAAAAAGGGATAAGTAAAAATAGGTAGACAAAAAAAAATCCCCTAAATTTTTTTTGATTTGCCTGTGTCTGTCCTAATGACATTAATGAGCTATTATGAATGGATGGATATAATCTTTGCTTCCTCAATCCTACCAGTATTTGCTAATGTTATTTCTTAAGTAATATAATAATACCTTCTAGTTATAAAAGCAGAGACTGTATCATTTGCATTCAGTTTGGTTGATTTGCTTTATCTAGTGACAAACATTAAACCTGATTTTTTGAGAAATAAAACTTACATGTGGGATATTACTTAATGAGATTTGTGAACATGGTATGTTCATTTTAATAGTCATCATATCATATGAAGATCCAGTACTATAGTGCATTAGGTATTTTCATACAGAGTAAATAATTATTCCTGCTTCTAGTACTTGATTGCCAAAGACATTCTTTCTTGGATCAGTTATTTATCGGATCCAGTTTTCGGTTATGGTCCTAATCGTATACGACCTAAACACCTGGAGGTTCAGCTAAAACCTTCATGCTCTCATCTGTTCTCCATTTTGTTAGCACTCAGCATTTGACCTTCCCCAAATTTGGCCCAGTTCAAATAGAAGAAAGTACCATCTTGGTTAATTGTTTCAGGCTGCAAAGATCTATAGACCCAGGAAAAAGAAAATGTGAAACCTATTGTTTTCTGTTGGCCTTAAGCCAAACTTAGGTAAAAAGTATAGGCATACATAAGGAAGATAGATGTAGAAGAGTAGAGAGATGGTCTTTGGAGTCACAATAATTTGGGTTCAAGATTTTTGACACATACTGTCTTTGCGAACCTTTGCAAATTCTTAACCGCTTACTGGCACAGCTCAGTCTCTAAGATGATACAGAATGATAGATCCAGACTGCCTCCTTTCTCCTTCTCCAAATGCTCATCTACGTTGTGTTTCTTGTTAAAACTCTAAAGCAGTGATATGTATTAGATACATAAAAAGGAAATAATTTGTAGCTTCATAAAGAAACTCTTCTTTTACTTTGTATTTTTAAAATTTAATTACATATTTTTTCAGTGTTGAAAATGGGAGAGCAATTTCTGCTCCCCACCTACTTTTTAGCAACTCTTCCTAATATATATAACCTTTTGTCAGATTATCATTGGATGGCTTCCAAATGTATAAATGTTTTAAACTGAGAATTGGGAAATGTTGAGGGAGAAATAGAAAGAAGAGAGATGGAGCTTTGTTGACAGTTCAGCAAGCTTGGGGCTAATTTTGAATTCTCACTTGGACAATCACCTTTTTCTACGTTAGACTTTTTTTTCTCTCTAATGCTTGAGTGTGTTCAGCCTGATTCATGTTGTCTATTGAAATGGTTTTGTAAACTCTACCAGTAAGAAAATTAATTTATATCATGTTTTTAATTTAGATATAGCATAAATAAACCCCAGAGTTAGTGGAAAATCCTAATTACCTCTTCCACCCCAAGTGAAATCCTTGTAAGTAAACAAAAAGGAAAATGCTAAAGGCTCCACTTTTTACAGGGGCAAATATTAGCATTTCTTTCCCACAATTATGGAATAAAAATCAGTTCTATGAATGCATTTTGGAGTTTACATATTTTCTCTATTAAGACTCTACTCATCTAGACTGATCCTTTCATTAAACCTTCTGTACAGCTCCCATAGATAATATATGTATAGTTAAACTGATTAAGAATGTCAGAAGAATGAGTCAGACTAGATTAAGTAGGAAAAAATCAATGCCTTGAATTTTAAAAATTTCTCCTTTTTCACATTTTGAAGTTAGAAAACTGATTTGTGGTTTACAGTTCCAAATTATGTAACTTAGGTCCACTTAATAGACAGGTAGTTACACATCTTCTTTATCATACAAAGGCACATGCTTGTCATGAGATTGTTATGATCATCAAAGCATAAAGTTTTTCTGATCAGCAAGATGAATTAGACAGAAATACTTAGAAATGAGTCAAGCTATTAACCTTCCAGACTTGAGCCAAGCAGTTAAATGATTGGAATAATCTATTGCTTTCTTCACATAACTCTGAAACGGAATAGTAAAGTTCAATAACCTGGGAGTAAAGGGAAATTAAAGAAAGTGGAATGAGATGTTCGACTTAAAAGGCTCAATTTTGATTGCCTGTATTCGATTGTTTACATAAAAATGAAATAAAATTTGAATCTGAGGGGAAAAAGGACTTGTGTCATCAGTACATATTTTTAAAGTTTAAAATGTTATAGTATTTTTGTAGATAAAGATGCTAAAATCAAGAGCATATTACAAACATATTAGTGAATTTTAGACTTGAGAAAAGGCCAGCATCCCCACACCCTCAATAATAATGACAGTAATCAGATTTTTTCCTGGGTCTAGATGACCAGCTAAGGAATATGTATATTCTTCATTATACTCTTTCAGTAGTCACCAGAAATTTATATCTAAATTCTAAAAGTCTTTTCATGTCCTTAAATTCTTGGTTATTCTTTGTTTTGTTTATTTTTGTCTGAAAGGCTTATGTATTCCCAGACATTATATTTTTCTAATCTGTTGCTTCTTATAAGTGAATTAGTTTTTCCTTTAAGTATTTATATGCTATATTAATTGACTCATGTATATTGTGAATTAATGTTATTTCTTTATCTATGGTTCCTTTCAACATAATATAGTTTTCCTGCTTATCTCTTTTAAATATAACCCATTTTTACCCTTTCCTTGACTGAAATTTTGAATGCTAACCTTATTTAACAGATACATAATAAGTTCTGCTCCAGCATCTTGTTTTAATCATTATGTTTCAGGTGTGATTCTTGTAAAAAACATTGTTTGTTATGGCCTCCAAGTCTTTTCCAGTCCTGCCCTTTCCCCTTCCTAGCTACAGTACTGGATTAAATAACTAGGTTGAATAGTTAGTCCCCTACCCTCCCTGTTCAGCAACCCTGATCTGGGTCAGGAAGCTAGTAATCGTGTTGAAATCAAACCACGATCCTTGGAGTCTGCCTCTGCCTTTATGTAAAGCCTTAGATGCAAATAGTGGTCTCAGTGTGATTTTTTTTACTTCTCCTCACTCATTTAAAGGCAACTGATTCATCCTAACAGGTTACTAAAGATAATGCTGGCTTCCAGCCTCCTAAAGTGCCTCAGGTATCCTCTACCTCATTTCCTCTTCTTTGATCCCCTTGTGCAGCCGCTGAATGCCAAAGTTCAGACCATGTGAGTTCTAGGCCTCTTGTTGCATCACTACTGCCACGACCCACCTGAACTGCCTGGGTGCTGCACTTCTCTTTTTGTATGGGCACTTTCTTTTCTGGAACTGGAAAAGGTACAGATCTCTTAGGGGTAGGGGCCTCTGCACTATGCTAGTGAATTTTATATGCTTGTAAATATTTCGATCCATGAGGATAGCAGTGAATATTGGACCTGTGACTTCATTGGTATAGGGAACTCCCAGGAGAGGAAATACCTTCCCATTCAGATTTTCATCTCTGCACCTTATTAGAGAATTGCCTGGCAAGGCTGAGTGACTGAGTCCTACTACCCACATGCACAAGAGATGAAGCCAGGTCTGTGAAGCCAGGCCTGTGACTTTCCTGTATCCCCTGCCTTCACTCTTATATCTAGCCAAACTGGCCTCCTCTCTGTTCCTTGCCCACAGCACTGCATTTCTCATCCCTGTACCTTCATCCCCCATGCCTAGAATGTACTTCCTCTTTACGTTCCCCTCATGGAGTCCTTCTTTTAAGATCAGTCTCAAGCACCATCTTCTCATGAAGTTTTTCCCAATCCCTACCACTGAGTATTAGTGTCCTCACTCCCAAACTTCCTTGTATTTCACTGTTTTGTATGTTTGCACTGATTAACTGAAATTCTACTGTATACATTTTATATGGACTTCTCTCCCTCATTAAAATGTAAGTTTGTTATAAGTATGGATGTTTTCATACTGTGTACTTGCATTCCCAGCACCTAATATAATACCAAACACAAATGTAGGAGACTGTCTCTCTGTCTCCCTTGCTTTCTCCCCTCCCCTCTTCTCTGAGTGTGTGGTGTGTGAGAGACACACATATATACATACATCTGTACACACATAAATACTTGTGAATATAATTTACCTAAAGTCTTAAATTAGTTGAAGGAACTAGAGAGAAGAAAAGATTCAGAGGTAATATAAGAGTTATATTTCGGATATTTTTATGTGTTCTTCTGTGGAGAAGGGATCAGATTCATCCTTCGTAGTTCCAGAAGGAAGCACCAGGAACACTGAGCCAGAGTTCACAGAAGCAAATTTAGGCCTTATGTAGTACACACAAAAACTTCCTACATTTAGTAGCATCCAAAAGTGGAATAGGCTTTCCCCTTTATTTGAACATCTTCCGTGGAGGCTGGGTGACCATTTATCAGGTATGTTGTAGGTGAGGGTCTCTTTCAAATAGAGTTTAGACTTCATTACTTTTTTTGTTCTCAAATGACTCTAAATTTCTGTGATCATTTTTTGGGGGGTAGAGGAGAGTAAATTTCCATTTCATTATATAGCAGTTAGGTTTTAGGAAACATGTATTTAAGAATATACTTATGGGTAGCAGGAATTGTCAAAAACCTAAGTGTTTGAACCTCTTCTTTGCAGCCAGATTTTCTAATCAAATCTAATAAAGTCCATTTAATAATGGACTTTATTTTCCTTTTAGGCAGCTTCACTGGGTATTCAGTGGCAGAACTGCAATGTAGACTTTTTATGCCTGGGGCAAAGTATCACAAACTAAGCCCAGGGCTGGCAGACTGAAATAAACTCAGTTCAAGATAGGTGGGCCTGGCACAGGAATATAGAGCCCAAGAAAGGGCATTGTTGGAAGGCAGGCAGAGAAGCTCAGGTGAGGGTTAGTTCCTCTCTGCCTGTTACATGCTAATTTCTTTTTAATTTTTATGTTTTTTGCTTTTTTTTTGGGAGGGGGGAGGGTAGGCATTTGGGGTTAAGTGACTTGCCCAAGGTCACACAGCAGCTAATTTCTTTTTAACCGATTATCCTTGCTCATAATTAGGTGCTAGTCTCTATTATTTCTATGTTGCTGAAGGACTCCCAAGTAGTAGTAGTAGTAGTCACTGTTGTTTTATCTTGTCCACCTATTTTTTAACCCATTGGGGATTCTCTTGGCAAAGATACCAGCTTTGCTATTTCCTTCTCCAACTTATTTTTACAGATGAATAAATGGAGAAAAACAGACTTAAGTGACTTACCCAGGGTCACACAGCTAGTAAATTTCTGAGGACAGATTTTAATCAACTGTGCCACTTAGTTGCCCCAGCTAATGTTAGCACCATTTAAATAAAACGCTTTTTAGTAATGTTAACACTAAATCCAAAGCCTTCTAGTGATATGAGCACCATCTAAATCCAAAGATTTCCAAATGATGCCTTGGGTCAGTGCTCAAACTCTCTCATGTTAATTCAAGGTCAGCAAAGTGAAGAAAACTTCCTTTGGTGTTCTATGCCTGGTTGTTGTATTCATACTTATTGTCCCTACTGGACCAGAACTCCTGGGTTAGGGGAAGGGGGAAAACTATTACTGTGCCATTTTTTTACTTAGCTCTATTAGAAAGTGAAAGAAGTCCTTGAGACCTTTAGTGCTGACTCCCAAGGAGAAGGCCTATGGGAAGTACTTGGTCATTTGTGTTACTTACATGTCACAGAATGAGAGAGATTCCATGAGCAACATCTGAAGAGATTTGTTTTCGCCTATAAGTTCATAACATTATAATTAATGAAGCTCAAAGATGGCAATAGATTTTTTTGTCCAGGTGTTAGAACAAAGGACCGGGAGTAATGTTACAATTCTGTGCAGAAGGCCCTTTTTTCAGAGACTAACCTAAAGGCCAAATGATTGAGAGTTTACTTCACTAGCAAATGATCCCAAAGCATGTCACCTTCACCACTATTTTTTGTTGTTTTTTGGTAATTTCTGACACTCTGCAACCCTCTGGACCATAGCCTGCCAGACCCCACTGTCCATGGGGTTTTCTTGGCAAAGATACTGGAGTGAGTTGCCATATTCTTCTTCAGTGGGCCATGTTTTTGTTAGAACTCTCCAGTATAGCTTGTCCATCTTAGGTCTTCCTGTACAGCATAGCTCCTGATATTGTTGAACTATAAGTCCATCTGTCATAACAAGACAGTGATCCAGGTTCATCACTGTGTAAGTTTTTTTTATTACATGGTAATAATTTTATTTTTGAGAGTTGGTGTTACTGGACTAAATAAAGTATAGATATCAATATATATGCATATTTTCTGAGCCTTCTTTCTTTAGCCTTGATAAATTACCAGCTGTTAATTCATTATTACAGTGGGGTTG
>NW_027186324.1:71593-76808 GCF_028583685.1 Petaurus breviceps papuanus
TTCCTTCCTTCCTTCCTTCCTTCCTTCCTTCCTTCCTTCCTTCCTTCCTTCCTCCCTTTCTGTTTTTTTGGTATTTCTTTCTGTATTTTTGTATTTTTAATTAAAACCACAGGGCTTGAGTTTAAAATCTATTAAAAGGATTAAGGTAACTTAAATATTTGACAGTTTGGTAGTTAACAGTTTGGAATCAGCTTTGAGGCTCTTAATGTAATTAGTGGTTTCTCTTTTGGTCTGTTGAATTCAAGACATGTTAGGTTAATGTAATGAAAAACAGATGATATTTTGTGTAGCTCTTCTACCTAATTAGACCCAGTCAGTTTAGAATGTTAACCTGAGAGGTGTGTGGATAATATTGCGGTGGTGATGCTTGAAAAATTCCTTTGTAACAGATACTGCAAATCATCTGACTTGCTTTAGGGTAGAGAAATGAAGACATACCAGATGAGTTCAATTCAAGTTCATCTTTGTGATTTTAAGCATTGATTACAGAGTAGACTGTATACACTGCAGTGCAGCCAGACTAAAAGCTTATTTAGTTTACAGCCTTAAGGAAACATGCTTCTTATTGTGTATGCAAAGGCAATAAGAATTATATTTATACATTCAGGAGGGGAAAAGCTCTACTCATTGTAGCTTATTGCCTCAAACTAGGATGTGACTCAGACTCCTTTGCTTTAGTTAAATACCGATATTTCTGAATGACCACCCCTGCTATGGTACATTGTTGTTCAACGTACCATACAGAAAAAGATAAAACCTTCTGGAAAGGGAGTTTCCTGCTGCTTTGGAGAAGTTCTGAGAGAGTTCTCTTTTAGACAATACTCATATGGCTTCAATGTAGAAATTTTTGTTGTCTTTAGTTATAAATGGGAATGATACTGCCTTATAAGTATTCTAGATACCTGCTACCTTCAGAAATGTATTTTTTTCTTTCTAAGGCATTTTTAAACTAGTGAGAATTATTTTTTGAGAAATTCTTACAACTTCTGGATAAGACGGTTAGAAACGAAAAGGTTGCAAACAACTCAGCTCTGCAAAAACATGTATCAAAGATGAACTTGCTTTATTAAATGAGAAAAGCACCATTGAACGTCTCCATTCTATCTAGGCTGCATTAGGAGTAGCACCTGAAATGAGAGGCTTTCTACGGATTAAACATTACTTGTGACAGTGCAAAGGAACTGGCCCAAGGCCAAGGATAGGACTGTGGAGATACCCTCAGAGACTAGCCCAAAGGCTGTGCTGTCTCAGTTCTAATCTGCTACTGCACCAAAGCCTACAGCTTTCAATTTACTGTTGTTGACTACAGACATAAGTAGACAAGACCAATATGATCAAAGTCAAGACAAGCTCTGGAAGTAAGACAGAAGCTGCAGACTATAGCATTGAATAGTGTTCCCTGCATCCTGTTCTGTTTGTCTTCCAGTCCTAGACTTGGACTGTGGACATAGGTCCTATCTTACCCATTGATTACAGTGGGGAAGGCAAGACCAAAACCCAGCCAGCCAACTTTGTTCAGGACTGAGATTTAGGGGAGGGACTCAGCCACGGCATATCATGATTCCCTGTCGGGTATATAGTGGGAAACAGGCAGGACTTAGCTATCCCATCAAAAATAATATAGAAGGAAACTGGCTCATCTATTCCCAAAAGTCCTAATCCAAGAATTGAAACAATCTCAAGTCCCACCCCAAAGTTTTGCTACAGTGAAGAACTAAGAGAGGAAAACGACTACAGAAAAGAAATATGGTAGATAAAAAGAATCCCAACAAAAATCACCGAAGAAGGAAATAACCAAAAAAATCGGCACAATAAAAAGGAATTAGACACAAGGATTCCTAGGATGGTTGGCGGAAATGAAGGAAGAACTGAAATGAAAGATAAAAAGTGAAATTAGAGTACTTGGAAAGAAAATGAAGAGCTTAGAGTAAAAATGGATTGATACAAACATAAACCAATACAAATATTAGAACAAATCGAAGACTGAAAAACTAGAAGAAGAAGTGAAATATCTACTATCAAAAATAAATGGCCTGAAAAACAGGATGAGTAGAGACATTGAACTCCATGAAAATCATGGCTTGAACAAGAAATCTGTATGTTGTATTTCAAAAAAGTATAACAAAAAATTTGGAGAGCTATTACAACTTGTGTGTAAAGTGAAAATAAAATCTACCCATATTCCTAAAAAATCGCAAAATTGAAAATACTGAGAAATGCCATAACCAAAATCCAAATTTTCCAGGTTTAAAAAAAATGTACTAAGAGTTGGCAACAGTCAGAATCACCTAAGACTATGCAGCTGCTATTTTAACGGAAAGAAAACATAGCTAGTCTCAAGTAGCACAAAGATCATATTGTTTGAATTCACAGTTTGAAGTTTTAAGGCAGTATGTAGTGAATTTTTAAAGTAGATTTTTTTATTCACTTATTAACATAATTTATAGGATAGGAAACATTTCTGATTCAGTTTTATTGTAAAGCAATAATAGCAGCAAGAGAAATATGAAAGAATTAAAAGTATTGAATAGTGTACTGAATACTGCACCAAAATATTGAGTACTGTACTAAATTGGTGAGATGAAGATGTCATGATTGTCATTTAAAATATTTTAGCAGTGCAGACTGAACAGTTTTCTCTTTAAATCTTCATACATAACACTGTTAGGTAAAGAGAGATTTATCCAAATCGCTGTAGTTTTGCATGTCCCCATCAACATTTGGGTCTTCCATATATTTTTGCTTCACAACATCTAGAGGTCAAATGATATCTTTAAACTCTTTGAGAGTGAACTTCATTTGCACCTTATCTGCTTCTTGCGCATCATTGTCTTTAAATGCTCATTTCCAGACACCATCATTTCCTAGTTCACTAAAACCAAGCTTTTCCCCCAGTGTAAGTTATTTCTTCAACAGTCTGCTTTTGAAAAGGAAAACCTTTAAAATTATTATTTGTATGATGTGTCAAAATGTACTTGAATCCTATACACAATTGATTCTAGTTATTTATTGCCAAGCATGGTGAATATTTTTTACTGCATCTTTATGTTATAATCTTTCCAGAAATCAGTTAAGGCAATTATATCATTGCCAGAAGTTTTAGCAATTGCCTGTTTTTTCTTGTTTTTTTTTTTTATTAGATATTAGACCATAAATATTGTAAAGGTTCCTTGGTCCATAAACATATTGTATTAGTGGCAAAAAAATTCTTTTAGTTTCTCACTTGTTCTATTGAACTCCTCTGCATGGCTTTACAGAAAAATGTAAATGATTGATGCTCCAGGAATACCTTCCTAAGCATATCATCCATAATAGCCTTCAAACTCAGTCTTCCACCTCTCACTTCAAATAACGCTATTTGCAAACCCAATGTACTTCTCATATATTATTTCACATTATAATTTTCTGTGTACATTTCTCATCTTCCCTACCATACCAGCAAGTTCCTTGAAGAAATTTCAAACATAGGCCTAATTTCTCTCTTGCATCAAAGAAAGGTTAAGAGAAAAAAGATTCTATAAATTCATTATGCCAAACAACCTTAGCAACAAGGAAACACTTGTGTTTTGAGCATCTCTGGATAAAAAATATTTCTTATTAGTGCTGTCAAATTTTTGTTTAATTGACCTAAAATCACTGCTAATACCCGGAAGACACAGGTCAGATTCCCTATAGAATATATAGAACCAGGATTAAATGCAGATATCTTAGTAAATGTTTATTTATTTTGTAATCTTGTAGTCATGCTTCTCAATAGGGAATAGCAGTAAACCTTCAAAATAAAACAAAAACTAAAGAACATATATTGTTTCTAGACAATACACCGGTTAGACAATCTATAGGCTAAGGAGTAAAGGAAAGTCTCTACCGTCCTGATGGTTTGGAGGGGAACCCAGACCTGAGTATAGATGAGATAGTTAATAATAGCATTTAGTTTAAAAAAATGCTTTAAAGTTTGCAAAGCACTTTATATGTATATAAATTTATATAAAATAAAAATTTATATAAAGCACTTTATATATATAAATATTTTATCCTCAAAACAACCCTGGGAGGTAGTTACTCTTATTATGTATGTGCATTTTATAGAAGAAGAAACTGGAGCATTACACCATTGTTTATAGTTTTTTTTTTAATATCAAACTAAGTCTATATCCCATTCCCAGAATAAATACAACTCATTTTTCAACATTTTCATCATAGAATATTTTGTTGTTTTTTTATTTGTTTCAGTCATGTCTGACTCTTTGTGACCCTATTTTGGGTTTTCTTCACAAAAATACTAGAATGGTGTGTCATTTCCTTCTCCAGCTAATTTCACATATTGAAAAAATAGTAGCAAACAGGGTTAAGTGATTTAGACCCATTGCTGTATCTACTATGCCACATACGTCTTACAGTATATAATCTTTTGTTATCTTGTGGTGGCTTCTTTTTTGTTTTATTTAAAACTTGTGCTTCAATATTTATTATATATATTATTCTGAATTTCTTTCTCATGTTTATGTATCTAAGACCATTTTTCTTATGGGGCAATATCTCATATATCTTATACATTCATATACCTTTGATGAGGAATTTATATATAAGTATATATGTATGTATATATATATATATATATATATATATGACTAATATATCTCTCAATCTCCTCTTTCTTTTAAAAAAAATTTAAGTTCTTCCCTTCTGTTTTCCTGTTGAAATGAATGTAGTGCTATATTGAGCCCTGTGTGCGAAACCTTTCTTTGTAGCCCAGGGTAGGTGCTCACACAGTGGTCAGAAGAAACAATAAAAAGATCTCAAGGTCTCCTTTAAGAACTTTTGAATTGATTGTCTGACATGGAAGACACTGGCACAGGACAGTCCAGCATGGCATGCCTTCATCAGAGAAGGAGCAAAGTAGGAGTGAAGCACCTCAGAAGAAATGTGAGATGCACAAATTTAGCAAATCCAACCCAAATGTTCACATGGACTACCCAGTACGTGGTAGAGCATTCCAAGCTCATATTGATCTGATCAGCCACAGCGGCAGGAACTGTCACTTAACTAACGTAGTGATGTCATTTTGGTCTTCCTCAAGAAGGAACAATAGCCAGCCAACTAACCAGCATTTAGCACAGTGCCTGGCACATAGTATTTCCTTAAATAAATAAATAAAATAAATATTATTTATTTAATAAATAATAAATAAATAAATAAAATATTTATTCACTGT
>NW_027186324.1:76908-130751 GCF_028583685.1 Petaurus breviceps papuanus
CCTTCCTTTTCTTTGTTTTTAAAAAATCATCAAAGCATCACTGTGTTTTTTAACCTTCTCTCTAACCAATTCTGATGAAAACAAATAAGATTCCAGTGATGCAAGCCCTTCTGTTATCTTTTCCTCTCTCTTTATATAGTCTTTTTCTTGCATACCATGATTATTTGAGAGAATAAGTTGTCTCCTTCCTTCTTTCTTCCCTTCCAAATTCTATTTTGCCTTCCTTTTCTTTGTTTTTAAAAAATCATCAAAGCATTAAGTCTCCCTCTCCTTTCTTAAATACCCTCTTTGAAAGTTGATGAAATTAGTATTATGAGGGAATGCTTTCTTCTCACCTTTCTTACACTTTTAAAAATTATATAATAATAATAAAATATATATAATATAATATATAATAGTTGTTTAAATATACTTACATTTTTATGTTTCTCTTGCCTCCTCTATTTGAATTTCAGAGTTTCTATTTAACACTGATCTTTTCATAAGAAATATGTGGAAATCGCTTTTATTTAAAATCCATTCTTCCCCCACCCCCATTCTTTGTTTTGCTATTTAAGTTAGTCCTTATTATAGAACTATATCCATTGTCTTTAGAACATTTTATTTCATATTTTCCTACTGGATTGGTGATAATTACCATATCTTAAGTGATATTTACTGTAGCCCTTCTGTATTTGAACTCTATTTCCAGTATTTTTCTTTGACTTTGAAATTATGGATTTTATAAATGATATTTATAGGAAATTTTAATTTCAAATTTCTTTCAGATGGTGAAAAGTAAATTCTTTATATTTCCACTTTACCCTCTGGTTCTAATAGGTCTGGGCAGTTTTATTCATGATTTCTTGAAATGTTGAGTTCAGAGTCTTTATTTGGTCATGACTTTGATGTAGTTTAATGTTTCATAAATTTTTCAAATAGCTTAATGTTTCATGGATTTTTTTCTCATTTAGTCTTTTTTTCTAGTTCAGTTTATTTTTATATGAGGCAATTTATATTTTATTTTTAAAATCTTTACTTTTATTTCCATATTTTTTTACTTTCTTGTAAAGTCATTAACTTCTCTTGGTCCATTCTAATTTTCAGGTAGTCTGTAACTTGGATAAATATTTATATCTTTTGGTCTAGATCTTTCCTTTACAATTCCTCATTTCCATTTCTTTTCTTAGGAATTTTCATTTGATCTGTTATATTTTCAAAAAAAAGATGAAAAAAACCCTTTTCATTTTTTTTCAGAAATTCTAGCTGATTATGTTGACAAACTATGTTTTTATTTAAGATTTTGCTTGCAAATATTGTAGAGTTATTACCTCCATCTGTATTCAAATCGTTGACATCTGTAGCTAAAAAAACATTTCTTCAGTAGTAGGTTTTGTGTGTGTGTGTGTGTGTGTGTGTGTGTGTGTGTGTGTGTGTGTTTATTACTCAGCCTTCTAAAGCATTACTTCTTGAATTGAAACTTTGTCTAAAAACCAAGAGCTCCACTCTTTTGATGGGAATGCAGGGACTTTGTTTGGTGCTGATCTTTCTTTTTATATGACTTGTTAACTGCTTTTTCCAGGTATTGAATGCTAAATTCTTCCTTACCATAGGCTCAAGGCAGGGACTTATCTGTTTCATGCACCAAAATGGTCTTATCACTGACATCACAATCTAAGACTTACAAGTTTTTGTCACTGATTCCGGATCTGGGCACCATAATTGCAGGCTTACCGCTGCTTCATGTTGTCTGCCCTGGTTATTTAGTTGCAAGTGTTAACTTTTCCTCTCTTCTTCCTTACCCCATTCCTCAAATCACTAGCCAGCTCTGATCTGTGGGCTGAATCTATGATCTTGCTCTAGGACTAAACTTTTCCACATACCATGTGTGGATACAAAATCAAAAGCTTCAGTTTCATTCTTCTTTGTTCCTTAACCCTGTTCTAAGACCAAATATAACAGATTTAACCTTGTTCTGAATTTCCTAGTATAGTACATATCTGTAGATGCCCTGGGTTGGAAGGTTACAAGACCCTGACCTGCAGATCGGTTTCATTGCTAGAAAGTTCAGTATTGGGCTTTTCGTGATTGTAGCTCTTCTGAAGCTCTCACACGACTTTACTGGTCTCTCTGTACTGAATAAACTGCCTGATCCCCCCAATATTTTCTTCCAATATTTTCGAAGTTATCGTGGAGAAAGCTAGATTGTACAGCTTCTCCTTGCTCCATTGTCTTTTTTAACTTTGCTTCTTTAGCTTGTGGACTAAAGTAATCCCTTTTTTGTTTGTTTGTTTGTTTCAGATCCGAGGAGGGAAGCTCATGATTACATATACACGTAAGAGTGATGCTGGCAAATATGTTTGTGTTGGAACAAATATGGTGGGAGAAAGAGAGAGTGAAGTAGCAGAGCTAACTGTTTTAGGTAAAGGACTTTTTGTCTAATCTAAATGTCTTTTTCCCCAAATATTCCATCTTCTTTCACGTTCATAAGAATGAGTTAATTTTGTTCCAAAGATGTTTTCCAACAATGTCTGAATGTCCCACAGGTAGAGAGTATAATCAGATCTATTCAAATCAATTATTGTCAATATCACCATACCAAAACTATTAAAAGTTGCATTAATAGAGATAGTAACATAGATATTCCCAATGATAAGTATATAAGAAAAAGGACTTAATACTTTACTTAGTTTATCTAGAATATTGATTTGGTACAAAATAGAACATATGATTTTAATTAAAAGAACATTAATATCATTTAAATATACCTCAATACTTGGTAATCTTTTATCTGGAAAATGGTGAAGACACATAAATGACAAAGACTTCTGAGTGGTTGAGATTGCTATCACTGAGACTGTTCATTAAGTCATTTAAAAATCTTTTATCTCTCAGTTTTCACCATTTTCTAGAAACAGCATTTGAATTAGGTTTTTGGTTTTTTTTTTTTTTGTTGTTGTTGTTAATGCTTTATTTTTTTCTTAGGATACTTTCATTTCCAGGCACTGTTCTTCAAGTAAGTAGAGTCCTCTCCGAAGGTACAATTAAGACAAAGCAAATCAGCATATTGCTCATTTCTGAGAGAATATACATCAAGAGACCATCAGAATATCACTGTATTATGATGCAATACAATTGATGTTGTGAACAACAGCAATAATAATAATCTTGGTTTATAGACCTTGATAGTTTGCAAAATGTTTTACATGTTTCGTTTGAAAGCTCAAAACAATCCTTCAGGGTCTTCAGTTGTTCTCATCTTACAGAAGAGGAAACTGGGTTCAACAAAGTTACTAAGAGCTTGAAAAAATAGTCAAAATTAGGTCTTTCTAATACTAAGTCCAGAATGCTACCCATTACTGCACACTGCCTCTTGGGATATCAAGAAAATGTCTAACTGTGTTTACAGAGTCAAAACAGCATGTGATGTTCGATTGTAGATCAGGGGCATCAAACTCCTAGGAGACCGATTAAAATTATTGAAAATGTTGAACTGAATAAATAAAAATACAACAAAACATAGACAGTGTTCATTTGAGGTTTCCTCAATCAATATGCACCCCATATAGATCCATTTTCATTTGAGTTTGATGCCTCCGCTCTTGATAATTTCCAAGAATAGGTGATTAAAATAAGTGTTTTGACCTTTTTAAGTGTGAACTGCAGCCAACTGACAGATTCATTCATATGGAATAACTTATTCCCTAATCATACCATGTAAAACATTTGCTAGTCTAGTAGTTGGTTTTATCAATTTAATTTAACCCCAGTTGCAATATTGTGTGTATGAAACTACAAGTGCAGAGAATTTCAAGTATATTCTTTCTCTTAATTTTCAGTCCCAAATGGTAAATATTCCATTCATTATTTGTATTCATTGTTTATTTAATATTTGAGTGTAAAATAATGGCAAATGATGTATTACACTAAAAAGTAGTGAAACATTATTTAGGATACTGAATTAATGTTATGCCTTTTTTCTTCTTGAAAGAAATTTAAAAATATTTCCATTAATAATGCTTTACTATAAACTGGTGCGAACTAGAAGAGCAGCCTCTAGGACAACAAATGTGATGCATCAGTATTAATAAATTGCTTTGAAATAAATCTTTCTAAATTGACACAGAAAAGTTAGAGAAAAAGTGAAGACAATTATCTGAATAGCTTTGCTATTTTAAGAAATAGTAAACATTTTTATAACCTATTCAGCTGATCAAATTCATAGTTTGCTCTTCATCTCCTTTTTTCACATAAAGAAAACCATGGTCCTATTCAGAATCTAGTCACATGTTTGGTTTTCCCATTGCTGGTATGAAATTTTAGAACATTAATTATAAAAATAGGATTTTTTATTATAAAATGGTACATCACTGTATTGTTAATATTATATTATTTTTTATTTATGGGATAAAACCATCATTTCTGTAGCATAATATAATATTTTAAAACAGTGATTGCACATGAAACTGCAAATCTGTTATGTGCAATTTGCTTTTCCCTTTAAATATATAATAAAGTAATCATGTAAATTTCTTTTTTTTCTCCCCTCCCCTGTCTCCACCCCAGAGATGGCTACCATTCAATACATACATATACATGTAAAATCATTCTCTCTATATATGCTTCTATTTACAAGTTCTTTCTCTGAATGCAGATAGTGTCTTCACATGTCATTTGTAGTCAGTTTGGATATTCATAGTAGTCAAAATGATTTATTCATTAAATATTGTTCTTAAAACAATATTGCTATTACTATGTATAATGTTCTCTTGTTCTGATCATTTTGTTCTTCATTATTTCATGGAAGTTGTAACACCAATCATGGCAGCACACCTGAGGACTGCTGCTGTGAATAATTTTAAGGGTCTAATCTCATAGTATAATGAACCGTCTATTCAGTACTGAACTAAATATTGTTCAATAAAGCATAGCATTCATAGCAACATCCTTAAGCAAAATCTTGTGTGTGTGTATGTGTGTGTATCATAACACTCATACATCATTGCATTCAGTAACAATCCCCAAAATACTTGTTTACACGATTAGGGGGTCCTAGGCTAGGGTCATCCTTAAGGGGTAGCAGAAAATACAAACGCCATCCACTGTTAGGTTACGGTAAGTCACAACTTCCTCAGTCAACACACAGTGTACAAGTGCAGTCCTCTCTCATCTTGATTGCAGGCTGATTCCCAAACCCCATGGCTCTTCCTCTGTGGCCTGACCATTCTCACTCTCTGCTCCTGCTCCATATCTCAGTTCACTGTGACGGCTTCACTACAAGCTCCTGCCCAATAGCTGACGCCACGGGCTCCTGCCCACAGCATCTGTTTCTAGGAAAACAAAGCTTAACAGGGTTATAACAATACTTTATACACATTGCCAGCACTATCATCCCAGTTCACTTCAACAGCTCTTAAAAAGGGCTTAAACTAAGCCTCCTTACCATAGGTGGATCTCTGCTCTTCTGCTCAATTCACTCATAAAGACCAACAGACAGGGCTTCTGGCTGAAACACACAGCACACCTACATCACAAACATTCTCTATGTCGGGCAAGTTTCCCTAGCCACTAAGTCTTGCTTATTTCTTTCAGCTCTGCTTTTCTCTCTATTCTGTCCTCTCCCTCCAAGCAATGCAATATATACTGTTTCCAGTCAAAGACTTTTGATTCAATTATAGATTCTTGATTCAATCAGACTCTTGATTCAATCAAAGGCAAGACTCAATCAAAGGCACTTGCTTGACTGTCATTGAGCTCATCATTTCTTATAGCACACTAATATTTCATCACAATCATATACCACAACTTGTTCAGCCATTCCCCAGTTGATGGGCATCTTTGCAATTTCCAGTTCTTTGCCACAACAAAGAGAGCTGCTATAAATATTTTAAAACATAAAGGTTCTTTTCCTTTTTTTTAATCCTCTTCAAAAATACACCTAAAAGTGGAATTGCTGGTTTAATGGGTAAAGGCAGTTTAATAATTCTTTGGGAATAATTCCAGATTGCTCTCCAAAATGGCTAGAGCACTTTACAGTTCTGCCAACACAGACTTAAGTGTTTCAGTTTTTCCACATTCACCTCCAATATTTGTCACATTTCCCTTCAATCATTTTAGCCAACCTGGTATGTCTAAAATGTTATCTCACGGTTGTTTTAATTTACATTTCTCTAATAAATAATAATTTAGAGCATTTTTCATAATAAAGATAAATTGTTTTGATTTCTTTGTCTAAAAACTACTTGTTCACATCTGTTGACTATTTTTGAACTGGGGAAGGACTCACATTCTTATAGTGCTTACAAAGTTCTTTATATATTTGAGATGAGACCTTTACCAGAAAAACTGTCTGTAAGTTTTTTCTGAAAATTTTCTGCTTTTTGTTTTATTTGTATAAGATCTTTTTAATTTAATGTAACTGAAATTATCCATTTTATTTCTCATTGCTCTTTCTCTTGTTTATTCATAAATTGTTGGCCTAGCCATAAATCTGATAGGTAATGTATTCCATGTTCATCCAATGTTTTTTTTTTAAGTTTTCAAATGCTTTATTAACTTCTGATTTACATCATTCATTTCTGCCAGATGTTGAGTTACAAATTTTCTCCCTATTTTTCCCCTACCCACCACCCCAAAATAGCCATCCCACAGGATATCACCTCCTCCAATCTTCTCTCTCCCATATTTTCTCCCTTACCCCTTTTGAATTCTCCAGTGGATCTCTATGCCCCAGTGCCTGTATATCTTGTTTCCCAATAACATGTAAAATAGTATTAATAAAGTGTATATATATATATGTATATATATATGTATATTTGAATATTTGATTTTAAAACGTTGAATTCCAGATTCATTCCCTTCCCCCCTTGTCACCCACACTTATTGGGAAGATAAGCAGTTCAGTATAGGTTGTACATGTGTGGCTAATGCAAAACATTAACATAGTAGATATATTGTAAAAGTCTGACTATATATTCTTCCCTCCTATCCCACCTCCCACTTGTTCTATTCTCTACTTTGATCCCACCCCTTTAAAAACTGGGTGATTCCAACTTCCCTCCCCCCCAGTCTGCCCTCCCTTCCATCATCCCCCCTCTCATCCCCTTCCCCCCTACTCTCTTGGAGGGTGAGATACGCTATTTAGTGTGTATTTCATTCCCTCCTCAAGCCAAATTCAATGGGAATAAGGTTGACCCATTCCCTTTTGCCTTCCTATTCTTCCCCTCCATTGTAACCATTTTCCCTTACCTCTTCTGTATGAGATAGTTTACCCCATTCTGTCTCTACCCATCTCCTCTCATTATATTCCTCTCACCTCTTAATTTCGCCTTTTAAGTATCATCCCTTTCTGTTAAATTGGCCCTGTGCCCTCTATGTATATCTGTAAACATATATACACACATTCACATATGTATTCATATGCCCATATACCCTCATGTATAGACATATATATATTTCTATTCCCTTCATCTATTTTCATAATAACAAAAGTTTCATCGGTGACAATTATTGCTTTTCCATATAGGAATGTTAATAGTTCAACTTTGATAAGTTCCTTATGATTTCTTTTCCCTCTTTATCTTTTCATGCTTCTCTTGCTTCTTGTATCTGAATGTGAAATGTTCTATTCAATTCTGTTTTTTTTTTATCAAGAATACTTGAAAGTCCTCTATTCCATTGAATGACCATATTTTCCCCTGAAACATGATACTCAGTTTTGCCTCGTAGGTGATTCTTCGTTTTAATCCCAGCTCCTTCGACCTCTGGAATATCATATTCCAAGCCCTTCGATCCCTCAGTGTAGAAGCTGCCAGATCCTGGGTCATCCTGATTGTGTTTCCACAATATTCAAATTATTTCTTCCTGGCTGCTTGCAATATTCTCTCCTTAATCTGGGAATTCTGGAATCTGGTTATAATATTCCTAGGAAATTTCGTTTGGGGATCTTTTTCAGGGGGTGATCGGTGGATTCTTTCAACTTCTATTTTGCCCTTTGGTTTTAAAATATCAGGGCATTTTTTTTGAGAACTTCCTGGAGGATGATTTCTAGGTTCTTACTTTGATCATGGCTTTTAGGTAGTCCAATAATTTTTAAATTATCTCTCCTGGATCTATTTTCCAGATCAGTGGTTTTTCCCATGAAATATGTCACACTGCCTTCTATTTTTTCTTTTGTTTGGATCTGTTTAACAGCATCTTGATTTCTCATAAAGTCATTAGCTTCCATTTGCTCCTATGTAATTCCGAAGGAATGATTCTCTTCAGTGAGCTTTTCAGATTATTTTTCCATCTGGCAAATTCGGCTTTTTAAGGCATTCTTCTCCTCATTGCCTTTTTGATCCTCTTTTGCCATTCGAGTTAATCTATTTTTTAAGGTATGATTTTCCTCAGTCAGGCTTTTGACTCATTTCATAATTTTCTTGCATTGTTCTCATTTCTCTTCCCAATTTTTCTCTTATCTGCTTCTTAAGGTCCTCTATGCCTTGTAACCAGTTCGTATTTTCCTTTGAAGCTTTTGGTACAGGAATTCTGACTTCACTGTCTTCCTCTTGTTCCATGCTTTGCTCTTTTTTGTCCCCAAAGTAGGAGTCTAATGCTGGAATCTTCTGTCTGCTTTTTTTTTCATTTGCCTGGTCATGTCGCCCCTCAGTCACTTGACTCCTGGGCTTTTTGCCACAGTAGGACTCTGCCACCAGACAGGGGAGCTTTTGTCACAAACGCTGAGGTTCTCTCAGCTGTTGGAGGTCTCCACTAGCTCTGGCAAGCTCGACATACACCTCAGGACCTCCACCCTAAACTGCAATCCAGATCCAAGCAGGTTAAAGTAAGAGCGATTACCCCTCAGATTGGTGCACCTTGGTCCCCCTACACTCTGCAGGCCAGGAGGTGAAGCTGCCACATGGTGCTGGCTGGCTGTGCTGGCGTCTCAGAGACTTCTCACCCCAGGGGCACAAGCCACACACTCCCACTTATTGGGTCCCAAAGTCCAAACTGCACTGACCCCTCACTTTGTCCTTTGTATCTATGTGTTGATAAATCTGGAAAGGCCAAAGCTGCTGCTGATCTAGAGTCCCTTTGGCAGCCCTGGGGCTGAAGCCTCATTGTGAGGCTGGGCTCAGCTCCCAGAGCGCTCTGCTGGCCGCTTGTTGCCGGCCTGCCAGGCTGTCCTCAGTAGGAGGTTAGCTTCTCTGCGTCATTTTGTGGGTTCTGCAGCTCCAAAGTTTGTTTAGAGTCCCCTTTTTACATGGATTGGGGAAGGTGGAAACCGGAGCAGGGAGGGAGGTCCTGCTTCTATTCCGCCATTTGACTCCACAACCCCCCCCCCCCAATTTTCTTTTAAAAATCCCTCTTTATATCTAGGTAATGTATCTATTGCGGCTTTATCTTGATAATTGGTGCAAGATTTGGTCTATGCCCTGTCTGTGCCATACTGCTTTCTGACTTTCCCAACAATTTTTACCAAATAATGAATATCTTTCTCAATATTTTGTCTTTACACTTGTCACATTCAAAGTTACTATATTTATTTGCTGCTATAAATTGCTTATCTACTCTGTTCCTTTGAGCTACCATTCTATTTCTTAGCCAGTACCAGTTAGTTTTGATAATTATTGTCTTGTATAGTTTAAGATCTAGAACTGCTAAACCTCCTCCTCCCTTTACATTTTTTTCATTAGTTTCTTTGATATTCTTGACTTTTTGTTCTTCCATATGGATTTTGTTATTAATTGTTCTTATTCAGTAATTTTTTTAGGTAATTTTATTCAGATGGCACTGAATATATAAATGTCTTCATAAAACCATTATTTTTATTATATTGACCATGCCTACCCATGAACACTTAATATTTCTTCAGTTATTTAAATTGGATTTTATTTATATAAAATTGTTTTAGTAATTCTGTTTATATAATTTCTGGCTTTGTTTTGGCAGGTTTACTGCCAGAGGTCTTATACTGTCTACAGTTATTTTAAATGAGGTATCTCTTAACTATCTCTTCTTGCAGGGCTATGTTTGTGATATATAGGAATGCTGATGATTTGTATGTATTTCATATACTGTTATGCTAAAATTATTAATAGTTTCAACTAACTTTTTAGTTTTCTTTGGGACTTTCCAAATATATCATTATATCATTTGCAAAAAGAGATGGTTTTATTACCTCATTCCCTATTGTGATTCCTTCTATTTTTCTTTCTTCTCTTATTGCTATTGCTAGGATTTCCAATACAATATTGAATAATATTGGTGAGAGTGGGCATCCTTGTTCCACACCAGATCTTACTAGGAAGGCTTCTAGCTTATCCCCATTACAAATAATGCTTGCTGATGGTTTTTAGGTAAATGCTTTTTATAAATTAAAGGAAAAATCCATTTATATCTATACTTTCAAATATGTGTTGTTTTTTTGTAGAAATGTGTGTTATACTTCATGACAAGCTTTTTCTACATCTACTGATATAATCATATGATTTTATTACCTACAACTTGGGATTAAAACCTAATTACAATAATAAACTACTAAAAATGAAATAAAACTAAGTGAAAATTAAAATAAGTAAGTAAAGGAAAAACAGCCTGACCACAGATAATTAATAAGGTATAGAAAAAGATCTTTGTTCATATTCAGAGAAAGATAATGAAGCAACAAACTTCTACCATAGAAAGTCACATCAAATGGTCATAAATCCAAAAAGAGTTCCTGGGATTACTTAAAAAGCAATTAAAAACTCAAATAAGTGGGGCGACTAGGTGAATAGAGAATGGGCCCTGGAGTCAGGAGGACCCGAGTTCAAATCTGGCCTTAGACACTTTACATACACACACACACACACACACACACACACACACACACACACACAAAATAGCCGTGTGACCTTGGGCAGGTCACTTAACCCCAAATGCCCTACCTTACCCCCTTCAAAAAAAAATCAAACATGAGATTGAAGAAAATTTAGGAAAAAGCCAAAAGCAATCCAAGAGAATTATGAAAAGAAAGGTAACCAAATAGAGAAGGAAGTCCAAAATCTTAAGGAAGAAAACAACTCCTTAAAAACTAGTATTGGGAAAGAGGAATTGAGAAATAATAAAACTTGAAAAAGTAGATTAGAATCTGAAACATCTCATTAGAAAACCACCTCGTCTGGAGAACAGATTGAGGAGAGACAATATGAGAATTGTTGGACTACCTGAAATTTATGGTTAAAAAAAGAATCTTGATTCAATATAGCAAAAAATTGTTAAGAGAAATTTCCCTGAAGTTCTAAGACAGAGTAAGGTAGAAATGTGTGTGTGTGTGTGTGTGTGTGCTTATGTATGTATGTATCTACCATTCACTACCTGAAAGAAATCCCAGAAAGAAAACTTATAGGAATGTCATAACCAAGTTTTTAGACTCCCAGGTTAAGGAGAAAATATTGTAAGCAACAAGAAAAAATTTAAATACTGTTACAGAGATACAGTCAGGATATCACGAGACCTAGCAGCTTCTCCACTAAAAGACATATGTCTTGATACATCATGTTTAAAAGAGCAAAAGAAGGGTGGCTAGGTGGCACAGTGAATAGAGCATTGGCCCTGGAGTCAGAAGGACCTGAGTTCAAAATTTACCTCACATACTTAACACTTAACTAGCTGTATGACCTTGGGCAAGTCACTTAATCCCAATTGCCCTGCCTTCTCCTTCCAAAAAGCAAAATAAAATAAAATAGCAAAAGAGATGGGGTTGTGACAAAGAATAACTTACCCAGCAAAGTTGAGTATTGTGAATGAGAAAAAAGGATATTTGACTAACTGAAAGACTATCCTTGTAATATTGAACTTGACATTGTTTGACTTAAACAATCATATCATAGGAAAGGTAAATCATTTTTTTGGAATAGAGGGACTGGGGAAGAGTATAGCTACAAAGCGCCAATGTTGTCTACCCAGAAAATCCTAGAGCGCAACACCATTGTTAAATCATAATTAGTTAACCAGCATATTTTTTTTTATCACATATGTGACATATACTTTGTTAATATATTATTCATAAAATGTATGTTCAGTTATAAAATGCATTTCAGCGTGTGACCTTTTTCATTTTAATGGAATAATTTCAATAATAAAATTTATTACAAATGGAAATTTAACTTTGACTCAATGTTATGTGTCTTTTATTTTAAACATTGTGTATTTAATTTTAGAGAGACCATCTTTTGTGAAGAGACCTAGTAACTTGGCAGTTACTGTAGATGACAGTGCAGAATTTAAATGTGAGGCCCGAGGTGACCCTGTACCTACAGTAAGATGGAGAAAAGATGATGGAGAGCTTCCCAAATCCAGGTATAATGTCAACACAGTTAACATTCCAGTTAATCGTATTAGATATCTAACTGATCACTTTCAGTTTAATTATAATTATATTTCATAAAAGTTATTCTTTGAAAAAGTTAACCAAATCAGCTGATTTGGAGCCAAGGAGACTGACTCAGGTGGTGATGGACAGTGAAGGAACATTTAGAATAGGAAAGGTTTACTTTTTTACTGAAGGAAGGTGGGTTTATGTTACTTTGTTACTCTATATGGTTATTTTTCAATCACAGAAATAACTGACCCAAGTAACAGATTTCTCTTTTCCTCAAAAGGAAAATCATCAGTCGGGGTGGTAGGGTATATGGTCATTGGCATTCAACTATTATTCCCCTAAACTGGTTAGGGATTGGGGTTGAATTCCTCATGACAAGTTTCCCTGTCTTGAAGAATGAATTAAGAGCCTTGAACCTGAGAGATGCCACAGATAGGAATGCTTCTAAGTTTTGTTAGTAAGACACACTTAGATAATCGGGAGTTCCTATTATATAAGACATGGGCATTTTAAAATAATATATTTTTCTTGGAGATATTATTCTGAAGCTCCAGAGACCTTTAAAACTATAAAGCGAATACTTAAGCATTCCTCATTATAGATGGTTTCACTTTTTGCTTTAAATACAGTCACATCCCACTGAAAACTGGTATGTTAATATGCTTGTTTATAGTTATATAAGTAGAAGTCAGATTATACATAAACAAAATGACTTGAATTTTTTATCTTCTTTTTATATGTACCTAAGATATGAAATCCGAGATGATCATACGTTGAAAATTCGGAAGGTAATGGCAGGAGATATGGGATCATATACATGTGTTGCAGAAAATATGGTTGGGAAAGCTGAGGCATCAGCAACTCTAACAGTGCAAGGTAGGCTGTTATCTTTTGTATTCTTTTGTTTTGTTTATAGAGTACTTAAAAATTCTTCTTCGATTGCCTTACTAGAGAAGTTTCTCTGGTAAGAGAAGGTTTTTCTGCATTTTTAAAGGCCACAGACTTGGACCCACAAGCCCTAGAAGATTTTGCAAAGCTCAAAAGGCTTCAATTACGGACCTCACTGCAGATTTTCTATGCATTGCTAAGTTTGAGATACTTATCACTAACTATTGATTTGCAAAGCGATTTTCTGTTCTTTTTAATCATGCAACCCCTGAAGACCAAGACATAGAAAAGTTGTCAATTTTGACAGTTGAAAGGAGTAACCAAACCATCATTACCAGAAGGTTATATAAATTAGATTTTTGCATGATCTCTAAAGCAATCATCTAGTTCACCAGGTCTCAAATTGTGATCTGGGGACCCCTGTGGTCTCTGAAACTCTTTCATATGGAGTGTATGAGGTCAAAACTGTGTTCATGATAATGCTAAGTTGTTTTAATTCTAATATGCTAAATATCAATTGATAAGACCCACAGAACAAAATCCTTGGGGGTGATTGTTCTTGGTAATTTTTATGAGTATAAGTGAGTGCTGAGACCAGAAATTTAAGTACTCTTTCCTCCAGTTCCCTCATTCTATAAATAAGGAAATTATAGTACAGATAGATTAAGTAGTTTATCATAAAGCTATTAAGTAGGAGACTTAGAACTCAGGTCATCTGATTTCAGATGCAAAATGGCACAGTGAAATGATTCTCAAACCATTATGCTGTAAAAACATTTTGAGAGCCCCATAAAGGGCTTTTGTTATGTGGGAAAGACTCTTGGGGGACCCTCAGTTCCCTATTTGTGGTTATGATTATAGCATTCACCAAAACTAAACCCTCTCCTCTGTGCAAAGTCTGTAGCGTTTTCAGAGGAATGTGAGAATTCCAGTGATATTTATAAACTTGGACCACATAGTATACTTACATACTATAGATCCATTATTTCATTGATGAAGCACTGTCCTCTGCAGATACAGCCTGAAACCCTATTCTATACAATTCTTGCCCATATTTTCCCATAAATCCTTTGTAAAGGATTTTGAATAAGGACATTTTAAAAGGGTAAAGAAATTACTTGCCAAAGTGAATTTTTCCTACTAATTTATTGCAGCTGACACAGATTTTGCACTATACAATAAATAAATAGAACTCTTAATTTGGTTTTCATTTTGATAAATGATGAACTTTTATAGAACCGTGGTTTTGCTGCTGTTGTTATTTCTTTCTTTCCTAGGATAAAACTTCAGTGAAATTCAGTGAAGTAATGTGTATACATGTGCACATTTTCTTCACTGCCTTTGTAGACACAATCCAGATGTTCATCATTCAGATAATCCCTTTTTTCCTTTCCCCTTAGGCAGGGAATGATGTCATAAGAATCCTTTCTTGTTATCCCTCTAGCTCTGATCTTCCTTCTGTTTATTTCTCTCCTTCTTGTCATTATGGAATGCTGGGGTGAAGTGGGGAGGAATGATGGGTTTAAAAGCATTTTACTGATGAAAAAACACTTATTTTTATATAAGATCAGTATACCGGGGCCTTGTCAATGAATTACTTAGCTTATTTCCGTGTGTCTGACATTAGAAACATTTAATGCTGTCAACTGTTCTGAATATACTATCTCCTCTTAGGCTATTAAGAAGAAAAAGGTGACTTTTAAGGGAATATTCCCATTGTGGATTTTCTTTAAGAGGTTTGTGAGCTTTCATACTTACATAAAAGAAGAAAGAATAATTCTTTCTCTTCTCTATAGTCATTGGTTTCATTTTTTTTAGTTCAATCTTATAAAAACAAAAGGGAAAAATAAAAGATCAAGACCACACATTTAATTAGTAAAACCTAGGCTACTTGGATTTTAATCTTAGAGTTGTGGTCCATGTGTATAGTTGTAAGTGTAAGAAAAGTTAAGGGATATAAAAGTCTGAAAGCTAGTGATAGTTTAATAGACTATTGGGAAATCCAGAACATTAAAAATTTTGCATTTCCTAGGATTCATGATAACATTAATTACTTACTTTACAAGAAAGTCAGATATAATTAAGTTTTTGTAGTTCAGGATTCTCTTGATCTTGAAGTTTTTAAGCTATTGTATTAATCGTGATAAGAATGATAAGAATAAGCAATATGACATTGTGGATAGAGAACCAGCCTTGGGGTCAAGAAAATTCACATTCAGCCTCTGACATACTGAGTAGCATTGTCACTTGGCCACACTTTATCTTTTAATTCTTCCAGGCAACTTTCTCTATAACAACAAATTGCAGAATAGATGTTGATTTGCATTTTGGTAGACCTACACCAGTGTCATAAAAGAGTATGTTTAGGGGAGGCTAGGTGGTGCAATGAATAGAGCACCGGCCCTGGAGTCAGGAGGACCTGAGTTCAAATCTGGCCTCAGATACTTAACACTTAACTAGCTGTGTGACCTTGGGCAAGTCACTTAATGCCAATTACCCTGCCTTCCCCCCTCCAAAAAGCAAAAAACAAAAACAAAAAGTGTGTTTTAAATAACAGTGATTGGGGCAGCTAGGTGGTACAGTGAATAGAGCACCGGCCCTGGAGTCAGGAGAGCCTGGGTTCAAATCTGGCCTGAGACACTTAACACTTACTAGCTGTGTGACTTGGGCAAGTCACTTAACCTCAATTGCCCTGCCTTCCCCGCTCCAAAAAAGACAAAAAATAAGATTAAAATAACTATGATTGACATTTATATAGTATTTTAAGTTTTAAAAATTAATATGCTTTATTTTATTTGAACTTTCTAACAACCCCGTGAGGGACATCCTATGAGTATTATCTTTACTTTTTCAAACAAGGAAATGGAGACTCTGTAACTGAAAGATGTTAAATGCCAAACAGGACTTTGTATTTTATCTTAGAGGTAATAATTAGCCACTGAAGCTTCTTGAATACAGGAAGGATGTGGTTGTAGTGCCAATGCAATATTCATAGCACCAAGGGTCACTACAAATAGACTTTCATAGTGCTCAATTGCAAAATATAACACACTCTCCATATAGAAGACAGAAGCAAAACATTAATTCTGGCACTAGAAAACCAAATCCCCAAACCAGTAAACCAATTCCATTATAGTAGCAAAGAAGTTAAGCCACCACAGCACAGAGAGCCACAGCATTCTTTAGCCTTCCCACAAACCAACATATACTCACAATCCTAACTACCTGCCTCAGCTGTGTCTAGCTGTTCTGACTTCCAGATTCCTGTGGTCTCTGCTCCACCCTTCAGCAATCTCCTACTGCCACAGGCTCCATGTGATTACATTCAGCCTATTAGGGGCAGAGTATATTTTCAAAGCAGGAGAGGTCTTCAAATTCCCTTAGAGTTATTAAGGGGCAGGGAAGATCTTCAAATTACCATTACCATGGTCAGGTCTAATATTTAGTATTATCAGTTTGGTGCTTGTGAAGCAAAAACGAGGGACGCTGGATGCAGGGAAACAATTAGAAGCTTTTCATTAATCTAGACTATAATGGATGAGGTCCTTAATTAGGTTGGTGGTGTTATTCATGGGAAGGACTAGGAGAGGTCTTATCAAATCAGAATCCATAATATTTGTCAACTGATTGGATACTAAGTGAAGAGTTAACATTTCATAATCTCTAAGCCTGGGTGACTGAAATAATGGTGGTGACCAGAAACTGGGAGGTAAGAAAGAGTAGTGACTTTAGATGTTAGACAGAATGACAGTGAGTTCTATTCACACATCTTGATTTTAAAGTCCCAATAGGATCATGCAAGAAAATATATCCACCAGGCACTTTACAAGCAAGACTGAAGTTCCAGACATTAGAGCCGGAAGTGTGGATAGTTTGTTTAATTTCACAATTTATTTCAATTCAGCATACCATTTATTAAGCACCTTCTGGTATACAAGGAATTATACTAAATGCTTGGGATACAGGATACAAAAGCAAAGGAAAAAGTGCAGACTTGTCTTCGTTGCACAGAGCCTATATTCTTCTAGAGAATATCTTGTACATACATAACTAAATGCAATATAGTCTGAAGGGAGAATATTTAGAACTGGACGACATAACTGTGCTGAGCCTAAAAAGGAAGATAGGTGTTCTGAGAGGTTGAATTGAGGAGGAAGTCTAGTTCCAGAATGAGGGATGGCCTCTGCAAAGAGGCATAGGTGGGGTATTGCTTATCAAGTGAAGGGAACAACAGGTCATGATTGTATTCAACTGGAAATGAAAGTACGTGAAATAGAATTGTAATCTGAAAGGAGGCTGGAAAACTGGACGGGACCCAGATTTTGGAGAATCTTAACAAATCAGGCTGAGGGACTAGTATATTACTCTAGACATGAAGGAGGACTACTGATCATTTTGAGTAAGGTAGTGTTGTGGTTTAGTCCCTGCCCACCCAGGCACACTAAAAACCATTGAGGTTTAGACTATGCTTACCCACGGATGCCAAAAACTGTTGTGGTTTCACGATGTGTTATGGTGGAACCGTCTCAAAGAATTCAGAGTCATACTTCCTCTGATCCAAGTATAGGCATTTATTGAGATTTAGGCCTCTCATGAAGTAGGTCAAATTCCAAGAGGAGGCAGCAACTTCAGAGAAAGCAAGATGGATTTTTATAGGGTAAAGATGCAATTGCATAACAGAAATCATGAATATTAAAAAGGCAGGAGGGGTTTGTTAAGGGATTAGGTATTAGGGGAGGGGTCCTAGCCACAGTGGAACTGCACGTGTTGATTACCCACAATTCATACAGAAAAACCCATTGGGGAGGTATGTATGTATGACAATGATATTATAATAAGTCTCTACATCATAAATTTACTCTAGGTCAGTTCTTTACTACTTCTGTGCAGGTGCCTACTCAGGTAAAGTCCCTTTTACTGTTTTGGGGTCTATGTCCTGTTTTGGTATCCTGATGGAGGGGTTGCTTTCTGATTGGCTGATGATTGTGGTTCTGTCTGAGAGCAGATGGATGTGGTTCTTGTTGAGTGCATGAACACACCCGCTGTTAAGTGGGAAATATGAGGAATGAGTCTAGGGGTATTGGCTAACTAGAGGCAGTGGCTGGGATCCTGTCCTATGGACACACCTGCTGTTCTGTGAGAACATACCTGCCGTTCTAGTGAGCAGTGAGGCATATACGAAGAAGTTGAATTATTGAGTGTGGGGGCACCAGTGACTGGCTAGGGAGGGGCAGGAGAGGGGAAGTAGAATATTGGGCCTGGGGGCGGCTGTATTGGGATTCCATCAGTAGTAGCACAATCATCAGGCCTATGTTCATTTATGCAGTTGTGTGGAGGTGGGATTAGATAAGGGAAAGGTGGCAAGTGGGGTCAATATTCCAGTAGTCTAAGCAAGAAATAAAGAGGGTC
The DNA here is from genome assembly GCF_028583685.1 of Petaurus breviceps papuanus. Taxonomy (NCBI): domain Eukaryota; kingdom Metazoa; phylum Chordata; class Mammalia; order Diprotodontia; family Petauridae; genus Petaurus; species Petaurus breviceps. Next base: position 95,531 of record NW_027186324.1, read on the forward strand.
TGAACTTATCTGGGACTGCACTGTATTGTATCTGTACTTTGTGCCTGGCAGGTACATGAGTGATTAATAAATGTTGATTGGGTGGTAGATCAAGGAAATCTAGGCAGGGCTTGACATGCATAAATGGAGATCAGTATAAGACATGCCATGGAGGTAGAATTAGCAAGTCTGGACAACTGATTATGTATGGATTGAGATGGAGAGAGAAGAGACAAGAATGGCTCTGAGGTAAAAGAAAGTTATTAGTAACCTGAAAAGGAATGGGGAAATTTGGAGTAGGTAAGGCTTTGATGCGGGATGAAGATATTAGGGAAGGGAGAGTAGAAGAAAATGAGCTCCATATAGGACAAATTTCACTGAAGATACCAAGAAGGCTTATGGTGACATATAGGAAATATATTATGATGCAAGTTTGGGATTAAGGAAACAGACTAGTATTAGATAAATGAATTTGGGTATCATCTACACAGTGGCAGTAGTTGAATTTATAGGAGCATATGTACTCCCTTGAAAATTGAACAATAATTAAGCAAAAAAGAATAAGGGGAATTGGTTCATGGGTATTAGGACCAGGCAAGAATTCAAGGGAAGAGACAATATCTAGGAAAGAGAATGGACAAGAGGATAGAATGGCAGGAAGAAGTACATCAATCCCCTCCCCACTCGTTCCCTCTCCCCAATAAATTTTCCAAATAGATTGAGCAAATGTACGAGTTATAGGAATTTGTCTTGACCAGTAGGAGTCTCTCTTTTAGCAAAAGAGAATAAGATAAAGATAAAAGGGAGGACCCTTTAACAAAGACAGTAACATAAAATGTTCCAGCCAATCCTACCTCCACTTGGCAAAAACCAACTGCAGACCAGTGGAGAAGAGCATAGAGTGAAATATCATTAAAGAAATATCACCATCACCATATCACCCTACCTCCCCAAATCACAACTGCAAAGAACCAGGTTTAGAAACCTTGAATGTTGGGGCGGCCAGGTGGCTCAGTGAGTAAGAGCACTGGCTGCAGTGTCGGGATGACCTGGACATCAAATCCCGGGCTCAGACACTTAGCACCCACCCAGAAACACCTGGCCGTGTAACCTTGAGCAAGTTACTTAACCCCAATTGCTTAGGGGCGGCCAGGTAGCACAGAGAGTAAGAACACCAGCTCCAGTGTCGGGATGACCTGGAGATCGAATCCCGGGGTCAGATACTCAGCACCACACCCAGAAATAACTGGCCGTGTAACCTTGAGCAAGTTACTTAACCCTGATTGCTTAAAAAAAAAAAAACCTTGAATGTGAGCCAGTGCCGGGGCAGGAGTGAGGGAAGTATGTCCACGTCTTCCACCTGTAGTCATGTTAAGAATTGTAGACAGAGGCAGGACAAAGAGAATACAGTCTCTTTCTCAGGATCCCTACACAGAAGACTTTAACTCCCTGGTGCTTCAGCCACCGCTTTTCCTTTAGGTCTAGGGCATTATTAAAATTTAGTTGAAACAATAATTTTAGCAAAGTAGCAAGATGTAAAGTAAGTCCATACAAATCATCAGCATTTCTTTCTATCTTACCAACAAAACCATACAAGGAAAGATAATTAAGAGATACCTCATTTAAAATAACTCTAGACATTATAAAACAACTGGGAGTAAACCTGCCAAAACAAACCCAGGAACTATATAAAAAGAATTATTTAAAAAAACTTTTTGTACTAATATAATCAGATTTAAGTAACTGGAGAAATCTTAGTGTTCATGGGTAGGTTTGGCCAATGTAATAAAAATGATGACTTTACCTAAACTAATTTATATATACAGTGCCATCTCAATTAAATTACTAAAAAAACCCTTTTTACTAAATTAGGAAAAAATAACCAAATTTGTATGGAAGAACAAAAAGTCAAGAATATCAAAGAAACTAATGAAAAAAATGTAAAAGGAGAAGGAGATTTAGCAGTTCCAGATCTTAAACTATATTACAAGACAGTAATTATCAAATATCGGGTACTGGCTAAGACATAGAAAAGTAGCTCAATGGAACCAGAGTAGACATACAAATTAGAACAGCAAATAAATATGGTAACCTAGCTTTTGATGGGTGTAAAAGCAAGATTTTGGCATAAAAATTCATTATATGGTAAAAATTGTTGGGAAAACTAGAAAGCAGTATGGCAGAGAGAGGGCATAGACCAAATCTTGCACCATCTATTAAGATAAAGTCACCAAGAGATATGTTACCTAGACATAAAGAGGGATTTTAAAAGAAAATTGGAAGAATATAGAATATATTACCTTATCAGACTTACAGGTAGGGAAACAATTTATGAATAAACAAGAGAGAGGGAGCAGAGTGAGGTGTAAAATGGATAATTTCAATTATGTTAAATTAAAAAGGCCTCGTACAAATAAAACAAATGTAGCCAAGATCAGGAAGAAAGCAGAAAATTTGGGGGAAAAAATTATAAATAATTTCTTCGGTAAAGGTTTCATCTCAAATATATAAAGTACTTTCTAAGCACTAAAAGAATGTTAGTCATTCCCCAGTTGGAAAATGGTCAAAGGACAGGTTTTAGATAAAGCAATTTATTGTTATTATGAAAAATGCTCTAAATCATTATTGAGTAGAGCCTTGAGATATCATTTTACATCTATCTAATTGACTAATATGATTGAAAGGGAAAGTTATAAATGTTGGAGGGGATGTGGAAAAATTGAAACACTAAGTCCTTGTTGGTAGAATTGCAAAGTGATATAACCAATTTGGAAAACAATCTGGGATTATGGACAAAGAGATACTAAACTGCTTATACCTGTTGACCCAGTTATACCACTACTAGGTCTATTTCCAAAAAGGATTAGGAAAAAACCTGTATGTTCTAAAATATTTATAGCAACTCTCTTTGTGGTGGAAAAGAACTGGAAATTGCAGGAATGCCCATCCGTTGGGGAATGACCGAACAAGTTGTGGTGTATGATTATGATGGAATATTAGTGTGCTAGAAGAAATTATCTCAATGATCTTACAAAAACATGAATAGACTTGCATAAAATAATGAAAAAAATGAGCAGAAACAAGAGAACTATATATAATAATAGCAATATTATTTTAAAAACATCTTTCAGTGAATAAATTATTTGATTATTATAAATTCCCGTAGTGACCACAAATGACATATAAAAGAAGATACTGTCTGCATCCGGAGAAAGAACCTATAAGAAGTATGTATAGAATGATTTTACACACACACACACACACACACACACACACACACATTTGTGTCTAATGGTAGCTATCTCTATGGCAGGGGCTGGGAAGGGAAGAAAAAAAGGTAATTCACATGATTACTTTATTAGATATTTAAAGGGAATAGCAAGTTGCACATAATAGATTTGCAATTTTGGGACCAATCATTTTCTTTATTATACTGTGTTGTGGAAATTCTTGTTTTATTCTATAAATTTAAAATAAAATGTTAAAAAAGGCAATACTGTAAATGAAAAACATCTGCCCTTGGCACAACATCATGGTCCAGAACTACTGCATGCGGGTAGAACACAAATAAGATCTAGATCATAGGTCAGGAACCACAAAGTCAAATTAGAGACAGGGACTTCTATGAACCTCAATTTCTTCTATAAAAAAAGATAGTTGAACTACATGACCCCTAAGCTGTTTTTTAGGTTTAAGTTTATGATCTGTGACCAAGACTGAATATTTAACCACCCTGTCCAGAACCACAGAGAGAGGAAGACTAAGAGTTGTAGCAAAGAGAGACCTAAGAAATTATTATCAGCCAGGCTTGTCTTTGTTAGTGTTGAGTCATTTCAGTTGTGTCCAGCTCTTCACGGCCTCCTTTGGAATTTACTTGGCAAAGATACTGGAGTGGTTTGCCATTTCCTTCTGTAACTCATTTTACAGGTGAGGAAGTGAGGCAAACAAGTCACATGAGTTGCCAAGAATCACATAGCTAATGTCTGATGCCAGATTTGAATTCAGAAAAATGAGTCTTCCTGATTCCAAGCCCATTGTTCTATCTACTACACCACTTAGCTTCCCTATCAGCCAGGCCAAAAAGACTTTCCTTAAATGCCTATCAGACCCTTACTCAGTAAACTCAAGGGGTTTCCTGTTGCTTCCAGGATAAAATATGAATTCCACTGATTACCTTTTTTTAAATCTTCAAAACATTGGCCCAACCTATCCTGCCTCCCTAGATGTTATTCCTGCTCCCACACTCTGTGGTATTGCCAAACTGACCTTTATACTGTGCTGCATGACACCATCTTTTATTTCCATGCCTTTGTGCTGGCTGCCCCCTTGCCTGGAATGTGTTCTGCCTTCAAGATACAGCTCAAAAATCACTTTGTACTTGAAGGCATTATTGACTTTTTGTGTCCTACCCCTCACCTCCAGTTACTCGTACTCTAAAACGACCTTAAGTTGAATACTTTTTGTTTATTTGTGATATGCTTATGTATATGTATATGTATCATGTGTGTAAATATATACATTTGTATGCATGTATGTGTGTAAATGTTTGTCTTTGCTTCCTTTCTCCATTTAAAAGAGAAACTCTTTATGAATAAAGATTATTTCATTCTTTGTATTTATACTCCCAGTACCTAGCTTGGTAGCTGAAGGTACCAAGGTGCTTAATAAATGTTGATTGAATTAATCAAGGTACTTGCTTCTTATTCATCCCTGCTTTGAACTCAGCCATTTTGGCGTTCTATCCTTTCCAGTTCAAACATTATCCCCCCCCCCCCCAAAAAAAAAATAAAAACAAAAACAGAATCAAAATAAAATTTAAGCAATTCTGTTGCCCTTATCCTTGTTTTATTTCCATCCAACCCATATAGCATTCTCATCTCTTTTTTAGAAGCTCTTCTGTTCCTCAATATAATTCAGAAAATTTGTTTTGGAGTCCTTGACTTTACTCAACAGCCTCAGTTCATTTTGATTTTTAGGACTATTAATATGGTTCTGTCTTTAAAAAGGACCAATGTATGCTTTAAAATTCATCTTCTATTTCCTTCCATGCCTTCTTGACAGAGAAAATAAAAAAATGGTAAGAGTTGAATAGCTCTGTTTTTTGTCTCTTGCTCTCTCTAATTCTCTTCCCTCCTCCAAGTTGCCATTATTTCTCTCCCAGAAATCTCCTTTTATTTTATTATCTGAATAAGGTCAAACAAAGCAATTCCCCTCCTTACTTCCTTCAGAATTTGAAAAATGTATTCATCATGAACACAAGCCAGGCACTTATTAGTTGCTTATCTTCTGTCTTAGAGAATACCAGTTGATGTCTAGATAAGACTCACATAACATGGAATGCTTTTGTCCCCAGCTTGTGACTTGTTTTTAACTCCTGTTTCCCTTTTTTCCTAGTAATCTTCCATATACTCTGATAATACCAATTCTACTTCTTGCATTTTTATTAGGACTGTTTCTTCTTAATATAAACTACTATCCACTCCGACCCCCAAGTTCCTCCCTTTGTTTATTTTAAATAGAGTGTATGTGCGTATGTATGTGTGTGCAAATGCACATACACACACATACATACTCATATACATATGTACACACATTTAGTCATGGATTCCATCCCTCCTAAGTCACACTAAAATCCATGATGCCGAATTTATCTCCTGGAATTATAATCCTTAATTCACTTTACTTGTGCATACTTTGTACATTTGTATACATGTCTGATCTTGTTTTATAGTAGACTTTTTTCTTGGACTATATCTTCTTTAAATATTGGGTCATTTTTTCTTCTACTCTTTCTATGAGTTACTCTTATGATCTAATTTGTTTGGTATACATCATGTAGGTAGCATTCTCCTTCACCCTTTATTGTTAATTTATTGCTTTCTTAATTATATTTGCAAGATTTTAGGCTATATTACACACACACACACACACACACATATATATAAGTACATGTACATGTATGTATGCACAATGTATATATTGTGTAAGGATGGAACTAGCCTTTATTAGGTCTCTTCTATCCCTGGACAAAGCCTTGTCACCTTTCTTTTTTTAAGATATCTATAAATATGTATCCCATCTTTAAACACTGTCTTCTTAAATGACCCTTTATTGTTATCATTGTTACATTTATTAGTATTTGAGTGAGCATCTTTGTTTTATATGTCACAGTCTACTTGATGAAACTACTTTTTTAGAAAAAATATGCAATTTTCCTCTCATCTGCACACACACAAATGTTGAGATCTTTCCATGGAACTCTCAGTTGTGAATGAGACATCCTCTTTACCCAAGTTTCCCTTTAGTTTCTTTCATTATTTGAATATTAATGGCTCTATTTACTGAGGTTGGATGGATAACTGTCTCTTTGTGAATGAATTATCATTGTAATTGATTTTATATTTAATAATTTCCAAGCATTTTATGTTTTTATCATTGTCCTGTTAATGCCTCTTTTGCAGGTTATATTATATAAAAATTCAACAGGGAAAAAGAAATCCCATTTCATTGTTGTACCAAAAACTTTTAAATACATTTAAAGGCCTTATAACTTTTGAACATCATGCTTGTGACCTCTGGAGAATGTTATCAAGGTCATCTTACATTATTTCTTTGTACTAAATGATGTCAGTTCGAACTAAGACTTCTTTAGGCACAGCCTGGTCAAGTTTGAAGTTCTAATTAGCATTATCCAATCCCTTGTTTGATGAATTACAAACATATGTTACCCAGATTTTTTTTATTTCTCTAAGAACTGTGCATGATCATGAAATAAGAGTTTGTCCCAGTTTAGGGAAGCAGTAATAGTCAGATTACTGGATGCTTTTTTTTGTTGGGTAAATAGTGCAGTTTAAGAAATTTCATAGATAAGATCTGGAAGTCTAGTTGTTCTTCCACTGTTAAAGGAACAGTCCTATGTATAATGTAGAAGCTTAAAGCACATGTATTTTAAAAAAAAAGGAAAAAAGAATTTTCTTTCAGGATACTATTTTTTTTTTAAAGCAGTTTTGGTTAAGTAACTTGCCCAAGGTTACACGGCCAGATATTTTGGGTGGGTGTTAAGTATCCAATCCCTGGTCCTCCTGATTCTGGGCCTATGCTCTTACTCCCTGCACCACCTGACCACCCTTCAGGATAGTATTAATGTCAATTTCCCTTTTTAAAAAATATAGTATCCTTTACCAACATCGTTATTTATTGTTTTCCTTTAAAATAATAAGCATGTAGTTGAAAATTTAATCTCAAATTTTCAGTTAAGAAAATTTGACTTTATAGTAGAGCCATAATGTTTCTTACATTTCTGGGTTTAATTGATACTTGTTTTAAATACAGCAAATGGATGGCAGAATTAAGCCTTTCCCTCCCCTTGTAATTTTACTCATGAAACATCTTATTACTATTTCAATTTCATTTCTAAATGAAAATTTGTAGTTCTCATATTACTGAAGTGATTGTGTTCCTGTTACTCAGGCTATCACTGTGGACACAATTAAAAATGGATTCATATCCTTCACTCATTTTTTAAGAATGTGTACTCTTGAGAGAATGGGGTTGGGTGGAGTAGAAGCATGACCTCCCCGCAGCTCTGGCTTCCACCTTCCTCAATCCATGTGAAAGGGGACTCTGAACAAACTTTGGAGCTGCAGAACCCACAAAATGACACAGAAAAGCTAACCTCCCGCTGAGGACAGCCTGGCTAGCTGGCAGCAAGCTTCCAGTACAGCATTCTGGGAGCCGAGGCCAGGCCCCTGTGAGCCAGAGGTTTTAGCCCCAGGGTGGGCCTGACCAGCCCACTGGAGGGACTCCAGATCAGCAGCAGCTGTGACCTTTTCCAAATTTTTCAACACATAGATGTGAAGGACAAAGTGAGAGGTCAGTGTAGTCTAGACTTTGAGATCCAGTAAGTGGAAATGCCTGGCTTTTGCCCCCGGGGCAAGAAGCTGCTGAGACTCTGGCACAGCTAACCAGAGCCATGTGGCAGGTTCAGCTCCTGGCCAGCAGAGTGTAGGGGGACCAAGCACCAGTCTCAGGGGTAAGCACTCTTGCTTTAACCTACTTGTATCTGGAATGCAGTCTAGGGTGGAGGTCCTGGGGTGTGTGTCTAGCTTGCCAGAGTATATGGAAACCTCATAGAGGGCACCCATCTAATTCCTCTGGCATCTGAGAAAACCCCAGTGTTTGGGATGAAAGCTCCCCTATCTGGTCGCAGAGTCCTACTGTGGCAAAAAGCCCAGGGGTCAAGTGACTGAGGGGTGACATGACCAGGCATAGGAAGCAAAATAAACAGAAGATTCCAACATTAGGCTCCCATTTTGGGGACAAAAAGGAGCAAAGCATGGAACAAGAGGAAGACAGTGAAGTCAGAACTCCTTAACCAAAAACTCCTAAGGAAAATAGGAGCTGTTTACAGGCCATAGAGGACCTTAAGAAGCAGATAAGAGAAGTGGAGGAAAAATTGGGAAGAGAAATGAGAACGATGCAAGAAAATTACAAAAAGAGATTCAACAGCCTGACTGAGGAAAATAATACCTTAAAAAACAGACTGACTCACTTGGCAAAAGAGGCCCAAAAAGGCAATGAGGAGAGGAATGCCTTAAAAATCCAAATTTGCCAGATTGGAAAAAAAAAATCTCAAAAGCTCATTGAGGATAAGGGGGCGGCTAGGTGGCACAGTGAATAGAGCATTGGTGCTGGAGTCAGGAGGACCTGAGTTCAAATCTGGCCTCAGACACTTGACACACTTACTAGCCATGTGACATTGGGCAAGTCACTTTACCCCAACTGACCTCCAAAAAGAAAAAAAAAAGCTCACTGAGGAGAATCATACCCTCAGATTTAGAATGGAGCAAAGGGAAGCTAGTGACTTTATGAGAAATCAAGATGATGTTAAACAGATCTCAACAAATGGAAGAATAGAAGGCAATGTGAAATATCTCATGGGAAAAACCACTGACTTGGAAAATAGATCCAGGAGAGATAATTTAAAAATTATTGGACTACCTGAAAGCCATGATCAAAGAAAGAACCTAGAAATCATCCTCCAAGAAATTCTCAAAGAAAATTACCCCGATGTTTTAGAACCAGAAGGCAAAATAGAGGTTGAAAGAATCCACTGATCCCCTCCTGAAAAAGATCCCAAAAAGAAAACCCCGAGGAATATTATAGCCAGGTTCCAGAATTCCCAGATCAGGGAGAGAATATTACGAGCTGCCAGGAAGAAACAGTTTGAACGCCATGGAAACACAATCAGAATAACACAGGTTCTGGCAGCTTCTACACTGAGGGATTGGGCAGAGGACCTGGGATTAAAACCAAGAACCACCTACACGGCAAAACTGAGTGTCACGTTCCAGGGGAAAATATGGTCATTCAGTGGAATAGAGGACTTTCAAGCATTCTTGATGAAAAAACCAGAGTTAAATAGAAAATCTGACATTCAGATACAAGAAGCAAGAGAAGCTTGAGAATGTAAACAGGGAAACAAAATCATAAGCCACTGATGAAAGTTGAACTATTAACATTCCTACATGGAAAAATGGTAATTGTAACTGGTGAAACTTTTCTCAGTATGAAAATAGTTGAAGGGATAGAAATATATGTGTGTGTATGTCTATATCAGAGAGTATACAGGCATATGAATACATATATGAATTTGTGTATATATGTATACAGGTGTACATAGATAGAGGGCACAAGACCAAGTTAATAGGAAGGGATGATACTTAAAAGATGAAATTAAAAGGTGAGAGAGGAATATAATGAGAGGAGATGGGGAGAGACAGAATAGGGTAAACTCTCTCATATAGAAGAGGCAAGGGAAAATCGTTACAATGGAGGGGAAGAATAGGATGGCAAGAGGGAATGGGTCAACCTTATTCTCATTGAATTTCATTTGGGGAGGGAATGACATACACACTAAATAGGTTATCTCACCCTACACGAGAATAGGGGGTAAAGGGATGAGAGGGGAGATGATGGAAGGGAGGGCAGGCTGGGGGGGGGGAAGGGAAGTTGGAAGCACCCACTTTTGAAAAGGGATGGGATCAAAGTAGAGAATAGAACAAGTGGGTGGTGGGATAGGAGGGAGGGAATATAGTTAGTCTTTTACAATATATCTATTATGTTAATGTTTTGCATTAGCTACACATGTACAATCTATACTGAATTGCTTATCTTTCCAGTAAAGGTGGGTGACAAGGGAGGAAGGGAATCAATCTAGAATTCAAAATTTTAAAATCAAATGTTTAAAATTATATATATACTATTATTAATACTATCTTACATGTAACTGGGAAAGAAGATATACAGGCACTGTGGCATGGAGATCCACCATGCCCTACTGCAAAGTCAAAGTGGGTATGGGAGAAGATAAGGCAGAGAGCAGATTGGAGGAGGGGATATCTTGTGGGACTGCTATTTTGGGGTGGTGGGTAGAGGAAAAATGGGGAGAAAATTTGTAACTCAAAATCTGGCAGAAATTAATGGTGTAAATCAGAAGTTAATAAAGCATTTGAAAAATGAAAAAAAAGTGTAGTCTTTTATCTTTACTGAAATGACTAGTAAGAAAGTTGGATTCCATATTTGTTTCTCTGTTTAGATATAGTGTATAGAATATGTGTGTGTGTGTATGCATCTGATGTTTCACACCTTTATATATACTCCCTTCAGTTTTCTGATATGGATCAGATATCCAAATGCATCTTGAAGTCTAAGAAACTGTTGCTTGTCTTTCCTTTCTGTCTGAACCAAGTAGTTGATTTATTAGCAGGATATAGTAAGTAGGCCTATTCCAGGAGATGACCTGCTTGTCAGCCTAGCCTCCTTTTATTTATTGTTTTTCATATATCGATGTGTAATCAGTCCTTCTCCCATGTTCTCAGAAATTTCTTTAAAATTTACAAAAATCAAATTTTATTATCTTTGAAGAATTTCTTTGTTAATCTATCAGTAGATTCATTGACAAATTTTTACGTTAGAATAATCAAAAATATTAAGAAAGTATGTGGTTTATAATCCACTCTTGAAAACAAAAGGCATTTTATGGGATACTTTCCAGAAGAAGTTATTCCTGTTTCCTTCTTATCATGATTGATACACTGTTGACAGATGTCAGTAAGACAGACCTTTTAACTCTGAATACATAAAGGCAGAAAAGGGACCCAGGTTTCCCTCAGACTTAATTGAACCCATTGGGATGTTCTAGCTAGGCTCTTCTCCTTATATCTTGCAAATTGAATGCTTCAAACAAGAATTTTACTTAACTCTAGGGCATATTTTTAAAGACATTACTCTGTATGACTGAAATAATTAGTAAATGAAGAGTAGATATATTTTTATATAAGAAGCAGAAAATTATGGTCAGATATTTATATTCATTTTAAATTCTTTGTTGTTCCTAAATGGGATCTCATATTTTATATATCGAATTCTTTTGTATGGAAAAAAATTCCATATCTGTCACTTAACTTAATAACTTACATCTTACATATCAAATTATCTCCTTGTGTATCATTATTGTTATTATTTTTTATTAATTTTGGGTTTGCCTTTCCTTTTCTTTTTTAAAATGTAAATGATTTTACATGTAAACACATACTTCTGTTATTTATTGTTTAAAAAAATTGCTTCACATGAGCCTTGTTTGTCCTGTACTTGTTTCAGCATTCTTTGCTATGTATCACATATCTTCTCTTTTAAAAATTCTTCATATGAGCCAGTTGTTACAGTTCAGTAATATTCCATTATATACCTATGTGACATTTAAATCAACCATTCCCCAATTGTTAGTTATTTATTAAGATTTAAAACTATTCTGCTAGAAGCATTTGTATAGATGGCCTTTTCTTTTTCTTTTGCTGATGATGCCCATAGAGCATAAACATAATTACAGAACCATTGAATAAAAAGTGAGTAAATGTTTTTTATAACTTCTTGTATGCTTCTAGGTTACTTTTCAAATAGCTCTCACCCATATAAATTTGTATCATTTTCTGATAGCTTCTAGATGTCAAACTTTCTAGAAATGTTTAACCAAGATATTTTTCCTGTCTATACCTTTCCTACTTATTCTGAATGCCTTGCTTTTAGTTATGCAGAAGCCTTTAAATGGTTTTGTTTTTATCTCTTATAGTGAACTCGAAGTCATATTTGATGAATGATTTACCCCCAAACACTTGTAAAAGATTGTGTGTATCTTTGTGTATAATTAGATTTAGATGTTAATCCACTTGAAATTTGTGTAAGATTTTTGTTTCTACCCAGTCTGTGTCACACTGCCATCCTGTCTCCCCATCAGTTTTTGTTTATTTATTTTCTTTTATTAAGGAATTCCTTCCTAGTGATTTGTGTTCATAGATTTTTCAAACATTTGACTATGGTATTGTAATGGTAACAGAAATTTGAAGATCTTCCCTACCCCCTAAAAGCTCATGCTTCAGTGGCCTGACTAGTCCACTCCAGGAGAGTTGGGTGGTAGCAGTGAAGCTGCCTGTCTTCTGTCATGGAGGTGCAGTGGTCAGGATACTTAATCACAGATCTTGTCAGTGGCACATGGACTGAGGCAAGATAACTGTTGCTTATCTAGCTGGTTTGTTTGGATTCTGGTCAAAGGGGACCACTCCAAGAGTCACTGCAAGAAAATTTCCTAGTGGCACATTGACACTCAGTTGGAAGCACCAGCATAGGCATAGTAGTTACAGAATCAGTCAGTGAAGCGACAGTGAAACCTAATTTTATGCTTGGAAGGGCAGACTCCAGGGGCGTCCTGTACAGGGTTTCAAGTAATCTCTAAGGGATGAATTGGAAGATCTCTGGTCATCTGTTGACCATGGAAAACAGTCAACCAATCCAGTGACTGGCAGTGATTGCTTGGCTGGCTGGGGTTTTCTTCCCCTCCTCTGCACCCTTTGACCATCTGGATGAGAGTGAGGCATTCCTGCTTACCTCTAAATGAGGAAGGAGGCATTTCTCCTTGACCCTGAAGTAAGGTTGGGGTATCTCCCCCTAAACATTTGAGTCACACTATAGGTCTTATCTCTAGGTTCAAGGTGTTGAAGGGCAACCCAAAGTCTCAGCTTTTAGCCACCATGGCACAGTGCTGGCTCCATGCCCAGGATGGTATCTTTTCAGGGTGCTTTGTCAGGGAAAGCTAAAGAAGAGGCTGGGGTGGGCTTAAACAAGGCAGCCAGTAAATTTCCACAGCAAATTAAAACTGTTACAACCCATAGTTACAAGTTAGACCCCAAATAATGAGATAAAGTTTATGAAACATTAGAAAATGCTCAGTGGGGCGTCTAGGTGGTGCAGTGAATAGAGCACCAGCCCTGGAGTCAGGAGGACCCAAGTTCAAATGTGGCCTTAGACACTTGACACAAAAACTAGCCGTGTGACCTTGGGGAAGTCAGTTAACCCCAACTGCCTTCCCAAAAGCTAAAAATTTAAAAAAATGCTCAAATGATCTTACAGAGAAACATTTTCACTACATCTTACTTTATGACCAGTATTAAAAATACACACACACACACACACGCACGCATATATACCCGCTCCACTTCTAACATCTAATCCTTTTTAGGATATTAAAGTCAACTCATTAGGTATGACAACCCATGCTGTAGTTCACTCTGCATTGTGAAACAAAAGTTAGAAGATGATAATGTATTTGTTATGTATGTGCCATTTTATATTCTGAATTTAATAAAACTTCTTAAGGAAAAAATCTTTCAGGTTGTTTTTTGTGATTCAACATCATGTGTCTCCTGAATGCCCTCCTCTCTGCTGCCCCAGCCACTGTCCTACATGTGACTTGACTCCTATTTAGTTTACTTGTCTCAGCCTATCATCTCTTACAAAAGTAGTATGTAGTATTTTGTATTGTTTATATATTTTGTATGTACGTATTATCTCCCTGAATTAGAATGTTACTTCCTTGAGGCAGGCAAAGACTCTTTTAATGCCTGGAACATAGTAGGTGTTTATTAAATGTTTGATGATTGATTGAATGATAGCATTGAAAAAAAGCCATCCTTTGACAAAATAATTTGAGAACTGTGAAGTAAACTTTTTAAAAAACCCACACACATCAAAACATTTAAGTACCTGTCATGTTCAAAGCACCATCTATGTCCTGGCATACAAAGACTCAAGTAAAGCAGGTTTTTGATGGTTAAGACAAAAAGAAAATACTTGAAAAATAATTGTATTTAGACTTTTAAGGAATCAGATGAGGTTTTTTTTTTATTTACTGAGATGTTAATCGAATCATGCATATGATAGAGTTTCACAAGAGAATGGTGTGGCAAAAGAAATTCTCCCAGCTTTCCTTATCTCATGGTGTACACATATGATCAGGGTTTTACTCAGACTGCATTTTTATGATATCTGATTTGATTAAAGCAGCTACTTTCTGATTTGTGTTTCTCCACCAAACATTTTCATGAAAGGATAACTAGAAAAATTCCTTCTGTTATTTTAACTTGGGGAACTAGCCATTTGAATTCCATTAGCTGCTGAACATTCAACAAGTCCTCAGATTTCTGTCAGTCACTGGTATGGGCTTGTGGATATTTTGTGTTATTGCAAGTGAACCGATATAAATCCTTGCCTTCTTTAAGAGAATAAAAAAAATTGGGAAAATATTGGGCAGATATTTGAGGAGAGAATGTAGCATGGTCAGGTGCAAGAAATAATAAGTGAAATGTTTTTCTGTCTAATGATGACATCATATTAGGAACTTTTCATTTTGCTGTGAGCCTTACTGTAATTTACTCTTGTGAGTCCCCTTTATCAACTGTTTTTAAACAACTGTAATTCCGTAAGAAATTACACCAGTGTAAAAGTATGGAGTATGCTAATTTTTAAACAGAAACAGTACTATTCATTTCTAAAAAAATTAGACAAGGTAAAATATTACCTAAGTCCAAATGTACATTGATTCCGTATATAGGTCATACCACTAAAATGAATTATTTCGAAATTTAAAAGCACATAAATACTGAAAAATAACATTAATTCTTGGCAGTACTCAGATTTATACCAGATTTAGAATAAGAGTATAGAGCCCATATTTAGATCAATACAATACTGTCTGGTGTCTGTGGATAGGTCACTTAATAAAGAATTGGTCAATAATATTTTCTATCATATTGCCTAACACAATTGTGAAGTTAAAGGAATTCTAAGAAAAATCTTCATTTTTTTCATGTAACAAACTAATAATTCATGTATGGCAAATTCTAGTTTATCCAGAGGGAGTTGGGATCTTCCAGGCAGTTTATTATAGAGTTTAATGTTGTGCTTATTTCTCCTATAATGGCTACTCTGATGCCTGTATTCTTAAGGAGCAAGTCCTGGTGGATCCTAGTGAGAAGAAAAGACTCCACACTTAGGCTGGCAACGGCCTCTTTTTTGACTGAGCATTAACATAGACATCTTCAACACAAAACGAGGAATTTATCGGCCATTAGAATTCATGAAACTGTTTGCCAAGTTGTGGAGGATTTATAATCTGTATTAGTGGAGTGACTAACTATTTTTTGATGAAATAGTACATTTTCTAAAGCACTTGTTTTATATTTATTAGAGAAGAGAAATATACAGAAAAAGTCATATACACAGGTTATAATAATTTCATGTAGAGATTTAACAGATACAGATAAATTACCAGAGTGAGCAGAATAAAAGAGACTAAAATTCACCTTAGCAAATATTGATATATTTACCAAATGATTGAGATTATAGCTGAAGGCCATATTAATTTAGTATGTAAACTCATTTGAAAGATCTTATGGAGAAGGACAGTGGGAGATTTTGCAAAATATCACTTCATAAAACAGAAGTATTAGAGGGAAAACCTAGTTATAAAAAGGAATGCAGGAATTTTTCCTATGAAACTTTTTTCACCATCAAAGGCACCACTCCATTAATATCACTGTGCTCCTTAAATACTACAGCCTGGCTTATATATATATAGAGAAGATAGAAAGGACAATAAAGTGAATGACGATGGGAAGCACAGATGAATTAGACTAAGTAGAGCTCTGTGGGAGATGAAACAAGTGAGATATGTGTGAAAGATGTGAAAAAAAACATACTGAGTGTTCTTAATCCCTTCCCCTGACAAAAAAACTACAAAATACAAAAATGTAACTACAAATCTGTATATCTACCTTTTAATTTCTGCCAAAAATTTTACAAGAATCATCTTTATGTGTGTAGAGAACATTATGGATGATTATGAATAGGGAACAATTATGCTTTTCCAAATGTCATTCCAAAATAGATTACATATTTACACAATTTTTAAACTGAAAAATGAAGAGAAAATTTAATCCTACTGTACTTATTACTGTTGGTGGATTACAAAATTAAAAAAAATTGATTTCATAAAGCCAAACTTCACATGAATGCTCTTTTCCAGTGAGTACTCTTCAATTCATATATTGATTCCAGGTGCCTTGAAATATATAAAGAAATAGTACATTCTTCGGTGATCGTTTGATCAGATAAATAAGGTACAAAATATATACATACCTAAAGTTGGACCAACCATTTTCTTGAAGCTTTTATTCCAATTCTTTATAATTCCTTATTTGCTTTATATTGTCTTAAGCACCATGTGGCTGCTTCTACATTGCCTTCCTTTTCCTTCTCTTCTATACATTTAAAAAAATGCTTCAAAAGCTCTTTTTTCTTACCCCCCCCCCCACCATATTTATTTTTTTGGAGGGCAATTGGGGTTAAGTGACTTGCCCAAGGTCACATGGCTGGGTGTGTGGGGGTGTGTGTGTGTGTGTGTGTGTTGTGTCTGAGGCTGGATCCAAATGCAGGTCCTCCTGACTCCAGGGCTGGTGCTCTATTCATTGCACCACGTAGCCTCCCTCCCGCACATTTTTGTAATTCCATAGTTAGCCCTTATTTCCCTCTCCTGTTTGGTATGCCCATCCTCCATCAAAAAAGAAGATAAAGCCCTTTTCTGAAACATGCATGCTATTGGAAGAATATGGCTGTATTATCAGCAACTCCTTAAATCAGGTTCCTTGATATGATGAAATGAAGCACTTACTATGGGACTTGGCTCCTCTGCACCAGCCCCATTTGTCTGCATATAGAAATGTGTCTGTGGGCAGGTAGGTGGTCCAGTAGCTAGAGTCCCAGGCCTGGAGTCAGGAGGACTCATTTTTCTGAGTTCAAATCTTGAGTTCAATTTCCTTATCTATAAAATGAGCTGGAGAAGAAAATGGAAAAAATATTTTATTATATCTTCCAAGAAAATCCCAATTGGTGTCATGAAGAGTTGGACATGACTGAAACTACTAAACAACAAAGCGTCAGGGAAGCAGGTGTCATCCAGGTCACATAGACATCTTTGTCCTAAGCTTACCCCCCCTGGCTGAGGAGGTTAGAAGCTGCATCAAAGAAACCTGGACCAGTCATGAACCGGGGGAAGCTTTGTCTCATGTAGGTAAAGCCTCTCCTCCTGTTGTGATTGGGTAGAAAGAAGTTGCATCCGGGAAACATTAGTCCTACCACACACAATCAAAACAAATCTTGCTATTGGTTATACTTACAACGATATGTCTCATCCCATAGCAGTTCATCGCCTTGTTGACAAGACGTAGGTAGCTCGGATCATTGATCCTTTGAGTTGTGGTTGATCATTAGATTGGATCAGATTTCTGAAGTCTTTCAAAGCTGTTTTCCTTACAATGGTGTTCTTCTTCTATAAACTGTTCTCTGGGTTTCCTCATTTCACATTTCATATACTCACACTAGTCTTCACAGGTTTGTCTGAAACCATGACTTTTCATGATTTCTTAGCGTATAATATTTATAATATTATTCAATTATTTTCATTTAATATAATTCATTCAACTGTTCCGCAATTCATGGATACTCTTTTTATTACCAGTTCTTTATGATACGAAAATATATCTTATAAATATATTCATACAGATGGGTCCTCTTCTTGTTTTGATCTCTCTGGATCCAGGTATATATATAGTTTTGGGTCTTGTAAAAAATGGTTCCAAATTGCTTTCTAGAATATTGACCAATTCATAACTCTTAACAATAGCATATTAATATGCCTCTTTTTCTTGCAAGCACTGTAGCTTTGCATTTTTCCTTTCTGAAATTTGTTTACTTTATGATAAGTATGAATTAAAATAGCTCAGTTATTGTCATTTGCATTTCGCTATTCTAAAATTCACTCTACATTTACTCAGCATTTAGTATGTGCCAGGCATTGTGCTAAGCACTGTGGATACAAAGATCCTTTCCTTCAAGGAGTTTACTATCTAAATATGGGAAACAACATGCAAACAACTGTGAACAGACAAGATGTAATCCTGATAAATTGGAGATAATCATAGAGGAAAGAGAATAGCATTAAGGGAATCCAGGAAAGACTTCTTGCAAAAGGTGAGATTTTAGCTGAGACTTGAAGGAAGCCAAATGAGCCAGGAAGTAAGGGTGAGGAAGAGAATTCTGGGTGTGGGAGACAACCAGTGAAAATGCATAAGGTGAGGAGATATATCTCACAACAAAGACGTCAGTGTTACTGAATCAGATTATAGATATGTGGAGGACAGTATAGTGTAAGAGGACTGGAAAGGTAAGACTAGACCAGGTAATGAAGGAATTTAAAAATGAAGCAAAGAATTTTTTATTTGAACCTGGTGGGAATAGAGAAACATTGCAGTTGATTGAATTGGGGGATCTGGGGAAGGTGAAGAAGGACAATGGCATAGTCAGACCTTTGCTTTAGGAAGATTTGATAGTTATTGGAAAATGACCTGGAATGGGGAGAGCTCTGTTTCTTGGAATTTCTTGGTCCAGGAGACTACGGCCTGGACTATTGATGTGGCTTCTTTTTTTGCCAGAGGCATAAAAAGTCCAGTTTATAGGGAGTTGGTGCTCTTCTGGTTTGATGGAGTCCCTAAGAAGGGGATAAAAAGCCTTATTTGCTAATTTAGCTATATATAAACATGTAATGCATGTATATTTTATATAATAAACAACATTGATTTGCTTACTTTCCTTATAGTGAGGGAAGATTGCACAGTTATGTAATTCTAAGGAAAACTACATTGTTGTTGAATAATTAAAAAAAAAGAACTTCAGCACCAAACATTATGGAAGGCAAACAATGGTTAAATATTTGTTGGCCTTGCCACTTGGGGGTATGGTCAGTGCAAAGGCATGGAGACTAGAAATAGAGGAATAGAGAGGAGGCTAATTTCGTTAGATTATAGAGTATAGGAAAGATAATAATACGTAATTAAGCTGGTAAAAAACAGGTTGGGAGTCAGTTTGTGAAGGACTTTAAAAGCTAAACAAAGGACCTGATGCTTTGTCCTAGCAGCAACAGGGAGTCAGTGGAGTTTTTTGAATAGGTTAAACCTCGGTCAAATTTGCACTTAAGGAAAATCATTTTGGCAGCTGAGTGGAGAATAAATTTGATTGAGGAGAGGCAAGAAGACCAATTAGGAAACCAGTCTGGGGAAGAGGTGATTATTGCCTGAACTAATATGAGTAGAGAGAAGGGGTCCTATGTGGGAGATGTTATGGTGGTAGAAACGTCAAGATCTGACAACTGATGAAATATGTGTGGTAAGAGAGAGTGAAGAACCGAGTATAAAGGTGATGTTATGAATCTAGGAGCTGGAAGAAGTTTCAGCAGAAATAGGGAATTTTGGTAGTGGGTGGATTTGAGGGGAAATGGTAATGAGTTCTGTTTTGGACATGTTGACTTTAAAGTGGCTCTGGGACACAGCCAATATGAAAGAAAATCTCCATGGAGATGATGATGATGATATGGTTATTGTTCTTTATCATTGTCAGCATGTATATAGTGCTTTAAAGTTGGCAAAGTCTTTTACAAATATTAAATCATATAATCCTCCCCCAAAATCTAGAAGGTAGGTACCATTATTATCCCCATTTTACAGATGTGGAACTGAAGCAAACAGAGGCTGTGTCTTGTCAAGGGTGTCACAACTCCTAAATGTCTGAAGACTGAATTTGAACTCGGGTCTAGGCATAGGTCTCTATCCTCTGTGCCAACTAGCTGCCTAGTTTATTGTCCTGTATAGATAATCCTCGATTTATTTTTTTTAGTTTTTTTAGTTTAGTTTTTAGCCTTTGATTAACTGATTCCAAAGAGATACCTTAGTCACACCTTAGTACTGTGTGCCAAGAACGTGCTAGGCCCTTGGGATACAAAAAAAGGGGCAGGGGGATATGCTTTCTCTCTTCAGGAATCTCACAGTCTAATTGAGAGATCATTCAGATAACTCTGTACATGCAAGATGTAGACAGAATAAAGGAAAAGGAAATTCAGAAGAACCTTTTTTTAAACTACAGGATGATGTTGCATCATGAGTCATTACTATATTCTTCCATTTCATTGGTTTATATCCATGTTTTATGTACATATAATATCTTTAATTACGTAGGTATTTATTGCAATGTATGTTGTTTTATTTTTTTTTTTACCAAGTCTTTGGTTAGTAACACAATAATTTATCATACTGTCATTTTTATGGGAAAATAAGGTTTACTTTATGTCTCTTACCTAAACTTTTATAAGTACAACTTTCTGAGTTGACCTGTGATTCCAAGATTTAGAGAATTCCCAGTTAGGAAACTCCATCTCTCAATATAGATGAAATCTTTTTTTATTTTAAATGTACTGCTTTGTCTGACAGAGTTTAATGACTTCCTAGGATCACAAAGCCAATGTGTGTCAGAGATGGAACTTGAAAGCAGGTATTGTGACTCTAAGGCCAGCTTACACCTCACCATATTCTTTACTATATATGCACACTATTCATAGATATATGTATACAGAGTTCCTACAAACACATAATAAACGTGTCTTTTATAACAATGGTTCTTTTTAAACATCTGGTTATGTCATAGAATCATGGCATTTTAGAACTGACATGGACTTTAGAGATCCCAAACACAAGCAGCCTACTTTGAAGATGAGGAAATTGAGGCTTAGAAAGCCAAACCATCTGAGATCTTACACCTAGTTAGTGAGAGAGCTAAAATTAAAACTTTTTTTTTTTACTCTCAGTGTAGTCTTCTTTTCATCATTTTATTTTAGGAAACAAAATGCCCATCCTTTCAGATGTTTCATTCCACATTTAACATTTCATCTTTATCATCATGGTACTCAGCTAGGGTACACATAATATAATAATTTTTATGATATAGCATACTATCTTCACCTAACCGATTCTTAGAAACTGTATTAATCCAATAATAAATAAGTTATAGAATTATATTTAGTAATTGTTAAGTTGAAATAGTAATAAAAATATTTTAATAAAAATAGATTAACTTATATTTGCAGGTTAATCTTGAAATGGAGATGATATATCTATTTTAGTATATTTCACAGAGAAAGGAGGAGAGGGAAAATTCAGTTTGTATTTTTAAAAATCTGCTAAATATACAGTATTCTAAAATTGTCTCTCTTTGCTTCAATTAATCACTCATTTTTAAATTTTGAAATGTTGACAGCATAATGACTGGCTTTTATGATGAATTAAATTTTACCCCACAAAGAAATGCCACTTGGCATTAGGGAAAAAAACAGTATTTTAAATTATTATATGTGTCATTGTTCACAGGTTTTATGCATATAATTTGCCCAGTATTGGTATGGATTTTATACACTTAAATGTGGAAAGTTTAATTCCTTGAAAATGAGACAATTTATAGCTTTATATTTCTCTCATTTTAAACCCATTGCATATATCCAATGGTATGCTTAAGTGTTTAACAACTGGCTGTGCTAAAAAGAAATGTATGCATAACACTCTTTTAAGCTTAATCTCCATTATTAACATTTCTCTCCATCATTTTCTAAAGTTTATACAATCAAAAAATTTTAAATAAACCCCTATTTGTATTATTTAACAGCTGGGTTCTACCTTCAAAAATATCTTTAAAACTTTTTATTAGGGGCAGCTAAGTGGTGCAGTGAACAGACACCTGTCCTGGAGTCAGGAGGACCGGAGTTCATTTCCGGCCTCAGACACTTACACACAAAAAAACTAGCCGTGTGACCATGGGCGAATCACTTAACCCCAATTGCCCTACCTTCCCCTCTCCAGAAAGCAAAAACAAACAAACAAACAAACAAACAAAAACAAAAAACCTTTTTATTCTATATCTTATCTCACTTTTATGTGGGGAGCAGCATTTAAATTTATGGGAGGAGACATCATTGCATAGTCAAAAACAGAGAAGTAGGAGTCAGGAGACTTGGGTTCTAGTCTCAGCTCTATCGGTAGCTATTGGTTCACTAAGGACAAGTCTGACTATTAACTTCTTCATCCAGATGAGGCTCACATTAACTGAGCTCCTTGACTGAGGATAATCTTTTTCCTTTTCACTCTGGATGCCTCTTGAACCTGGCATCATGAATATATACCATGTGTTTCAAGAAGATAGTCTCATGATCCATTTTATAGTGTAGAAAAAACAAACAAACAAGCACCTAATGAGAATGAAAGAAATTGGAGTTACTAAACTAAAGAAATTGCAGAGTTGCAATTTTCTTTAAGTATGTGCCAAGATATTTATAAGAATGGTCACGCACATACACATTTAACTGACAGCTAAACAACGAAAAGTGAGTTAAAATAGAAGGAATAATTACTTGGCAAGATTTGGTTTTTTGAAAAATAATTTGTAAGGGAAATTGTAGAGTCTCTTTAAAGGAGTAGTTATCTTTAAAGAAAGGATAGCCTCATCTATCTGTGATTGTTTTAGATGTCATCATCTTCCATTGTATGCCCTTATGTTATGTCTCATTCATATTACATATATATGTACATATATACACACATATACACACATACATATGGCATCTGTTTAAGATTTCACTGTTAAGGCAATCTGCTTATGTACATACATGTAATCAGAAACATGTTAGCACATTGCTTTTATTTATGAAAATGATTCCTTTATTCCAACAGACATAGTATAAAAGAATGGCAGGGAGGGAGGGGGACAAGAAGTGATTATATTTTTGTAAGAATATATGCTCCTTGAGGGTAAGGACTGTTTTTGCCTTTGTATCCCTAGCATTTAGCACAGTGTGTGGCACATAGCAGTACTTGATAAATGCTTGTTGATCCATTGAAAATGCCCTCTGAAGTTCAAACACTGAAAGTGTTTGCAAGAGTTTATTGGATGGAGAATTCTGGGACCTAAGATGGCAGAGTAAACAAAAAATCACCTGAACCCTCCCATATTCATCTCCAAATAATTATGAAATGGTGCCCCCAAATAAATTTTGGAACAGGTGAACCAGCAAAATGACAGACTGAAATACTCTTCTAGCCCAGGCAACTTAGAAGGTCACCAAGAAAGGTCTGTCTCACTTGGGTAAAAGGGGAGTGCAGTCCAGTACAGGATGCATCCTGGCAAGCCAGCGGTAGACCTTGCCTCAGCAAGCCAGCAGGAGGCTGGAGCTCCAATGAGGTGTGTAAAGCCAAGCATGAGCAGCTTTCCAGAGGACTGCTGCTGTGAATAGCTCTAAGGTTCTGATTACATGGTGTAGGGAACTCTCCATTTATTTAGCAGTAAATTAAAGCAAAACATTCACAGAAACCAAAGTACAGCATTCACATTGTTATGACATAACAATTTATCACTAAAGTGGCCACATAGTTCTCACCAAAGTGGCCACATAGTTTTAAGTAAAAAATATCATTTAGTAAGTCCTTAACTCAATCACCCTCCTCCTTAAGGGGCACAAAGTACAAAGGTCAAAGTTCTCCACTCCTAGGTCACAGTGAATCATCATAATCTCAGTCAGCATTAAGTACCCAAGAAGAGGTCTTTTCAACTTGACTTTAGGCTGGCTTTCAGCTTCCATGGTTCCTCTTCTATGGTCCCAGCTTCTGCCCAAATCTACCTGTCACCTGGATTCAAAGGCAGGCAGCTCTCAGCTCCTTGTCCAGTTCCTTGTCCTATTACCAAGCTATATTGAAGCTCACAGTGTCCAGTCCACCTCAAGTTCTGTTTCCGGGAAGACAAAGCTTAACATAGCCAAAACCACATTCATACACATTGCCAGCATCATCATCAGTTCACTGTCTTCCTGTGAAATCAACACAGACCTACCAACAAAGTCCAAGAGGTGAACACAAATCATCAGCATAGAAATCAAAACAGACCTGCAAATAAGGTCCAAGAAGTCAACACAAATCATCAACATAGAAATCAGCACAGACCCACAAACAGCGTTTGAGACATCAACAGAAATTGTCAGTAAAGTCCCAGGACCGCCATAAACCTCCTCTAGGATTTCTATAAACAAACAACCAAAAAATCCTCTTTCAGGACTTCCAGTAAGGTCCCAGGGCTTCTGTACAAAATATCACAAACAAAAATCAACACAGGAAAACATAGAGTGCCAGAATACCACAAATTTTCTCCTTCTCAACTCTGCCTCCACAAGAGTTCTCTTCTCAGTTCTGCTCTTTCCCAGCTTGGGCTTCTCCTTATTATATGGTTATGAGTTCCTCCCTGCTCTGCCCCTTCCTATTGCATCAGCAACAGGAACAATAAGTTCTATTTCTTAACAAACACTTGATATAATCATGGCCAAGGCTTAAAAGAAACTTGAACTGAAACAAGGTGCTAAGTAATTAAATAGCTGAAAAAAGGTGCTAACTACTTCTTTGCTTGCCATTACAAGGTGCCAGGCAAGCAGGCATATGCCATCACTGTGATACCTCCCCCCCACCCCCCATGAGCCTCAGCATAGCATCAGGCAAATGTACAGTTGCCAGCTCTAGGACTCCCTACATCCCTCAGGGCAGCACCAGGTAAGCTGCCAGATCTCTGTGGCCTCCCACAGTGCCATCCACCCCCCACCATACTCCCTCAGTTCAACCAGCAACAGGCATGAGGGTTCCCTGTGGGCCTCACAGCAGCCTCAGGGCAAACAGCCAGGGCCTCTAGCCCCTAGGACAAGAAACCTGAGATAGCATTCCTTCCACCCCAGGAGTAGAACACAAATTTAAAAATAAGGGGAAAAGATAGAAAATATGAGCAAAAAACAACCAGACAAATAAAAAAGAATATGACCGTAGAAAGTTATTATGGTAACAGGGAAGATCAAGACACCAACTCAGAAGAGAACAGCTGTCTAAACACCACAAAGAAAAATGGAAATTGGACTCAAGTCCAGAAGGACCTCATTGAAGAGGTCAAAAAGGAGCTTAAAAATCAAATAAGAGACATAAAAGAAAAATTGGGAAAAGAAATGAGAGTGATGGAAAAAAGTCATGAAAAAAGAGCCAGCTGTTTGGAAAAAGAAAACAACTAGATCAAAAGTAGAAATGGCAAAAGGAAAAGGAGATAGAAAGATCCATGGAAGAAAACAACTTCTTAAAAAGTAGAATTGGGCCAAGTAGAAGCTAATGAGTCTATGAGACATCAAGAATCAGTCAATCAAAATCAGTCCTCATTGGAAAAACAATTGACCCGGTATAATGCCAACACAATATTCACAGTGCCTATGGAGATGATGAACATGCTTATGTAATTCTGAATCACAAAATATAATAGACTCTTCACATGGAAGACATAACCGAAACATTTATTCAAACACCAGAAAGCCAAATCCATCATCGAAACAAAGAAATCTATATACAATTACAGTGCAGAGGGTACTGCCCTCCCAAAGCCTTCCCCCTGCTAGGGCATTCCCACAAACACTCACAATTCAATGCCTGTTTCTTCTCTGTCTCCCTCTCCCTCAGCTCTAATTACTCTGATGAACCTTCTCTAGGCTCCGCTCCAGCTTTCCTGTTCCACTTTTCCTGCTTGACAAGTTCCTTCCACCACACTCATGTGATTCAGGATTCCATGAGACTGAAGCAAGTCATATGGGCCTCTTAATGGATGGGAAAGATCTTACCGTTTATATCAGCTATGCAATATTCACAATGCCTACGTCAATTAAAAATATGCTGATGTGGTTATTAATCACAAAATATATCAGGCTTGCTATATGGGGGATAAAGCTAGAACATTTATTAAAACACCAAATGACTGAGTCCCAAAACCAGAAAGTTAAAGCCATCAGAGTAGTTATGAAACTGGCACAGGTAGATAAAGTAGAAAGCACCCACATTCTCAAGCCTTTAAAACAGAACAGGCTACCTCAGGAAAAGGTCTTCCTCTCTCCACTCACAGCAACCACCCAGCATCCAGGAAGCATGCTCCCAGCAGCTCCTTCCCCTGGCAGTCGTCAGCAGGAGTCCTTAGCAGAAATTCTGGCTGGCTCAAAAAAGGGGTTCACGCCTCCACCTCTACCTTGGCACTACTGCTACCACTGCTGCTGCTGTTGCCTCTACTGCTAGTTACTGCAGGAGCTCTAGCTTGGCTTCTGATGCCTTTTGCTCCACCCCTTCCTGCTATGTCAGCAAATCCAATGGGGCATGGAAGATCTTTAAATCCCATAACCCTTACACCATTAAGCAAAAATACATTAACAATACACCTGGAAAATAGATCCAAGAAAGATATTTTAAGAATTATGGAACTACCTGAAAGCCATGATCCCCCTCCCCCCCCCAAAAAAAAGAGTCTGGACAGCATATTTCAAGAAATTATCAAGAACTGTGCTGAATATCCTAGTACCAGAGGGTAAAATAGACATTGACACTATCTACTGATCACCTCTGGAAAGAGAACCCAAAAGGAGAACTTCCAGGATCATTATAACCAAATTCAGAAACTCCTAGGTCAAAGAAAAAATATTGTTACAAGTAGCCAGAAGAAATAATAAAATATCAGGCAGCCAGTCAGTATTACACAGGACTGAGAAGGTAAAACATTAAAGGACTGAAGGTCAGGAAACATGATATTCTGGAAGTTGAAGGAGCTAGGACGACAATGAAGAATGATCTACCCAACGAAAATGAGCATAGTCCTTCAATGGAAAAAAAAATATGTGGCATTCAGTGAAATAGAAAGCCTTCAGATTTTCATGAGAAGACCAGAGCTGAACAAAAACATTTGATTTTCAATAGCAAGACTCAAGAGAATTATAAAAAGGTAGAAAGGAAAGAGAAAACCTAAGAGATTCAATAAGACTAAGTGGTTTACATCCCTACATGTAAAGATGATAGTTTTAAAACTGTGTCACTAATAGTTCAGTTAAAAGAAATATACAGAAGGTATGGGCATAAGGTGAAATTAAGGGGATGACATTAAACAATTAAAGGGTAAGGAGGGATTACATTGGGAGCAGAAGGAAAGGAGTGGTAGAATGGTGTAAATTGTCTCGAAGAGATGTGAAAGACTTTTTACAATGGAGGGAATGCTAGGAAGGGGGCAGTAGGCAAAGCTTGAACCTTTCTGTCATCAGAATTGGCTCAAAGAGGCAATAACATACACGCTCAGTTGGATACAGAAACCTATTTTACCCTAATGGAAGTAAAAAGGGTTTGAGATGAGAGAAGGGGGGAGGGAAATGATAAAAGGTAGGGCAATTTGGTGGAGGTGGTGATCAGAAGTAAAACATTTCTGAGGAGGAGAAGGGTGAGTGTAAAAGAAAGAGAGGCATCAAAAAGGGAAAACTAGAATGGAGGGAAATACACAGTAGTCATAACTGGATGTGAATGAGATGAACTTTATGAAATGGAAACAGATGGCAGAGTGGACCAAAAACCTGATTCCTATAATATGTTGTTTACAAGAATCACACTTGAAGCAGAGACACATACAGAGTAAAAGTAAGAAGCTAGAGCAAAATCTATATGCTTTAGCTGAAGTAAAGGAAAATTAAACAAAAAGCAGGGGTAGAAACATGAGACAAAACAAAAGAAAAATAGAACTAAATAAAAGAGATAAGGAAGGACCCTACATCTTGCTAAGAGGTACCATAAACAACTAAATAACATGAATACTAACCATGTATGCATTAAGTGTTATAGCATCCAAATTCTTTTTCTAATTGTTTGTTTTTCATGGGGGGGGGGCAGGGCAATTGGGGTTAAGTGACTTGACCAAGATCATATAGCTAATAAGTGTTATGTGTCTGAGGCTGTATTTGAACTCGGGTTCTCCTGACTCCAGGGCCACTGCACTACATAGCCACCCCTAGCATCCAAATTCTTAAAGGAAAAGTTAAGTGAGTTGCAGGAGGAAATAGACAAACTATACTAGTAGACTATACTCTTTCAGAACTCGATGAATCTAGCCAATACATAAACAAGAAAGAAATTAGGGAGGTGAATAGAATTTTAGAAAAGTTAGATAATTATAGACTTTTGGAGAAAACTGAATGGTAATAGAAAAGAATGTATGTTTTTCTGAGCAGTATATGACACCTACATAAAATAACCATCTATTAAGGCATAAAAATCCTCAAAACCAAATGTAGAAAGGCAGAAATATTAAATATATCCTTTTCAATCATAGTGCAATAAAAATTGCATTCAACAAAGGACAGTGGAAAGATAGATTAAAAATGAATTCGAAACGAAATCCTAAAGAATAAGTGGGTCAAAGGACAAATCATAAAAACAACCAATAATTTCATTTAAGAGAATGACAACAATGAGACATAACAAAATTTATGGGATGCAGCCAAAGCAGTACTTAGGGGAAAATTTATTTCTCTAAATTCTTAATTAATAAAATAAGCAAAGGAGCATAATGATAAATTGAACATGCAACTTTAAAGAAAAAACAAACTTGAAAAAGAAGAAATTAAAAATTCCATATTGCTGGGGTGGCTAGGTGGTGCAGTGAGTAAGAGCACCGGCCCTGGAGTCAGGAGGAACCGGGATCAGTTCTGGGCTCAGATTCTTAACACAGACACAAAAAAACTGGCCATGTAACCTTGGGCAAGTTACTTAACCCCAAATGCCCTCCAAAAAGAAAAAAGAAAACAATATGTTCAGTGTCAAAAATGAAAAAGGTGAATTCACAACTAATGAAAAGGAAATTAAAACAATAATTAGGGGTAGAACCAAGATGGAGGAGTAAAAGCAGGAACTTGCTTTAGTTCCTGCTCCAACCATCCCAAGTACCTATGAAAAATGACTCTAAACAAATTTTAGAGCTACAGAACCCACAAAATGACAGAGAGAAACAAATCTCCCTCTAAAGACAGCCTGACAGGCCACCAGGAAAGGTCTATCAAACCCAGCTAGGAGCAGAGTGCAGGCCTGTGTGAGCCATGTTAGCATAGACCTGGGGTGCAGACTGACTGGAGCAGGCTTCAGGAGAGTCAGTCACTAACAGCTGTGGCAGTTTCCAGACTTCTAAACCCATAAACACCAAAGAGAAAGTGGAAGTTCAGTGGGTACCTCTGTTGGAACTGGGTGAGAGTAGAGCATGGTCTGGCTCCTGCCCCCCGGGGCGGCAGAGATGGAAGCTGCAACTGCTGCCATGAGGCTGCCTCCTGAGATCCAGGCCTAAAAATCATAGAGGGCCCAATGACTTTTAAGAGGATAATTGCTCTTGCTTTGACCTGCTTGGATCTGGGTCTCAGACTTGGGTGGCAGTTCTGCGGTAAGGAGCACGACCATTACAGAGCTTGTGCTGTGTAGGGAGGGTGTCTTACTCACAGTTCTGAGACAGATGTCTGGAAAAAGTTCTGACAACAGCTGCGTAAAACCCCAGAAATTTTGGACATAGAATTATCCACTCTGAAAGCAAAGTTCTACCACGGCAAAAAGCTGAAAAGTCAAGTAATAGGCTGGCAAGATGAGCAAACAGAGGAAGAACAGTCAGACTATAGAGTCTTTTTGGGGAGACAAAGAGGATCAAAACATGGAACCAGAAGAAGATAACAAAGTCAAAACTCCTACATCAAAAGCCTCCAAGAAAAATATGAATTTGTCAGTGGCCATGGAGGAGCTCAAGAAGGATTTTGAAAATCAAGTAAATGAAGTGGATGAAAAATTGTGAAGACAAATGAGAATGAAGCAAGAAAATCATGAAAAGTGAGTCAACAACCCAACTGAAGAAAATAACACCTGAAAAAATAGACTAACTTAGGGGTGGCTAGGTGACACAGTGAATAGAGAACCAGCCCTGGAGTAAGGAGGAACTGAGTTCAAATTTGGCCTCAGACACTTAACACTTACTAGCTGTGTGACCTTGTGCAAGTCACTTAACCCTAATTGCCTCTCCAAAAAGGAAAAAAATAGACTAACTCAAATGGCAAAAGAGGTCAAAAAAGCCAATGAGGAGATTACCTTAAAACGCAGAATTGGCCAGATGGAAAAGGAATTTCAGAAGCTCACTGAAGAAAATAATTTCTTCAAAATTAGATTGTAGCAAATGGAAGATAATGAACGACTTTGTGAGAAATCAAGATATACAAAACAAATTCAAACAAATGAAGAAAGAAAAGGCAATGTTAAATATCTCATTGGAAAAAACACTGATCTGGAAAATACATCCAGGAGAGATAATTTAAAAATTATTGGACTACCTGAAAGCCATGATCAACAAAAGAGCCTAGATATGATCTTTCAAGAGATTATCAAGTAAAATTTTCCTGATATTCTAGAACCTGAGGGCAAAATAGAAATTGAAAGAATTCACTGATTGCCTCTTGCAAAAGTTAGGATTAAAACCAAGAATCAGCTACCCAGCAAAACTCAGTATAATGTTTCAGGGGAAAATATGGTTGTTGAATGAAATAGAGGACTTTCAGGTATTCTTGTTGAAAACACCAAAGTTGAATAGAAAAATTGATTTTCAAATACAAGAAGCAAGAGAGACATGAGAAGATCACATAGTTCTCATTACAAGTCCCAGAATACTGCAGGAACCTCCTAAATGAAACTTACCGTGTTTCCCCGATAATAAGACCTATCCCGAAAATAAGCCCTCCCCTTACTGTGTAAGATTCCTCGAAAATAAGCCCTATTGTGATTGCTACTGTAGTGAAGGTGATCCCCTGCGCTAAACACTACATTACGGTACCCTCTGTATGCACTGTCCCCCCCCCCCAGGTGAAACGCACGCCGCGGTCTGAGCTGCATCCAATCAGAGCTGCAGCAGTGAGCGCATCATCCTGTTCTTCCCCAGTGATTTGCTTATTGAATAAAGGTACATTTTTTGGTTCACATTTACCTGTTTATTAAAATTGCTGTCAATGTTCATTAAAATAAGCCCTCCCCTGAAAATAAGCCCTCTGGTGTTTTTCTGTCCAAAAAAATTATAAGACAGTGTCTTATTATCGGGGAAACACGGTAGCAGCAGCAGCTGCCTCTTGTCCATCCCCATTGGAATGTCCCACAGACAATTCAAACTCAACACATCTAAAGTCAAACTTGAATCCCACCCCCCTCCTTCCCTTTGACTGCTGAAGGACTACCATTCTTCCAGGTAACTAGGCCTCCAACCTCAGTGTCCTCCTCAAAGCCTTACTAGCACTCAGCCCACATCTCCAATCTGTTGCCAAAGTCTACCTTCACATTGCTCCTCACACATCTTACCTTCTCACCACTAAAACACTGAGTCACCAAGGACTGCCAAAGCTTTCTACTTGGTCTCCTATTTCACATCTCTCATCATCCTCTCTCATCTCAATATTCCACTCTACTGCTTAAAGGGTCTTCTAAAAGTCCTAAGCTTGATCATGTCACCTTCCTCCTCACTGAACTCCAGGGACTCCTTATCAGCTCTTCAGTCAAACAGAAAGTCCTGTTTGGTTTTTAAAGCCTTTCATAACCCAGCCCCTTTCTGTCACTCCAGTCTTTCTGTCAGACTCCAGTCACTGACACTGGCTCTGATTCAGTGATACTCCCAACTTTTCACTAGCTGCCCCCATCCCTAGAAAGTTCTCCCTCCTCACCTCTAGTCCCTGGTTTTCCTGGCTTTCTTTAGGGAAGGAAGCCTGCCCTAACCTCAAAACCCATCTTTTTTGCAAAAGACCTTTCCCAGTTTGCCTCTCTGCCAGGGCCTCCCCTCTGAAAATACCTCCTCCCACTCTTTGACTGTACGTATCTGGCACACATACGGTCAGTGTTTGCCTGTGCCCGCCCCCCCCCCCCCCCCAGCTGAACACCCTGAGGCCACAGACCGCGCTTTTGCCTTTCTTTTCTTCTTTTTTTTTTTTGGAAGGGAGAGGATAGGGCAATTGGGGTTAAGTGATTTGCCCAAGGTCACATGGCTAGTAAGTGTTAAGTGTCTGGGGCCGGATTTGAACTCAGGTCCTTCTGACTTTATATCTTTAGCACTTGGCACAGTACCTTGCACACAGTAGGTACTTAATAAATGCTTGATTTACAATTAAAAAGAAATAGGATATTAATAATCCCATATTAAAAAAGAAATTGAACAAGCCATCAATGAATTTTCTAAGAAAAAAACCCAAAGCCAGATGGGTTCACAAGTGAATTCTACCAAATATTTAAAGAGGAATTAATTCCAATACTGTTTAAACTATTTGGAAAAAATAGATGAAGAAGAAGCCTTAGCATATTCCTTTTATGAGACAAATGTGGTACTAATACCTAAACCAGGAAGAGAAATAAAAGTATAAACAGATTTCCCTAATAAATGCTGATTCAAAAAATTTTAAATTAAATACTAGCAGGTAGACTACAATTGTATATCGCAAGGACCGTACATTACGCCCAAGTGGGATTTATTCCAGGAATGCAGGGCTGGTTCAATATTAGGAAAACTATCAGCATAATTGACCATATCAATAATAAAATGAGTAGAGATCATATGATTATCTCGAGATGCAGAAAAAGCCTTTACCACAATAGTACACATTCTTTTTAAAAACACACTAGAGAACATAAGAATAAAGGGAGCTTTCCTTAAAATAATAAGTAGTAGCTATTTAAAATCATCAGCAAGTATTATCTGTAATGGGGATAAGCTAGATGCCTTCCCAGGAAGATAAGGGGTAAAGCAAGGATGCTCATTATCCCTACTGTTATTTAGTACTGTACTAGAAATGTTAGTTATAGCAATTATGGGATTGGAAAAAATGAAGGCAATGAGGAAACAAAATTGTCACTCTTTTCAGAAGATATCATGGTGTACTTAGAGAGCCCTAGAGAATCAACTAAAAAACTACTTGAAATAATTAATAACTTTATCAAAGTTGAAGGATATAAAATAAATCCACATAAACCATTAACAGTTTTATATATTACCGTTAAGGCCCAGCAACAAGAGATAGAAAATAAAATTCCATTTAAAATAATTGTAGACAATATAAAATATTAGAGAGTCTACCTGCCAAGACAAGCTCAGGAACTACATGAACACTATTACAAAACACTTTCCACACAAATATAGTCAGATATAAACAAATGGAACAATTTTAATTGCTCATGGGTAGGCCAAGCAAATATAATAAAAATGACAATTCTGCCTAAATTAATTTACTTAATCAGTGCCATACCAAACTATCAAAAAATATTTTATACTATAAAAAATAAAAATAAAATTCATCTACAAGAACAAAAGGTCAAGAATATCATGAGAATTAATGAAAAAAAAATGCAAAGGAAGGTGACCTAGAAGTAAGAGATCTCAAACTATTTTATAAAGCTTTAATCTTCAGAACTATCCAGTACTGGCTAAAAAATAGACTGGTGAAACAGTGGAATAGATTAGACACACAAGACACAGAATTAAATTGCCATAGTAACCCATAGCTTAATAAAGTTGAAGACAGCCTCTAGAATAAGAACTTACTATTTGACAACAACTACTGGGAATCCTGAAACCAATATGGTAGAAACTAGACATAGACAAACATCTTACACTATACATCAGGATAAGGTCAAAATGGGTACATGATGTAGACATAAAGAATGATACCATAAGCAGATAAGAAGAGCAAGGTTTAGTTTACATGTCAGATCTTTGGCAAAGGGAAGAATCCATGATCAAAGAAGAGATATAAAAAATGAAAAATAAATGATTTTTTTATTATATTAAATTAGAAAATTTTTGCACAAACAAAATCAACGCAACCAAGATTAGAAGGAAAGCAGAAAGCTGAGGAACAATTTTTATAGCCAAGTATCTGTGATAAAGGCTTTGTTTCTCAAATATATAAAGGACTGAGTCAAATTTATAAGAATACAAGCCATTCCCCAATTGATAAATGGTCAAATGATATGAACCAACGGTTTTCAAGTGAAGAAGCTAGAATAATATGAAAAGTATTTGAAATCACTTTCAGTTAGAGATATATATATATAAATTAAAACAATTCTGAGGTAGGTCCTCACACCTATCAGATTGACCAATGTTCCAGACAAGAAAAATGATGCATGTTGAAGAGGATGTAGGAAAATAGGGAAACTAATGCAATGTTGGTGAAATTGTGAACTGATCCACCCTTTTGGGAGAGATTTAGAACTATGAACAAAGGGCATCCAAACTGTGAATACCCTTTGATTTAGCAATATCACTCCACTGTTTCATGATCAACTAGGTATCACTTAGCTCTTCTCAGCAATACAGTAATCCAAGATAATTACAAAGGACTCATGATGGAAAATGTTGTCTACATCCCGAGAAAGAACTGATGGAATCTCAATGCAGATCGGAGCATATTATTTTCACTTTATTCATTTATTACTTTTCAAAATCTTTTTTGTGTTTCTTTTTCCTTGGTCTGTTCTTTCTTTCATAACAAGACTAATATGGAAAAATGTTGTACCATATTGTACATATATAGTCTGTCAAATCACTTACTGTTGTAGGAAGAGGTGAAGGGAGAGAGGGAGAAAATTTTGGAAATTGAAATTTTAAAAATGCTAAAATTTTTCGCTACATATGATTAGAAAAATGTTAAAAATAAAAAAGCATATATTGGATGATTCATAGTTCTGTAAAGCATATAAAATCTCTTAAGCTATGTGTCTGGGAGGAGCTTAAATATTTTCTGTTCTGGGTCTATATGAGTTTTCAATTTATCTCTTCTAGATTCATGTATAACCCTTTTTAAAATTGTATTTAAAAAATTTATAAGGAAGGAAATTTCATACCTTCTCTCAGCAGAGCAGTGTAATCTTTACTTCTAAAGTCAGTCTTCCTTCCTCCTTCGTTCGTTCGTTCGTTTGTTCGTTTGTTAGTTCGTTCCTTCCTTCCTTCCTCCCTTTCTTCCTTCCTTCCCTTCCTTCTTTCCTTCCTTCCTTCCTTCTTTCGTTGCTTCTTTCCTTCCTTCCTTCCTTCCTTCCTTCCTTCCTTCCTTCCTTCCTTC
>NW_027186324.1:130761-176367 GCF_028583685.1 Petaurus breviceps papuanus
TTCCTTCCTTCCTTCCTTCCTTCCTTCCTTCCTTCCTTCCTTCCTTCCTTCCTTCCTTCCTTCCTTCCTTCCTTCCTTCCTTCCTTCCTTCCTTCCTCCCTTCCCTTGCTTTCATTTTAACATTTCAGGTCTCATCTTGTTAGAATAAATACTTGATTAATCTTCAAAATTTATTACAGATTTTCTCTATGGAATAATAAATATTTCTTTGTTTCTATGCCTCAGTGAATAAAAAAGTATAGTTATGCATTTTTCCATAAATTGTGGTGATAAAAATTTACTTCAGTATCTTTCCAATTTTATTTCTAAAGCCTTCTGGAAATTGCATGTTGTAGAAATGTGTAAATATGCTATTAGTATTCAGTGCGTCTGTTTATTTTGAACACCTTGAACATATTTCTTAAGGCTCTTGGATTTTAAATGACTGGAATTTAATATTGTTATTGATCTGAGAGAAGTATAATTTTGGTATTTACTAGCTATTTTTCAAATTTTACTAATACTTGATGGTAGTGTTTTTATATGAAGAGGTAAAGCAATATTTCCCTTTCAAGTTTTTTACTTGTAGCACCCACTCTTTCCATGTTCAAATCCCCAGTATTTTAACATACCCAACAGGTAATATTATTTGTGCTCAACCACTTAAAAGTTCTGAAGTTTTCTTTGTGTTTCCATGGTTAATCATATTTTACTTTTTTTACTCGCAAATTCTGCATGAATCATCATTATCCTTTAGCATATTATTTAATAGCAAGTCATTTATAGCATATGTTTTAAAAATCGAATTTAATGATTCATTTATGAGGTTTCAGAATGCTAGCCATGATTCAAAATCATGCACCACTTCTAGAGCAGTAATATTTTATGACATTACATTTGTACGTACATGCCCTCTAAACTTCTCATCTCATAGAATAATGTAAAGTCATTGAAAAAGATTTTATTTTTTGATGTGTCATCCATTTTCACTATGCCATTTGTCATCAGTATAGATTGTAATACTCATTTTTATTTTTTCTTAAATTATTTATTAACCTCAAAATGTTAATAAGTGTTTCATTCATGGAATAGCATGATTCATTTATCTAAGTATGTATGTGTTTGTTTTTAGTTTCAAAAACAGAAGCATAATTAAATAGAATTCTATTATCTTTTTTGTTTCATTTTGTCATTATATTTCTTTACTTTTATTTATTCCATTTTTTCTTTTTTGTTTTAGTTGAGTCTGGTAAGTTGAAATTTTATTGGCCATCTTCTAATCACCGTCTCACTGTGACTGGAACTTCTCTTCCCCTTTCCATCCATACCCTTCCATGTCCTTCAACCAATCAACTTCCATGTTTCACTTGTCCTTGGCAACAAAGACAGACTGCACAGAATAAATTCTGCTTGAAGTATGGGTAACTGTGACAGAGAGTAAAGGTAATGGGGTTGCTAACTTTTTGCCTTATTCAAATGATATATAATCTTAATTTTTTCATTGTGTTTGAAAATACATTTGCTGCTTGATTCTTAAAGAGTTTTTCTCCAAGTTGTATATTTCCCAATCAATATCAGAAAAAAGCATTTATAATAAAATATATTTTCAAATTGCATCTATTTTAGAATGACAAGTAGGTTCCCAGTTGGACAGTCAATATTTAAAAAAAACAATAAACTGTTCACATCTCTGTATTCTTATCTATGTTTAGTGGTAATTAAAATCGAAATAGAAGGTATTCTGTTGTACTTATGTCCATTTTGCTAGGTGAAATTCATTTCCATTTATGCAAGAAGCAAAAGCATGTTGTACCAATGTGTTTGATTTTTGTCTACTTTTTTCCCCACATATGAAACTAGTTTTGTAGTTTACAAAATGTTTCCATATAGGAAGAGAGCTGAATACTTTTTGGAGTTCAGAAATGACCATCATTATATTTCTACATTTGTGTGCTACATATTGCCCCAGAAAATAGCTTTGTCCTTTGAAGAATCTAACTCATCATTCTGATCAGGTCAAAAAGTCACATATACTTTAAACCTTCTATAGCTTTGTTTTAAAACTTTTCTTAATTGCTCTGTAATGAATACTCAAAATCATGCACAAAAATACAGTGAATCAGTCAGAATCTTCATTTAGTTTATCACACTTTCTTAGAGTATAAGGAATTATAAATATGGAACATACTTCTTAAAGGTTTGTTGTCTTTTTAAATTACCTTTTGTTTTTCCTTGAGGCGGATCTTAGAGCTGCTGCAATATTATTATTGCCTCAGAATCTACCTTCAAAATGTTGTAGTCTTTTCCAAGGAAATATTCTGTCAAAATGGATTACTGTAGGATAAAAGTAATTTGTGTAAAGTCCTTATTTCTGTACAAAAAAAAGCAGATTGAGATTTGGGGAAAACTGACTTTTAAAAACAAATTTTGGCCTGTTTATGTATGTTTCTAAGGTTTTGGAAAGAAGACGACCATAATAACAATATGACTAAATAGTATGCGGATATCCATTCTATTCTACTTCAGTCCTCAGATTATTAAAAACATGTTATTTTACAGTAAGGTTTCCTACATTAAAACAGTGCTTCATGGACCTTTGATTTCATCCTTGAGTCTGTTGAATATTTCCTTCAATAGCATTACTCAACCATTTATAAGCCTCATCTTTTGTGATTGTTTTCCTAATGCCCTTGTCAGATCTTCATTAAGTATATCCTTCATGAGCTGGGGGACTTTCTATAGGTTTTAAAAAAAATATTTCATCAGTATATATAACTACTCTAAGCCTCTAAGACTTAATTAGTATATCATAAATGTATTATGATGTCTTTTGGTAAAGGAAGTTTTACTGTCATTGAAATAACATTTTGTTGACATGTTGATCAGTGAAGCCTCAGATTAAACATCCGTTATCCTTCTTTACCAGGATATCACCAATTAAGTAAAATTTTGTCTACCCTTTTCCACACAAGGAGACAGTTTTTTTGTTACATAATTTTCTGCTCAGTCTGCTCTCTCGTTACTTTTTGAAAGTTAAACTAACTCTAAAAGGCTATAGGTGTACCATTCAGTAAATTATTGCATCTGCATGCTAAAAGGCACCCCAGAAAATAACCTTTTCTTTGAAAGAATTTGTATTACTCCATCAATTTCTTATCATACATTTTCTGAATAATATATTTTATCATATTTCTTGAAGGTTGTTTTTTAGGAAGATGCCGCGATCTATTTGTGCCCATGATTTTGATTTCTTAGTAACTATGGGCATAGTTTACTATGATTTTTCACCCTGTAGCATCAGTGAAGGCTTATTGCATCTGAAAAGAGCACAGGATGGGCAGAAGTGTTATATAATTTCCAAATTGCTGCCCCATTGCCTTTGTCTAACTATTTGGAAATCCAGCTAATCTTATACCTCTATGTCCTTTACTCAGCCAAACTCCTCGACAGAGCTGTCTATGATAATTGCCCCCAGTTTCTCTGCTCTCACTCATTTTGCATTCTAGCTTCCAACCTGATCACTCAATAGTTGGTGACCTTTAGACTGATAGATATAATGGCCTTTTTGTCATCTCCATTCCTCTTGACCTCTCTGTAGCATTTGACACTATTGACCGTCCTCTCCTCCTCGGCACTTTTCCCTTCTGGGATTCTATGATCTTGGCTCTCTGCCTTCTCTTTGCCTCCTACTCCTTCTTACTTTATGAGATCATCCTCCATGTTCTGCTGCCCTGTCTCTCAGTGCTTATCCACATGCTCTTAGACTTTCTGGTCTCTATACCATGAATTTAATAGTTGTCTCTATAGAGATGATTCCTAGATCTATATATCCAGCCCTAGTTTCTCTCCCACGTCCTTGTCTGGCATTACTACCTTACTATATGATTTCTTAAACTTAGTGTTCCACAAGCATCTTAAACTCAGAATGCCCAAAAGGGAACTCATCTTTTCCCCAAAATCTACCCCTCCTCTTTTCTTTCCTGTTTCTGTCTACAAATTCATCATTCTTCCTTTTACCCAGGCTTGTAATCTCAGCATAATTCATGACTTCTCATTCATCCTCATTCTTGTTTCCACTTCCCCAGCATCCTTCTCTCTACGCATACACATAACACCCTAATTCGTACCCTTATCGATACTAACCTGGGATATTACAATAGCCTATGTATTCCCTTCTCTGCCTTAAGTCTCTTTCCACTTTAGTCTATCTCCCACATACCTTTTGAAATGAGTTTCCTAAATTATAAATTTGGCCATGTCACTATTCTTCTCAGCAAATCCCAGTGGCTTCTTCATAGTATACCTGTGATCAAATATAAATTCCTATATTTGTCTTTTTAAAACTTTTTGGAGTCTAGCCTCAGCCTTATTTTTTACCCTTGTTATACATTTTTCTCCTACATGCACCCAACAGGCCAGTCAGACTGGCCTTGTTGCTTCTTCTTATACACAGAATTGCTCCCTGTTTCCCATGCCTTTGTACTGTCTGTCTCCAATTCCTGGAATGTACTTTCTCACCTTTACTGCATAGAGTCCCTAGCTTTCTTCAAGAATGTGTTCAAGTATTACCTTCTGCATGAAGTCATTCTTCATAGTCCAAGATGATAGTGTACTCAGCAGTACCAAAGTCAACTTTTTCATATATATGTATGTTTCCTTCCTTGATTGAATGGAAATTCTTTGAGAACAGAAGCTTGTTTTATTTTGTCTTTGCATCCTCAGTGCTTATGGAGGTACTTCATAAATGCTCATTGATTCTTTTGTCATACTCATTCTGTCTGCAAGATTTATGTACTGATGGACTTTTCTGAGGTCAGTTGTTAGGCCAAACTTTTTTTGTGCAGCTGTGTATCTCACTGAAAAGCTTTGGAACTCCTACAGGGCATGAGGCAACATCATATGTAAGCAGGTCCATCTGTAGTAATCCCCCATGTACAGAGAATACCTATCCTATTTGGACTTTTCACTGGGCATTCACCAAGACAGGGACAAGCTATTTTTCCAAACATTTGTCTCTTTATTTTATGGTTTTCTTGATATTGATCACAATATTATCGATGAACAAAATCCTCTGAGTGAATATATCAAGGAATCTTGTATAATTAACATGGAAGATTCCAAATAGCCCTCAGTCCCATGTAGCCACCATTCTGCATAACAAGTAACAAAATTGTTAATTTAATACTTTAGTATGTATATTTCTTACAAGAAGTCTAATCTCAATTACTTTTGCTTTATTTCTTCTTATTATACATGAATGTCAATAAAGCATTCAGTAAGACTGAATAGCATAAACTACTCAAGTATAAACTAATTAAAAAAATCAAAAGTTATTGTGGCAACTGGTCCTCCAAACTTGAGATCCATGTTATTAATCTATACCTCCAAACCCTTCTAACTCCTTTGTACTTTGTTAAAAATAGGGCCCTCTTGGGACCCAGTGTTCTGTATGGTTTTAGTCATTTTAGATTTTATTTTACTTCAGTAGAAGATGAAGCATCATACCATGATAGAAAGATAATATGCCTAGGAGTCAATAAGCCTAGATTCTGCTCCTACCTCTGTATTAGCTGAGCTCTTTGACTGGAGGGACAGTGAACCTGTGATATCCTGATGTGCAGATAATACTGCATCTATACTTTATCATTTTCTATTTTGGTGCACATTTGCCACTTTATGGGATAGAGGCCTTCCTCTAAGACTTTTTCCTTTTTGTAGTTGCCAGTTGAACACTGATATTCAATCTATTATTCCTTACTTTTGTCACATGATCAGCACTTTTCTCTACAATGATCAATAACTAAATTTTTATAAAATATTTGATAAATTATTCTTAAACAGGCCTTCGTTTGACAAGGAAATCTTAGATAAGAAGAATGTATAATCACAAACAATGGCTTGATTCAAGAGAGAAAACATATTGTTCTAGAATGGATTTGGTCTGAATAAACCTATTGTTTAATTCATTTACTATATTTAAGCAGTAACTTGAAGTGTTATGAGTAACTGAAGCCTTTTTAAAGTTGAGGGCATAAAGGAATGGAAATGCCCTAAGAAAAGGAAAGTGGATAAAAAAGGACATGTTCCATAGTGTTAAAATATCAAGCTTGAAACACTCACTTTATTTTTAACTTTGGCAAGAAAAGAAAATAATTAGGTGTTTCAAACAGTTGATAAGAAATAAATTTGAAAAGTGTAAACAGTAAGTAAAGATTTCCATTTAGTGACCTTTTGTTTAAGCAAAAGGCACAGCCTAAAAACAAGTCTACTATTTTATTTTTTTCAGGAGTAGCTCAATCAGCACACCTAATGTTTTCAACTGCCATTGCTTTCAGTGTAACAGACATAATTTTCCGACACTCTATTTACTGCTAGATGAAGTGGCCATTTAAGGCTGTATAAATCAAACAGTTTGGATAAAACTGGCAATATTTATAATGTCAGAATGAGCAGATGTTTCAAATTTGCCTTCATTTCCATATATATTTTGTTTGAACATGCCCTTGCCTATGTACAGGGAGACTTTTGAATTCTGTGTTACCTTAAATTCATTTGTATTCAGTAATTGGATTGAGGATTTTAAGTGGTTATAATTCACACAGTAGCATTTCAGGAAGTTTTGAGTTAAGTTAAAGTGATTTTAGAACCTGTTAGTATGTGTATGATTATGGGCTTAAACAACCTTAACTTAGAAAAGGTAACATTTTTGCTTATAAATATCAGGTATGTTTAATATACAAAGGACCAGATTTTATCCAAAGACGTACTCATTTGAATTAAAAGGTTAATCTTTGGTGAACATATAGCAAAATCCTAGTCAAAACTAAATAACCATGTT
Source organism: Petaurus breviceps papuanus (assembly GCF_028583685.1). Taxonomy (NCBI): domain Eukaryota; kingdom Metazoa; phylum Chordata; class Mammalia; order Diprotodontia; family Petauridae; genus Petaurus; species Petaurus breviceps. The sequence continues at coordinate 137,579 of NW_027186324.1, forward strand.
CTGTAAAAATGTATTATCTTTGCCATTTAACTTCATGTTAAAAATGAAAATGGTACTAAAATGTACTGCATTTTTGTATAAAATAAATCCAGCTATTAGAAAGCTATTTCACCTAGAAACATTTTATATGCTTTTGATTCAGAATCATTTGCTGTTTCCCTTCAGAACCTCCACACTTTGTTGTGAAACCCCGTGACCAGGTTGCTGCATTGGGACGAACTGTAACTTTCCAGTGTGAGGCAACTGGAAACCCTCAACCAGCCATTTTTTGGAGGAGAGAAGGAAGTCAGGTATGAATTTTTTCTGGCTTTTTGACCCTTAGTCACTGTTTCTCGAGTTACTGTGAGAAAAATGGTTCCATTCATTGGACTTGAAGATAAGAGATCATGGGACTTCTGTGTGTTGTACTGTGTTTTATTAATAAATCAGTTAGTAAGCAAGCACTTATTGTTTGCTACATGCCAAGAGCTGTGCAAAATACTGGGGTTTCAAGGAAAGTTAAAGACAGTCCCTGTTCTTAGGGAGCTTGTAGTGTTACAGGGGAAACAGCATGTTAAGAAATAGGTATATTGGGTGGCTAGGTAGTACAGTGAGTAAGATCGCCAGCCCCGGCGTCGGGAGACCCGGGATCAGTACCGGCCTCAGATACTTGGCACCCACACAAAATAACTGGCTGTGTAACCTTGAGCAAGTTACTTAATGCCAATTGCTTTAAAAAAAAAGAAATAGGTATATAAAGATATGTGAGCAGGTGATGGAAAGTCATCTTAGACAAAATGACTCTAGAAGTGGGGGATTGGGAAAGCCTTGTATAAAAGGTAGCATTTGAAACTTGAAGAAAGCAGAAATTCTAAGAAACAGAGGTTAAGGGAATGAACATTCCAGGAATGGGGGACAGCTGGGACAAAGCTACAGAAATGGAAAATGGAGCATCCTATGAGAGAATTAGCATGTAGCCCAATGTAGCTAGATCACTGAGTGTGTGATGTGGAAGAGAATATAAGAATACTGGAAAGTTATTAGATTTAAAGGACTAAGTACCTTGTATTTGTTCTTAAAGGAAATAGATAGCTTTTGGAATTTATGGAGTAAGGGTTAGGTGGCATGTTCAGGCCCATACTTTAGGCTGGGTTAAAGAAGAAAGTACTTTGCTGTGTTTCAAAATGACTCAATGCTATATTCCTCTAAATAGAAATGATACAATGTCATATAAAATACCACTTTTTTAAAAATTCAATTCATTGCTATTCTTATTTCATCCACATTAAAAATCTTTACTCTTGTGTTCAACATTTTGCTGCCCAGAACTGTTGACCAGAAGCTCTGCACCTTTTTAACAATAAACATACTAATAACAATGAGCATTTATATAATGAGTTAATAAGCTTCAGAAAGTGCTTTGCATATGTTGTCATTTGATCTTCACAAAAATCTTCTGAGATAGGTGCTTTTTTTATTCCCATTTTGCAGATGAAGATACTGAGGCTGAGAGAGGTTAAGTGAATTGGTCAGGTTCACAGAGCTCCTAAGTGTCTGAGCCAGAATTGCAACTCAGGTTTTCCTGATTTCCGTTCCAGATTTTGTCTTCTCCACTGCCAGATTTCCTATGTAGTACAATTAATGTCAGTATTCATAGTTAAGACTGAAATGGACTGTAATATCTTACTGTCCCTTTTCAAACACAAATCAAATTATATTTGGTCCCACTTGTATACTTAGTTGTATTTTTATCATATCTAAGTATAATATCTACATAATTTCTAAATCTTTGAAATTTTTCAAGCTACATATATTATACACAATTATTTTCTGTTAATCACAACCCTATATTTCTTGGACATTGCATAACAGAGTTTATACAATTGACAGAGCTCTCTAGACATCCTATCTGTATATAATCAGTTAAGTCCTCAAATCCAATATAAAAATGATTCCCCTTGTCCTCACTATTTTATTGGTAAGTCAGTAAGCATTTATTAAATACCTTCTATGTGCCAGTCACTGTCCTAAACTATGGGGATACAAAAGCAAAAGACAGATCTTTGTCTCAGTGAGTCCACAGTCTTAAAGGTGGAGATAATATACAAGCAACTATATGGAAAAAAGATAAATACAGGGTCAATTAGAGATATTCTCAGTGCGAAGGCTCTAAGATTAAAAAAGACTGGGGAAGGTTTCTTGTGGAAGGTGAAACTCCGGCTGAAACTTGAAGGAAGTCAGGTAAATGAAGAGGCTGAGATGAGAAAGAAGAGAATTGAAGGCATTAGGGAAAGCCCGTGAAAATGCTGTAAATCTGAAGATGGAGTGCACTGTGTTAGGAACGGCGTGGAATTCAGTGTCACTGAGTCCCACAGTATGTGGGGAAAAGTCAGGTATAAGGAATCTAGAAAGGTGGGAGGTAAGGCAAGGGTATGAAGTCTTTGAGGATTTTATTTTATCCTGGAGGTAATAGGAAGCAAGTAGAGTTGATTAAATGGGGAATGGGGGAGGGGGGAGAAAGTGATATGGGGATGACATGCTCAAACCTGTGTTTTTAGAAGATCACTTTTACATTTGAATGTAGGATGGACTGGAATAGGAAAGACTTGGGACGACAGGCTATTGCAGTGGTCTAGGCTTGAGGTGATGGGACTCTGCACCAGGGTTGTCCTTTTTCATCGTAGCTCTTACACGTCTGTGGTCTGTTCTAGTCCTCCTGAAAATCTCAAAGCTCTCATTTTCCTTCCTTATAAACTCTAAAAGTCAGAAATATCTATTTTTTATAATCAATGTTTGAACTCTTATGAACTGCATATAATAAGGTCTCTGGTGGTTTTACATGGAGAAAGAATGGAAACTCTGAGAAACTGGTCTATGTCTTATTTTTCTAGTTTGTTGATGAAATTTTCCATTTGAGACAGGATCAGAGGCATTTGAGACAAAAGTCAAAAAAGATTTACAAATATTATATCCCAGAAATGGTATTGTCATAGAAGGTTACATTTAGGAGAAGACTTGTTTTCTATGTACTCTGCTTACTTCATATACCTTATTTTCCATAATATGTGAGCAAATACAATTTATATTTATAGTGATTTACTCTCTAAATTGAAATAAGCTTATAGACTATTTTTTGTTTTTGTTTTTTTGCTTTTTGGAGGGGGGGAAGGCAGGGAAATTGGTATTAAGTGACTTGCCCAAGATCACATGTCTAGTTTTAAGTGTCTGAGGCCAAATTTGAATTCAGGTCCTCCTGACTCCAGGGCCAGTGCTCTATTCACTGCATCACCTAGCTGCCCCACAGGTTTTTGTTTTTTTCAATATTTAGAGCTACTTTTTTTTGTTCTCCTTAAAAGGTATATATACTATAAATCGTCGAAAATTCTTGTTTTCTACCCATGCTCCAGAACTGAGTCCATCAAGGGACAACCAATATTGATGCTTTTAATATTTAGATTAAAATTTAAATCATGTGAGCTTACAAATTTGAATAATGTAGTTCCATGTTCTGCATACCATGGATGTAAGTTTAGTTAGTGACTTACTAATCTAGTTTGCTACTCCAACTTAAGTTCATATCTTCTAAATGTTTTGACTGTCCCCATTCCATATTATCTGCTCAGTTTCTTTTAGTGGTGGATACCAAAACTTCATACAAAAACATACACATACACAAACACAAACAGAAACTTTGCTATTAATGTTATTGGCACTCCACTTAATTAAGGAAGCATTGTAGTTCACTTGATCCTGATTTTCCTGATCCATTATTACTTGTATTGTACTTTTCATCCATAATTACTTGTAATGTACTTTTCATTTATTCAATTTTTTCTATTGAAATCATTTATTTGTATGTTACTTTCACTTCCCAAAATAGAGTGTCTCGAAGGTGTTAATACAATTTTGAGGCATTGAATTTTAATGTCTTAAAACTTGACTAAGATTTTTGGAACACCTTGTTATGTACCATTTTTTCTCCTTCATGGAAGCCAGCCTTTGTGACAAAGAATAGAAAAAAAAATGGAAAAATAGTTTAGTCACACTAATCTTTGCATCAACCAAATTTCTTTTTTTTTTTTTAAAGCAATCAGGGTTAAGTAACTTGCTCAAGGTTACACGGCCAGTTATTTCTGGGTGGGTAATAAGTGTCTGAGCCTGGATTCGATCCCCAGGTCATCCCAACACTGGAGCCGGTGCTCTTACTCGCTGTGCTACCTGGCTGCTCCATATCAACCAAATTTCAAGGAAGTTATGCAATGTTCAGTAGTCAAAGTCAATCTTTACAAAAAAGGAAGGGAGGTATATCTTTACAGTTCCATTTCAGAGAAAACCTTAGTCATCATAATTACCCACTGGTTAATTTTGGAATTTTCTTTTCATTCATATTGTATTAGTCATTATAATTGTTCTTTTCCTGATTCTACTTTAATTTTCTGCACCATTTCATGAGTCTTTGCCATGTTTCCATGAGTCTTCATGTTTTTGTCTTGCAGGAGATTAATATTTCATTGCAGTCATCTACCATAGCTTAGCCATGTTTCAAATGATGAGTATTTACTTTGTTTCCAATCTTTACTACCACAAAAACCATGTTTATATGCATGTTTGGGGGTATATATAGTACCTTTGTGTTTATCTTTGACCACCTTAAAAATTGCTTATCATTGTGAACTCTGGGGCCAAGGAGTGAATGTGGACATTTTAGTCAATTTTGATTTTTTAGCATAATTCCAAATGTCTTTCCAAAATGGTTGGACCAATTTCCACAAACAATGTATTAGTGTAAATATATTTTAACAGGTCATTTAACATTAACTAGAGACCATCTTATGTCAGCTTTGTCAATTTTGACGGGTATCAGTAAAACTCGAGTTTTACATTTCCATATATATATATATATTTACATTTCTTGAGTCTCTATGAATCATTTGAAATTCTTCATTTGAGAAGTATTTATTCGTATCCATTGACTACTTGGCTATTGGGAAGTGTATTTATTTTTCATGTAGATGTTTCCAAACTATCTGTAATAAAATTCTGTTATTATTTTTTTCTGACTTCTAGTCAGGGTTTCGTTTTTGTTCTCCTTTTGGCTGGCAAATGCTCTGATTTCATTGTTTTATGGTATGTTCTCCAGTCAGTTGAATAAGCATTTAAATGACTTAGTTATTTCTAGTACTTTCCATTGGACCCTCATAGGACAAAATTTTCTGAGTGCCATAAAGTTAATGTCAGGAAGTGAGTGAGAGAATTGAGAAGAGCCAGACAGAATTCGATTTCCATTGTGTCTCTGGACTGTCATTATTTTGGCCTCAGATGGACGGGTCACCATCTTTGGTAGACCTCATATGGCTACAGAATTTATTGGAATGTAAATTTTTGTGGATATGTATGGGGGGGATTGCGTGTATATACACACATGTATGTTTATATGTGTGAATGTGTAAATATTTATTTAGAAAAATTTATCTGAAATTGTAAAATCTATGACTTCAAATCCCAGGTAAGTTTAGATATTTTGAATATCACCTTTTTCACAGATTCTGTTTTCATGATCACAGTTTACAATATAGCCTTTAATGATCATTTCAGATCTGATTATTTTGAAAATGTCTTTGATGTGCTTTCAAACAACATTTTGATGAAAGAAATATGCTTCATTGTTTCACAAAATCAAATGAAAGGATATCTAGGTAGTGCTGTGGATAGAGCACTGGCCCTAGGGTCAGGAGGACCTGAGTTCATATATGACCTCAGACACTTGACGCTTACTAGCTGTGTAATCCTGGGCAAATTATTTAACCCCAATTGCCTCACCATCCCCCCCAACCCCAAATATGAGATTGTGCACTGTTTTATGTGTAAATCTATCCTGATTTTATGTTGACTAGCAAACATGGCATTTCAGTTTTGAGAACAGTTTGAACTGCAAACTAACCATAAATACCCATTTGATATTTTTTTAAAACATAAACTGATTTTTATTCAAACGTGATCCATAAGTATTCATTTTAGTGTATTACAAAAATAGATTTTTATCAGTATTTAATGGAAGCAACAAGGTAATTAATTGAAATTGTCTGAAAGATTAGGTTGGTATAGGGTACTGAGTTATTTGCAATGGGATAATAAAGAATGGAATATTATAATATAATAAGTAAATGGAATAATAAATGGAAAATAAATAAATAAAACATATTTATCAATGTGTTAGAAATATATTAATTAGACTTGATGATAAACCATTAAATTCTTTGTTAAAATTTAATAATGTTGGTAAGTTGAAAAAATTTTAGGGTTAGAAATTGATGGAACAGCTAGGTGGCACAGTGAATAGAGCACTGACCCTGAAGTCAGGAGGACCTGAGTTCAATCCAGCCTCAGACACTTGACAGTTAACTAGCCGTGTGACCTTGGGCAAGTCACTTAACCCCAATTGCCTTGCCTTCCCCCCTCAAAAAAGAAATTGAAAGTGTATTGGTCACTTTGTTTTTTTTTAAACATTTCCTCCCCTTTTCCCTTCCTCCCCACTTCCCTCCCAATTGAACTGTTAGTCTATGTTTCATTTGTAAATCAAATAGCATCTTCTTTTGTAGTCAGGTACTTATAAACAGTGAAATCAAATTCAGGTTTCCTATATGTGATAAAAGGACATTAGCACTGAAAGACTTTGAAAAGGTACAGGTATATGTTTATCCTTTTTAAATGTATGAATGTAAAAATATTGGAGCTTGGTAGATCATCTAACATTACTCTTTCTTGTTTTTTCCCTAAATTATGTCTTCTAGAACCTGCTTTTTTCATACCATCCTCCACAATCTTCCAGCCGGTTTTCTGTTTCTCAAACTGGTGATCTTACTATCACAAATGTCCAGCGATCTGATGTAGGGTATTATATTTGCCAGACTTTGAATGTTGCAGGGAGCATCATCACAAAAGCCTACTTGGAAGTTACTGATGGTAAAGTAATGAGATGCTCATTTTAAAATCTCAGTCTTGGTCAAAGCTTCAGCAATTTGCCAACATGTATCTTAACTCATAATCAGAATTATCTGTCATGATTTTGATATGGGAATGAACATGATATTAATAGGATGTTTAAAAATCTAACATAGTCCTTAGAGTTAACATTACTGTTGATGATTAAATTATTATCTTCTGCTTTTGAATTAACTTAAGATAAATCAGCATTTCACAGTTGGGAAATGAAACTAAACATTTACTTATTCACTATAGATCTATAGTAAAACTATTAAACAATGTAATTTTACTCTGTTTTGGATAGTTATATGTGTGTGTAAGTATCTCCATATATAGATATGGAGAGGATGAGTGGAACAGGAGATGATATAAGAACATTAAAGAAAGCATGTGTCCATATATAGGCAGACACATAGACATATATGTATGTATATAGTTACTTTGTGAGGATATATATTTCTGATTTGATAGAGAAAAATGTCATTTTCTGTTTTTCATTGATGTAGTATAGGGAAACATTGCTCAGTGTACCTAAACACAAATTTCTAAGACAGCATCTTGCTCACTGCTGGTGCAACTGAGATGGAATATTTGGGAAGAACTGTTAATATCACATCTTTTCCTTATTCCTCAATCATGAAGAGGAAATAGGTTGAACAAAAGATGACAGAAGAAACATTAAAGGAACGTGTGTATTGATATACATACATACTCACATATATGTATATATCATGTGACTTTGTATGACAAAAAATAAATATGTGTGTTATACACACACGGAGTCAAACTGTGGTATAAGGCATTAATATAAACTTAGTAATTATGAAGCTCACTTGAAACCCTAAATAAATGTGCGGATTTCCTCTTGTGTGTTAGGATGGTGATATTAAGAGGAAAAGGGGTGTGTTACACACACACACACTTGTGTGTATGGTTTTTTTCTTCAATGTTATACTTTGACTTCAATATATTGTGGTTCTTTGACTCATTATTTCTTTGATTAGTGGCAGTAAAAAACATTATATGTTGGCCAATCCAGGCCAAGGGAGAAATTTGGAAAGGCCTATTCTGGTCCACAGTAACAGAGATTTGTATCCTCAAGCTGCTTCTGTACCTAAACAGATCCAAAACTGATGGGAAAAGGGTACTGAAGTACAGGATAACAACAGTTATAATGAATTAAAGTCTGAACCTATGAATTAAAGTCCATAGCTATAGACAGTCTCTGGTATATCACAGCTAAAAAATAGAAATTTCAGCTACTTTTGGCAGTAGATGGAGATACTCACTAAAATTATAAAAAAAAAAAACATTCTAGCCACTTATGAATTGTGTGCACATTCACGAATACTTTGTGATCATCCCTTTGGCTAATTCAGATAGTCTAAGCATCTGTTCCCTAATTTTATGATCTCTACTGAAATCCTCTTCTGATGCCTTTTCAAGAACTGAAGATTGCTCTGTGTTTTCAAAGATTATATTAGCAAGACACAAGCTCCAGCAATATCAGTGGAATCTTTTCAGTTGCCAAAATAGAAAGTCTTCAGGAAGAGTCTTGGTTACGGACCAGCTTAGTTCAAAGAAGCCTATCATTAGACTGGCTACATGATGATGAAGTTTTTGATCACAAAAAAACCTTTAAAGAAAAACTTTTGAACTTAAACACATAAAAAAAGTATTTCTATATACACAGCAGAAAAAAAAGTATTCATGTATGAAACCATGAATCTCCATTTCATACTGCTTGCTTTTTAAAAAAGCAAATATATATGTATATATATATTATATGTATACACACACAAATTCCATACTTTAACACTGGAACACTTGTTTATACTTCCTTCTAAATTTCCTTCTTTTTCTTCTGTGTATAACTTTAAATGTTTCAATGGTCCTTTTGTCAACTACCCCCCATTCTAATTAAAAACCAAGAGAGGGACCCTTGTCCCATTCCCCCAGAAAGCAAACTGATAACACTTTAGCATACTCAACTAAAACAAAGCCATATAGTGGCTATACCCAAGTGTAAGCCTTAATACTCCATTACTCCTTGGCGGTCCATCACTCTTCCTTCAGGAGGTAAGCAACATGCTTCATCCAAGGACTTTAGGAGACACAGTTGGTCATTGCACTGATCAGAATTCTTAAGTCTTTCAAAGTTGTTTTTATCTTTACAGTGTTATCCTTGTTTAAATTGACCTCCTGATTCTCCTCACTTCACCTTGCATCAGTTCATACTACTCTAGATTCTTTGAAATAATCTCTTCTGTCATTTCTAATAATACAGTAGTAATTCTCTGTTTTATTCCTATACCAAAATTTCTTTAGCCATTCCTCAATAATCTAGTTCTTTTCTTTTAAAAATTACCTCTTCAATATTCCCAGGATTCTCCTCCTTCTTTGCTCTCTTATCCTTCTCTCCACGTGTTTCCCTGTTGAGATTAATGTGCTTTTTTATTATACTGTGTATGTGCGTGTGTGTGTGTGTGTGTGTGTGTGTGTGTGTGTGTGTAGCTCTCCTTTGTCTAGTTCAGTTAAGAACTAGATGAGATGATGTTCCTTGCAGGCCCGCTACCTTGTACCCTTCCTCTAGGTTTTCATGTTCTCAAATATTAGAAATAATAAGTTCCATTGCTTCTAATACTTTATACACTATATTTCTTTTACCCTCACTGATTTTTCTCCCCTTGAAACCCTCAGAACAGAATCAACTTTCAGCACCTATGTTTTCTTATTTAACTTTCTTAATATCTTTTGAAGACATTGAGATCCTTAAGGTCCATTTGTCGCTTCTCCTCTTATTAAATGTCAGCATTACATAATTTTCTAGCCACTTCCAAATGCTAAACTAAATTTCCTTTCTAGGTTTTTCTTGACTATCATTTTTACATTTCAAAGTTTCTGTACTTCTCTGGTCTACAATCTAAATACATAAAGTCATCTATTCCATTAAATATCCATTCCCTGCACCCCATAAAATAGTACTCAGCTTTATAGAGTAAGTTATTCTTGGTTGTAAGTCCCATTTTTTATGCATTTTTGGAATATTGCATCACAAGTTCTCCTTTCATTTATAATAGGGGCTGCCAGGATGCTTATGTCATCCTAAGAGTGATTTCTTGTTACCTGAACTCTTTATGGATACTCTGTTATTCTATAATATGATCTCTCCTTGACCTGATTCCAGATCATTTTTATAAGTAAATTATATTTTTTAATTTTTTTTCCACCTTCTGATTTTGTTCTCATGGAATCATGGATTTCTGCATTTTTTTGCATTCTCATGGAATCATGAATTTCTGTTTTCTCTATTCTCATTTTCAGAGATTTCATTACTTGGGTAAGGCTTACTATTTTCTCTTCTAAGCAATTCTCAAAGTCTTTCCTGTAGAGATTTTATTTTTTAAAAATCGCATGCTTCTTTCTTTAGGTATCTGTCTAGGTCTTGTGAAAAATCCATGTTCCTCCATTGAGTCTCTGCTTTTAGTTATTAAATACTTTCTCCTTATAAGCTATATTTTCAGGGATCACTGAGCTTATAGTAATTCTGTTTAATAGCTATTGGGGCTTTCTTTAGTTTGTTCATCTCTCCTGCTTTAGTTGTTGAACTGGAACTTTGTGCCAGGGCTGGGCTCTTCTGTACTTTTAGTTGGGGTGCTCAGCCCAACTTTTGTCCCCTAGCTTCCTTCACAGATGTCCAACTTCCATGGCTAGACTTCCTGCATCTTTGAGGTTCATAGGGACATAAGGGCTTTTGTGGCATCTCAGAATTCTAGTGCTAGGGAACCGTCAGCACTTCGCTGCCTGGGCTATTCATGTGTGAGCACTGCCATACGACATTGGTTATACTAGGGGACCTTTCATTCTTGCTACCTCTGCACATAGAACTTTGTAGGCTGTATGTGTCTCTATCTTGTTCCTGGCCAGGATGGAAGGCTACTGGTGTTTGTCTGTGCTGCCTCTAAGTTGCCAAGCAGCTCCCCTTCCTTCTTCCACATCTTTCTAGAAGACTTTATATAGTTCTGGGGCAGAAGAAATAATTTGCGATAGTTCTTCATTCGATTTCTTTATCAGTACTCAGTGTGGTACAAATTTTAGGCCTTTAATGGATTTGGTTTTTGGGACCTGGAAAGTCCAACTCCATTCGTGCCAATATCTTGACTGGAGCTCTCTATCATGCACAACAACTCTTAAAAACAATACACCAACTTGTAACAAAGATTACCTAACTTATGAATTATATATTCTTGAATTAAATTCCTTAGAATTTTTGCCTATGTCTCTATAATTAATCAGAAATATTCTTGAACCCATGATAATGTCAAAAAATGTATTTTCTCTGAATAAATGTATGATGTCACCCTTTTAATCAACTCAAGAGTTGGAACTGCTTTGTTTTGTTTTCTTAAAAAAAGAATAAATGATAAAGTTATTCTGACATATTAATCATTAACTCTATAAGTAATCTAGAAAAATATTGTGTCAGTTATAAATGCTACAGTACTGAAAAAGTCAAGTGTGAGGTCAAAAAATTCTAAAAATATCAATTATAGGACTTTTTCTTGTGTAGTAAATGTTTTCAAGATAAAATTGCCAAGAGTAAGAATACTTTCCAGGATCTAATAATATTCAGTTATAAAACAACATAATGGTAATATTTTCTTGAATGTTTCGAGCTGACTATGAATGCAACATTTAAACCCCAGAATTGAAATTTCAGTATATTTTGATAAGAACACATTGTACTGAAACAGTTTAGCACTTTTTGTTATACAGAAGTATTTTGTGAAGGACTTCTTATTTATTATTTTTCTTTTACAAAACAAATCTTAGATAAATTCTGGAAAAATTGAGGAAAAAGAATAGCTTTTAGACATTATTCAGGTTTGAAAAAAATCTGTTAACAGTCCGCCAAGTTTACATCCATCAGCTCTGTGATAAACCACCATTATTAGTCAATTTCACACTAACAGTCAGTGCATGGCAGAGTTGGAAGGATAAAGTGGAAAAATGCCAGAACATTGTTAGGCTGTGCACAGTTGCTGAATTGGCTTTCCTGCTTTCCTATTTTTCTGCAATTGAATGCTCAGACCTAATGATTAGTGGGGAACAAATTGATGCATGGCTCAAACTTGAGGGAAGCTTTAGAGCTTCAGGCTGTCAAGGGACAAAAGGTAGTGGTGCAATGTGCTGTTGTCCCTATCCATGGACAGTGCTTTTTAATGAGTCTGCTATTTGGAGTTTCCTAGTATCAGTTTAAAGAGTTATTAGATAAAGATTTTTCTTTTTCTTGAAATTTTATTTTTTCTTTACTTCTTTAGAGTTGCCTGTTTGATGTCATATGTGTATGCGAGTGTGTGCGTATGAAAAGTATACTCTTTACCCGTCCTCTGCTCTTTATTGCAAGTTCTTCTCTAGACTCCAGAATTCCCATGTAATAATAATACTAATATCACATATATGTACTTTTCAGAATACTTTAAAGTTCATTATTTCTCAGCACAGAATGGTCCACAGTAAAGGTACATGGCAAGTCTCAAACCTCTAGTTCTTTGGACCTATCATTTTTGGAAACAGGTCTCGGATATACACCACACATATACATTCATATTAACCATTTTCACATTAGTCACATTCTAAAGAAGACTGATGTGATCAATATGTTTAATATGAATTTATATGTATAGCCTTTATCAGATTGCAAACCGTCTTGGGGAGAGAGGAGGAGAAAATTTAGAACTCAAAATATTATGGAAATGAATGTTGAAAACTAAAAATAAATTCATGTACACATAAATACATAAAAAGAAATAGGTCTGTGCTCTAGAAATATCCCTTTTTCCTGGGTGTCATTCATACTTTGCTTGTCCCTAGAACTTCTTATACATGGAAACTTTCATTTTTCACACAGTTATCTCCTTTGCTAATTGGTGCTTCCACACTTGTAGTTTCAGAATTAGGTAACCATTTAGAAAAGTCTTCTAGAGACCTAGACCCTCCCTCTAAAACATGTAGCTCTCATCTGAATTGCCATATTCTGTGAGACAAATTATGTGCTCACACCAAACTAGCCCTGACAAGAATCTGTTATAACCAAGTTAGGAGGCTTACCTCTCTTTGGATTATTGGTCTCCTTCCTCTTGCCACAGTCGAAAGATTAATTATTCTATGGTCTAGTCTCCCTTTTTCTGGCCGAATTGCAGAGATTTCCTGTTCTTCTTGAGAACCAATTGCATACTTTCCTCTCTAGTGACTATATGTATAGACTTGATTTCTCTTTCCTTGACCCATACCTTATGCCCCAGAGTGTCTTATGATGATCTTGCACTTGTGTGAGTTAAAATATGTTCTCTAAAATATGTTGCTTTTAGCAGTGTGACCTATCTGTTCCTTAGAAACCTCTTGTTCCTTTTCAAGAAGTCACAATAGACTGAGGCAAGTTCTCTTGCCATCTTTGGAACTGCTGTGCAAAAGTCAGAGTTTTCACAAGTTACAGTACCTAAGGATGTGTGGCCTTTGGGGGGTGGGAAGTGGGAGCCTGGGGGGGGGGGGGAGGTATTCCAGATATGTAAGATGAGGGTTGAGTTCTGCTGACTATTAATTCCATAAGACTTTGAAACAATTAGCCAGTTACTTGTTAACAGAAAGTAACTTAATATAAAACCAAAAGAAATGGGGAGTTTAATCACTTGGAGTTTAAAAGGTCTTGAAAGAAGTAGAATCCAAAAGAACTTAAATGAATGCAAAACTTGCCAAGTGGGTCCATTAGAACCATATGTTGAAACCATGTAAATGAAAACCAGCTGGCATGATACCATTGTCTTCTCTGTGCATCTGTTGAACAAAAAGCTATCCTCATACATCATTATGCCTTTTGTTGAATGAACTTTGCTTCTTAAATTTCGACTGAGGTAAGCTAAATTGTTTCTTTAGCATTCCAGAATTAGAAATCTGGCAATAATTTTTTAACTCCTTAACCGGAGCGGTACCTGTGTTATCCCCCTGTTCTAAAGGAGTACATTGTTTGTCATTTTAGTATTCTGAATCAGTATATAATATGAATGCAGTCTGAATAATGCATGTCTCCTACATTAGTTGACTTTAATAATCTTTAGTCTGTTTCAAAGCCTAGAGCAACTACTGCTGCTTAGATGATTAGAAAATTGTTTCCAGTTGTAGAAATCTATTTCCTGTTGTTTCCTCTGGCAGTGATTGCAGACCGGCCTCCCCCAGTCATCAGACAGGGTCCTGGGAATCAGACTGTAGCAGTGGATGGTACTTTAGTCCTCAGCTGTGTGGCCACAGGCAGTCCAGTGCCCACAATTCTATGGAGAAAGGATGGAGTCCTTGTCTCCACCCAGGATTCTCGCATCAAACAACTGGAAACAGGAGCGCTACAGATCCGATATGCCAAGGTAACTTGAAATTACTTCCTTTAGCTTTGTGTTATGTCTCACTTTGTCTTTGCTTCTGTCTACTAGTATTTCAGCTCCTAATTTTGGAATTCATAAAATTTTAAGTAGCAGTATAAATACAGTTTCACTTTGTTTCTTGGTCCTTTCAAACATTCCACAATCTCTTCTTAAGTTGCTTATATTTTTATGCAGCCCATGGCAGTGATTTAAGTATTGTTTATATCTTGTGAAAGCATTTCTAACACAAATTGAGGAAAACATTTTGGAGATTGTGAGAGAATCCCCTCAAATAGTCGTGTGATCCAATAATTGCAAAAAGTTGTTTTTAAAGAAACATAAATACTAGTTCAGAATGCTTCTAGAATTCTTTGATTGTGAATATGAGGTTGGGAAGTTGGTTCAGCCTTCTATCATTATGGAATGCATGTATCCAAACAAAAGGAAAAGTATGTACATGCTGGGTGAATATTTAGAATTAAAGCTTTAAAAGATGAACAGCCTCCAAATTTATGTGAACAATTTAAGGATTTATTTTCCCGATACAACATAGCTAACATACCTGTTTTTCCAGGGTTGTGTTGTGTTATCTTTCCTTATTCCTTTTTTCTTTATAGGTCAAAATTAGACAGGCTCAAAGAACATAATAGTGAAAGGAATGAGAATCTTGATCTCAATAAACATTTATAATATCTTTTTCTACCTGTAGGTTAGCATCTTTGTTTCTTTTTTTAATATGATATAAAATTAAACATCGTATGATTATTATACTTATCATATTAATTATCATACATAGTAATACTTAGTTATTGTAAATGCCATGGGACATTAACTTGGCTCCTTTTATGAAAAGTAACATGGTAGTCATGATTATGCTTTTTTAACATTACTCAGAGATACAATTGTCATCTTAGTCATAGATTATTATAGTTCGTTTTTAGATTGGTTTAGAGTTAGATTTTGGGACCTATGGTTATTCATATTCTCAGCTGTTAGAAAAGAGAATTAATTCAAGTATTAGTTTGTTTTACCTCATAATTCTTAAACTACTTGAAGTAAACTGGTTGTACATATTTGTCGATCCCTCAAACTTAAAAAAAACTTAGGAAGAAATCTTTTCTTTTGGGTCTTTTGTTTTACTTACCTTACTTTTTGCATGCATAACTTTGAAATAATGAGATACAAATTCAGGTATTATAATTTTTTAAAAATAATTATGTGGGCATACATTTGGTAAAAAATATTCAAGTTTGAAGAGACTTTGGTAATGTGATGCATTCATTTGATCTTTAAAAAGGTTTGGAGACCAGTAATTATTGAGACTTTTATTGAGAAGTTTTTTTTTAATATATGATTTTTTTGCCTTTTATAGTAAAATCTTTCATTTGCCTTTTTTGGGTAGCATGATCCAATCATATTTAATATTATATGACTTTTTTCAGTTCTTGTCTTATAAAATTTCTCAGTTCACATGCAACTAAACATTTTCAACAAAAGGGGAAAGGTTATGTTTAGAAAATTCTGATAGTTTTATACCCATATTCATGGGTTTTATGCAGACCTACCAGATGACTGAGTTCTCAGTTGTTCCAAATGTTTATTTTCTGTCTTTCTCAGCTGGGTGACACTGGTCGGTACACCTGTGTTGCATCAACTCCTAGTGGTGAAGCAACATGGAGTGCATACATTGAAGTTCAAGGTAAACTGAAGGTTCTTCATTTGTTTATTTTTTTTTTAAAGCCTATAGACTACGATGTGATTGATTTCTGAGACCCAAGTGTGTGTGCACACAGATATGGAAGCAGATATATACATTTCATTATGCATAGACATATTTCTTTGCTTTTTTGCTTCTTTGTTAGAATTTGGAGTTCCAGTTCAGCCTCCGAGACCCACTGACCCAAATTTAATCCCAAGTGCCCCATCAAAACCTGAAGTCACAGATGTCAGCAGAAATACAGTAACATTGTCATGGCAACCAAATTTGAATTCAGGTGCAACTCCAACATCTTATATCATAGAAGCCTTCAGGTATAGTAAACATGATATATGCTGTTTTCATGCTTTGAATTTACAATTGAGCACACATGTTCTAACTTGTATTTATCTGTACTTAGCCATGCATCTGGTAGCAGCTGGCAAACTGTAGCAGAAAATGTGAAGACAGAAACATTTGCCACGAAAGGTCTAAAACCTAATGCAATTTACCTTTTCCTTGTGAGAGCTGCTAATGCATATGGTCTTAGTGATCCGAGTCAAATATCAGATCCAGTGAAAACACAAGGTAAAAATGAATTTATTAAACCTTATGATACCATTTTATCCATGTAGCTTATAATTTTACCATCAAATAATGTGTATTACAAGTCAGTACTGAATATTTAAAGATGTTCTCAGAAATACCCAGTTGACCTTTTAGTATTCATCATGATCAGAACAGAATGAATAATAAGAAAGATGATAATGTTTCTCATTTTGTTGTTACATTTAAAAATTAAGTTGATCATAGCTAAAACATAATCTGGGTTGAGAATAAAATGAGTTATAATTATGATAATATCAGGGATGATTTTTGCTATGTAGGATTATTTTGTACATTAAAAAATTAGCTTCTCCACATTTCAACTCTGAAAATGTTACAAAAATTTGAATTTATAAATCTGTAGTATAGAACTAAAGTCCATAGCATGTGTTTAACGTATTTAAAACTGGTTGGCTTTTATTGATATTGATATGCTAGTACCTATGATCGAAAAGATGATGTAAAATTATAATAAAAATGGATTAATGCTATCTGGAAATCATATAAACATAGGAAATAGTTTTTTTTAACTGCTACAAAATCAAGGAAAGTTCTAAAGTCCTTGTGTTCAGTAATAAAATTTTTATAATGTAACTTGATTATTTGGTTCTAACGGTTGTTCAGCAACCTTATTTTGTGTTGGGGTATTGATGAAGCCTTAGATAAATCTTATTTAAAATTACAAATTCATTTTTCCTTCTAATAATTAATTTGAAACAAAGGTGAGAGAAAGAAGGAATTATAGTCACTTAAAAATTGAGCTAATTAACTTTTAAAAATCACCCAATTAATCTTTATCTATTAACCCTTGAGAGTAATCATAATATAACAACAGCAATACAGAGTAAAATGAGCATTTTATTCCCAGCTCCACTACTTAATATTTATGTTGTTTAGACAAGTTATTTATCCTTTCTGAGCCTCAGTTTTCTTGTCAGCAAGAAGTATTCACAATGTGTCATACAAGGTGGATGTGAGACTCAAATGAGCTAATGTACTGTGAAAATTTTTTTCTTGCTTTTTTTTTTTTTTGGAGGGCAATTGGGGTTAAGTGACTTGCCCAAGGTTACATGGCTAGTAAGTGTGTCAAATATCTGAGGCTGTATTTGAACTCAGGTTTTCCTGACTCCAGCGCCACCTAGCTGCCCCCTGTGAAAATCTTTTCTAAAATGTTTTGTGCTATACAAATGTGAATTGTTAGCATGCTTTACACAATTCTTCATCTAGATCACGTTGGAGTATGTTGAAAAAGCTATTTGAAACTCCAGTTCCTCTTAAGAATTTAAATGCAAAATTTTTGTACTTAAAATTAAATTGTTCTTAATAGCTAAAATTTATTAACTCTTTAAAGCTAAGCAATTAGAAATGTAATTAATTGTCTTCAGTAAGTCCCTTTCCAAACTAATTTTACCAGGTATATATTTGTACCAGAACTGGATTAGTAAGCTCTCTGAATGGGCTTCTGAAAGTCATCATGATCCTGTATGTTGAGAGTGGGCATCACATTTTATAAATTTTGTTCCGTGGACAAAATTACAAGGACAGCACAACAAGAAAACACACTAAATCCTAAGATTTTTTAAAAATATAATTATTTTTTTGTATTGAATAGTCATGATGTTAATAGACATCCTTACTTTATCCCTGATCTTATTGGGAAAAGGCTCTAGTTTGCCCCCATTACAGGTAAGACTGGCCCATGGCTTTATATAGAAGCTACTTTTCATTTAAAAGAAAATCCATTTAACCCTATATGTTCTAATGGGTTTTTTTAAAGGAATAGATGTTTTATCTTGATAAAAGTTTTCTGCATCTATTTATATAATCATGGTTTTTATTTCTTTTATTAATATTGTCACTAATATTTATGGTTTTCCTAATATTACTGTTATAAATCCAGTATGGTTATAGTGTATAATGTTGTGATATAATACCAGTTTCCTTATGAATATTTTCTTTCTTTCAGTTATTAAAGTTTTTGTTGTTGTTGCATTGTCTGAGATCATGTTTCCAACCCTGTCTTTTCTAATTCAACTGAAGCATAATAGATTTTGTTATAGACCCTTATTTTAACTCTGTGAATCTTTATCTTTCAACTGTGTTTCTTATAAACCTACTGTCAGATTTTGCTTTCTCATCCAGTCTGTTGTCCTATTCTGTTTTATTCATGAGTTCATCGCATAAGCATTCAGGGCAGTGATCATTAATTGGGCATTTCTCTTCACCCTATCTTGCTCTGCCTTTCTTTCTTCTTCTTTCCTCTTCTCTCTTCATTAAGACAGGACGATTCTGTTTAGTACCAGTGCTCTGAGTTCATGCAATCTATTTTTTAATGACTCTTTCCTTTGCCCAGAGCACAATTAGAGCTTTTTATCCTTTCTTTCCTTTTAAGTCATAATTCTTGATCTACCATCCTTAGTTTGGGTTTGCTTTGCTTAGGGCTGATTCCTCCTTTAATCTGCCCTTCCTCTTATTCCTTCGTTTCCCTTCTCTACCTTCTCTTCTTATGTCCCCATTGAGGGAAATATATTTATGCTCCCAGTTTTGGTGTTGTCTTCCCTCCTTTGACTAATTTAGATGAGAATGAGGAATCAGTATCATCTGCTTTTCCACCTCTTCTCCTTGTTTCTATAGTATTCAATGTACAAACCATGATTGCGTGTTATAATTTTCCCAAACTTCCTCTTAGTCAGTAAACTCATATTATTAAGCACTTGCTGTGGGTCAGGCACTGGGGAAACAAAGATAAAAAGCAAACATGCTCTCGAGGAGTCCACAATCTTTTAGACTAAATCTGTTTTATTAAACACTCTCTCTTTTTCTTTCTCTCTCTCTCTCTCTCTATATATATATACACATACATTTTTAAATATATATGTATATTGAAGCATAACCGTATACATATTATCTCCCCATATTAGAATATATAGAATTTATCTTTATTTAATCCCTTATGTTTTTTTCATCAGAAACCTCTTAGTTGTAATCCTGTATCTTTTGTCTTCCTGAATGTTGTGTTATAG
The DNA here is from genome assembly GCF_028583685.1 of Petaurus breviceps papuanus. Classification (NCBI taxonomy): domain Eukaryota; kingdom Metazoa; phylum Chordata; class Mammalia; order Diprotodontia; family Petauridae; genus Petaurus; species Petaurus breviceps. The sequence goes on from NW_027186324.1 coordinate 157,279, forward strand.
GCTATATACACTCTTTTATAGTAATGACAGCAAGCACATGATCTTGTAGTTCTTCTGTACTTGAATTCTTTTGTTTTGGCTGCTTGTCGTATTTTTTTTTTCCCTTGGCCCCTGATGCTAGATTTTGGCTATTATATTCCTGGATGTTTTCATGTAGAGTTTACTTCAGGTATTCTTTCTGTTTCTAACTTGTCCTTGGTTTCTAAGTGATTTGGATAGTTTTCTTTTATTATAGCTTGACATGCAATACCTTTTTCCCCACTGGAGTTTCAGGTTTTCTAGTGATTTCTAGATTCTGTTTTCCATGGCAGTTATTTTTGCCATGAGACATTTGATACGAGACATACTTTATCTGTTGTTATTGTTTTTTTCAGTCTTTCAATTTGTTCTAAAATTTCTTTTTTTCTCACTGGTTTCCATTTGGTCCATTCCGATTTTCAGAGTTTGTTTCCTGCATAAGGTTTTGCACCTCTTCTTCCAAGCTGTTAATTCTCTTTCTAATTCTGTATTTCATAACTCATTTCTTTTCAGATTTTACTTTATAGCTTTCATTCATTTACAAAATCATTTTAACATTTTAAGAATCCTCATCCATTTCTTCTAGGAATTCTAATTGAACCTAGAGTGAGGCTGTGTTTGATCTTGACACTTTGCTTATAAATAAATGGTTTGGAATCATTCTCTTCTTCTGGGTTGGTATCTTGTGCACCCCATCGCCCTAATAGTTCTTTATAGTAGAATTCTATTTATGTTTATTTGTTTACCCATTCTTGTATCCTTTTTCCTTACTTCAGACTTTATATTAGAGGTCAGTTCTTATACCTCTCGAGGGAATATTTAGGCCATGCTTGTGTCTTTTTGAGTCTTGCTGCTTCTTTTGTAGGATATTGTGTTAATCTAGGGTTTTACGGACTACACAGACTGGGGACCAATAATCTTTCAATGTTCCTAAAATGCTCTCATTCAGGGCAAAACCTAATTGATGTACTTCTGGTCTGTACTCTGCCTATTTCTGGGTTTCGCTCCAAATCACATACCTGTTGAACTGCCACAAGGTAGACTATTTTTTTTTTTGTCTTTTGGAGGGCAGAACAGCTTTTGTGTGTGTGTGTGTGTGTGTGTGTGTGTGTGTGTGTGTGTGTGTGTGTGTAAGTGTCTGAGCCTGGAACCGAACTCGGGTCCTCCTGACTCTGGGGCCAGCGCTTTGCTCACTGTGCCATCTATCTGCCCCTATGAGGTAGACTATTGCTGGACTCAGCAACCATCTTCCAGACAGAAGAGTGCTGATTCAGAGTGGTAGAACTGTAGGCTCTGCTTCAGTCTGGGCTGGCTTCCTACCTTGGTTATTCCTCTGCAGGCTTCAGACTGGGCTCGGTGGTTGGAACTGTGTGACCCTGCTCTGGGGTTAGAGCCACACTTCTGTACATGTTGCTCAGACAAAGGCTTCTAACCATTGCTTGCTGTGACTGACTATGACTCCTGATGCGGTTCTTCTCCTCATCCCACACTGTATTTATGACCCAGCACTGAGTAGTTAGTTGCAGAACTGCTAGTTAACACCTGTCCCTGCTTTTTGCATCAAGTTAGGCTTCTCGATACAGGTCTGGAGACTCTTATTACTATGGCACACAACAATGGACAGGCCCCCATTTAGTCCCCATGCTACAAGGTGACTGACGCATGGCATAAGCCCACCTAGCACATATCTCTCTATCTCTGTCTCCTTCTGTACACTGGGCTGGAAAAATAACTGAATTTCTGTTTTTGTTTTTTCTTGGATTTTCCAATCACGACTCTTTTACTGTGCATTTTTTAGATCTTTAAAGAGTGGTTGTGAGGGAGCTCTTGGTTGCAATCCTTCCTGCTGCTTTGCCATTTTGGCCAATCTCCTCTGAGTTTGTCTTTACTGTATTGTTAACCTAAAAAGCTTATAGCATACATTTTCTTCCTACGTCCAAAATAATATTTTAGACTCTTAATCTGCTGATCACATTTGGCAAGAAGGATCAGGTGATCCTATGAAGAATCAGCTAGATGGCACCCAAGTGACAAAATTAGAACCTGGGATGAAGTCAAGGTAGAAAGTGTTTTCTTGCATTTTTAAACTATTTCTCAAAGGACAGAAACTTTTCTAGAATGAGATTATAAGAGTCACAGTGCGAAGGGTGCCAGGTACTGAGAACCAAGAGTTGTTTTGCATACAGGACCTGAATCTGAATGCCATTTCTGCTAGCATAGTTCTGTGGCATTAAACTAAATCATTAAGCTCTCTGAACCTCAGTGTCTTCGTTTCTAAGATTTGTACTCATTCCTAAGCTATTGTGAAGACCAAATGAGATAATGTCTGTCAAGTACCTTGCAAACTTTGAAGTGCTATATAAATGTCAGTGTTACTGACATTTCTTTAAAAATCATTCCATTAATAAAAGTATCTTCCTCCAACAATTCAGGTTGACACCTAGGTTACTATGAGGTTAAATGACTCAACTGGGGTCACATAGCCAGCATGTGTGAAAAGCATGACTTGAACCTATATTTTCCTGATTCTAAGACTTTGTATATATGAGGACATTTTTTAAAATGAGTGTTTTAACTGCATGAAAAAGATCTAAGAAGGTATATATTCTACCTTTCTGGCACATTTTAGCCCCCTGCCCCCTACAATGCCTCCCCAGCCTCTAAACCTATGCCTCTTATAATAATGGGGAAAAATTTACTTGAGTAATATAGTGTTTGAAAATATCCATATCTTGAAAGATAGAGCAAAGTATACTTAACCTTTAGTATCTACATAATTAGGCATAATGAATAAGAAATATAAATTTTTGTTTATAAATTTGATTTAGGAAAATCAGGTTTGCCCAACTTCCCAAACCCTTGAGGAATATTTCCTAAGGAGGTCTTCCTTTCCCTACTTCCCAAAGTTACCTTTTTTATTTCTTTTGCCCATAATTAGCTCCTTTTGTAATTAATATTCACCCTTTTTCTTTCACTAATTTTTGAGTCTTAGAAGTTATATGACTGTTTACAAAACTAGAATCTTCATTTTAAACTATAGAAAATGATTAATGAAATAGGATCTACCCAGAATTATGAAACCTCCAACAAATATGATAGTTAAGAAACAGATAATCATACTTTTTCTCTCACTGAGATTCTTTGCATACTGATATTTATTGCTTTGTAAATAACAGAAGAACTGGATTCATGTCTGGGCCCAGTTATTACTATCTCTGTGACCTTGAACAAATAATTTAACCTCTGAGCTTCAATTTACCCATATAACAATATGTATATTATTAGTCTGGGAGAGCTGTTATGAGAAGTAAATAAGAAACTGATTGTTAATATGTATTGGTTTTAATAATTTCAAAAATACTAGACTTTTTCCATATAAAGATTATATTTTAGAAATGTAAAAATGTACTTCTTTTGTCTAAGAAAAATACTATTTAGCGTGCTTTCCCCTTCCAACTTATTAAAAATTATTAAAATTATTTTTATTATAATTAAAATTATTTTTTAAAGGGCAAAAAAGGCCAGATGAGATTTTGTGTTAATTTAAGCTCAGGGTTTATTAAGGCAATTCAAAATAAGACTTAATGATTTGAATATAAAGAAGGAATGATAGCAGCAATATGGTTCTTAATGTACTTTTGATTTGTCTTAAGAAATGTATTTTGAGGTTAGGAAATGTCTATTGAACCTATTTTTCTGTAATATAATTAATAAATTGGAGTAAGATATGCAGTAGACTAGACTTTAAATACTCAGTTTTCAGTTATCTGATTTTGTTTTCCTGCCTCTGGCCTTCTTTTGTGAGATAGAAGTTATGATGTATCTTGGAAAAAAAGGTTTTTTTTTAATTAAATTATTTATTTTTAGTTTTCGACACATACTTCCGTAAGTTTGAAATTTTCTCCCTCTCACTCCCACCTCCCTTTCCAACATGGCTTGCAATCTGATATGGGCTCTACACATACATTTCTATTAAACACATTTTCACATTAGTCATGTGGCACAGAAGAATTATAATGGATGGGAAAAACCATGAGAAAGAAAAAGAAAAGTCTGTTTCATTCAGCATTCTATATCCATAATTCTTTCTCTGGATGAGGCTGGCATTTTCCATCTTGTGTCCATTGGAATTGTTTTATGTCCTTGCATTGCTGAGAAGGGCTAAGTCTATCAAAATCAGTCCTCATTCACTGTGGCTGTTACTGTATACAATGTTCTCCTGGTTGTGCTCCCCTCGCTCAGCATGTTTATATGAGTCTTTCCATGTTTCTCTGAAGTCTGCTTGTTCATCTTTTCTTATAGCACAATAGTATTCCATTACATTCATTTACCTCAAGTTGTTTAGCCATTCCCCATTTGATGGGCATGCCCTCGATTTCTAGTTCTTGGCCACCACAAAAAGAGCTGCTATAAAGATTTTTGTACATGTGGGGTCCTTTCTCATTTTTATGATCTCTTTGGGGTAGTAATACTGGGTCAAAGGGTATGCACATTTTTATAGCCCTTTGGGCATAGTTCCAAATTGCTCTCCAGAATGACTGGATCAGCTCACAGCTCCACCAACAATGAATTATTGTTCCAATATTCCCACATCCTCTCCAACAGTTATCATTTTCCTGTTTTGCGATGTTACCCAATCTGATAGGTGTGATGTGGCACCTCAGAGTTGTTTTGACTTGCATCTCTCTAATCAATAGTGATTTAGAGCATTTTTTTCCTATGACTATAGATAGTTTTCATTTCTCCCTCTGAAAACTGTTCATATCCTTTGACCATGTATCATTTGGGGAATGACTTGTACTCTTGTAAATTTTTAAAATTAAATTTTTATTTTTAGTTTTCAGCATTCATTTCTATAAGTTACAACTTTTCTGGGTTTTTCTTTTTTAAAGACTTTTGATGTAACTGCTTCTTTGTTTTGCTTTTGCATTTATTACACATCCATTCTTATTTTATTCCTTTAATGAAAGAATGCACATATTTTGTTGTTATTCTGATTGTTGAAGCTGTTGCCATTTCTTATCTATTTTCTTGTCGGTATGATGGGGTTTTCTACATAGTAATTTTAATAAATACTTCGAGGCTAGAAGAGCAAGAGGCTGTTCTGTCTCAGCAAGGGCAGTGAGAGTCACATGGTGGGAGGACTTGTTACTGCTTCTATTTGCCATTGTTATCTTTGTTCCCGTCTTTTTCTCTTTCTTCCCAAGTCCCCAGCATATTCCCTTTCTTGGCAGATCCCCATCTCCCCCAGATCCTAATAAAATGGTAAATTTGTTTTCATTTGATTCTTAGGTATATTTTACATGCTGACTCCACATAAAAAGCAGGCAGAGCAATTCTGGGAGTTTAAGGACTTCTGGGACCAAATTGGTTGGTTTTAAATTTTTGCAAGTTAATATTATTTAATAAGGTTTAAGACTGTTCTTGACTTGTTTACAGATATTCCACCAACAAGTCAAGGTGTGGATCACAAGCAGGTCCAGAGAGAACTGGGAAATGTTGTTTTGCACCTTCATAATCCTACCATCCTTTCTTCTTCTTCAATTGAAGTTCATTGGACGGTAACTATTTTCTTTCTTTTCCACTTTTTCAGCTTCTTTTGAAAGCTGTATAAAATAGATTCGTTCATTATGAAGTAATATGGGAAAATACTCATACTTTCAAAAGCTTTTAAAAATTCAATCTCTTGCTAAGAGTAACTTGATTACATAACAGATTTATTTAGTCCCATAAGATGATTGTTAATGTTCTTGTTTTTCTGATTGTGTCCATCTCTTCATGATCTGATTTTGGGGTTTTCTTGGCAGAGTAGTTTCCCATGTCTTTATCTCACTCATTATACAGATGAGGAACTGAAGCAAACAGGGTCAAGTGACTTGCCCAGAGTCACATAGGTAGTAAATGTCTGAGGCTGGATTTGAACTCATGAAGATGAGTCTTCCTGATTCTAAGCCCACTCTGCCACCTAGTAGCTCATGGGATGACACATGGTAACTTTAAACACAGTAGAAATTTATTGATTGTTTCATAATATGTTGCAGCAGTAAACTTTAAATATTTCAGAATGAAAATTCTTAAAAAATTAACCTTGAAGATGTCACTTCTGAGAATCATTGTTCCAGATATATTTATAAAATCTTGACAAAGATTTTTGGTTTCATTTTCAACACAAAAAGATAATATTTTTAACTTATATCCCATATCCCCCAACTCTGTCATTGTTAATGTGTCTTAGTTTAAAAAGAATGTGCCCTTGCCATCAATTAAGAAATAATCTTTGAAGAGAAAAAAAAAATTTTGTTTAATTTTCACCCTGTTCCAAAGAAGCCAGGACAGGCTAGATTCAGGGTCCTCGCAATGACCTGTGCTGATTATGTGATCATGGGCAAGTGGGTTTACCTTCTCAGTGCCATAGACTGTAACTCAAAGACTCTATATTTATTTGTTTTGTGGTTTTATAATATTCATTTTTTGCTTTTTAAAGTTTTATTTATTTTATTCTGAAAGTAAGGAATAAAACGAGTATTTCTATAACCTAATAGAATATGGAAAACAAGATGACTGCATGTGAAACTGCAAATCTATTATATTACAACTTGCTATTCCTTTAAAATATATAATAAAGTTCTCATGAAACTTTCTTTTTGTTTTCATTCCCTTCATTATTTTTTAAAATTTGATTTCCAAATTCTCTTCCTCCCTTAGCTCCTCCCTTACTCACTGAGAAGGCAAGTGATTTGATACCCATTACACATGTGGAGGCATGTAAAATATTTACTCATTAGCCATGTTGCCCAAAAAGGGAGGGAGAAAGAAAAATAAAATGAAAAAATTATGCTTGAATCTGTTACAGCTCAGAGTTATCAGTTCTTTCTCTGAATGTGGATAGTATTTTTCATCATGATTCCTTTGGAAATGTCCTGGATCTCTGTATTCATCATAGTAGTTAAGTCTTTCACAGTTGATCATCTTTAAAATATTAATATTACTGTGTACAATGTTCTAGTGCTTCTGCTCACTTCACTTTCCATCAGTTTATGTCACTTTCCCCAGGTTTTTCTGAAACCATCCTCATTATTTCTTCTAGCATAATAATATCCTATCACATTCATATACAACAGCTTGTTCAGCCATTCCCTAATTGATGGACATTCCTTCAATTTCCAATTCTTTTTTACCACGGTGTATAACCGTCTAGCCCCAAAACTCATACAAGAAAATGTTGACCTGCCTTGTAGTTTCCTTATCTGTAATCCACTATATCAGTGAAATCACAGGCCCTTCCGTTAACAAGTACCATGTGCCAGATGATAAACAATGGGGAAAACAAACAAAAAAGAGTCGTGTGCTTCAAGGAGCTTCTGTTCTCACGAAGAAGACAACATCCAAACAGATTTGTATGTACAAGATATAAAAAGTGTAAATGGCATATAATCTCAAAGGAAGGACGCTAACATTGGAGGAGGGTGGAGAGGGGAACAGGGTGGCAAAGAACTGACTCTTATAGAAAATGGGATTGAACCCAGGTCTGGAAATAAACCAGGAAGCAGAGATGAGGGAGGAGAGCGTTCCAGGGATGGGAACAGACAGTAGTAGAAAGGCATGGAATGGATGGACTATTGTGTGAGGAACAGAAAGAAGACTAGTTAGAGTCTATGGAGGGAAATAAAGTTTAAAAAGTGGAGAAGTTAGGCAAGTTGCAGGTTTTGAGGGGTTTAAAATGTCAAAGAGCATTTTATATATGATCTTAGACATAGGGGGCATCGCTTGCTGTTTCTTGAGTTGAGGGGTGGTATATACCACAATTGGGTAGCTGCTTGAGGTGATGAGGACCTCTACCAGGGAGGAGGCTATGTGTGAGAGGACAAAGGAGACATATTCCACAGATGTTGTGAAGATGGAAATGACAAGTCTTGACAAAAGATAGAATGTGTGGGGTGAATGTGAGTGTGGAGTCAAGTATGAGGCCAAGGTTATGAGTCTGGGCAATTGAGAGGATGGTGGGACCCTCAGGGAAGTTTAGATAGGGGAAGGGTTTGAAGACAACACATAATAAATTCTGTTTTGGACAGATTGAGTTTGAAACATAGGATATCCAATTAGAGATTATCGAAAAAGTAGTTGGTGATGTGAAATATATATAGATATATAGAATTGGATATATAGATCTGAGTAAAAATGATAATTGAAGTCCTTAGGAGTGGAAGAGGTCATCAAGTAAAGTAATGTAGGGAACACAGTTGGGATAGAGTGTTGTTTTTGTTTTTTGGAGGGGGAAGGGGTTAAGTGACTTGCCCAAGGTCACACGGCTAGCAAGTATTAAATGCCTGAGGTCAGATTTGAACTCAGGTCCTTTTGGCTCCAGGGCCGATTCTCTGTTCAATGGGCCACCCAGCCGCCTCTGGGATAGGGTTTTGAAGGGGATGCCCATGATTAGTCAGCATAACCTGGAAAAGAGGGTGAGGAGACGTAGTCAGAAATGTAAAATGAGAATCAGGACACAAGCATCTTGAGAGAAGAGAAGAGCCAGCCTAAGAGGGTGTTTCACTAAGTCTACAGAAAAGTCAAGAAGGATGAGGACGGAGAAAAGGACACTAAATTTGGCAATCAAGAGATCATTGGTAGCTTTGGAAATAGGAGTTTCAGTTAAATTACAGAGGGTTTAGAATCAAGTGAGAGGAGAGGAAAGGAGGCACCTAATACACAGAACTTTCTCAAGGAGGTGAGCTGAGAAGAGGAGAGATACAGGATGACGGCCAGCCAGGATCTAGCGAGGTTTTTGTGTTTGGTCTGGTTTTTAGGATATAGGACATGGGTGAGTTTTTAGGCAGCAGGGGAGAAGCCATCAGATAGGGATAGTTTGAAGACTAGAGAGAGTGGTGATAATACAATAGTCAATCAATTGGAGAAGATGAGAATAGATGGGATCGTGGGTGCCTGCTGATTGATTTGCCTGAGCCACTTGTTCATGTGAGATAAGGGAAAAGTGGGAAATAGTGAGAGATGTCTGAGTGATGTGAGAAGAGTAAAGGGAGCATGGCGGTGAATTCTTGGTAAATGGCCACAGTTTTTTCAGTGACACAGCAAGGTCCTCATTCAGGTGGGTTGGGGGAAGCTTGAGGAAGAATTTAAAAGTTTAGGATGGCAGATCACTTAGGAAGGTGTAGAAGAAATTCCCTCCTGCAGTAGAGCCTGGTGGAGATTATCTGACAGATTTGTACTGGACCTAGTCAGAATGGTTTGTTGTTATTATCTAACTTCATTCAACAATATATGAATAACAGCAAGGGATTCAAGTGTAGAGAATAGTCTAGAGTTAAAGGAGATAATTTATCAAGGTGTCGAGAGAGGGAATCTAGGAGAAGAATGTAGCTGGTTTATAGATAATGGCTTGTTAAAGAACCGAAGGTTGAAGGGACTGGAGATCACATTTAGAAGGAAAAATTTAGATTAGGTATCATAGGGCACAAAAGATGAAATAATGAAAGATTATAATAAGATAACAGAAGTCTGAAGTTCTTGAATATGAAGGAGAGACTCTTGTGGATGAAAGATCCACAAGTGTGATCCTTTGTGTTTGCAGCTGACGTGGAGTGGAGGAGCAGGTAAAGGGAATTGAATAGACGGAGAAATTAGAAAGTTAGTAGCTGAGAGTATAAGTGTATGGTGAAAGTGCCTTATAAGAGGGCACGCTATGAGGAGGAATGTAAAGCTATGAACCAGGCACTGAACTCATTGGAGGAAGAAGAACAAGGTCTCAACTGTCAATAAATGATGGTCCAGGCCTTATCCTTTTCCAAGTTTTAAACAAAATTCAAATATAATTCAATTTCTTTTCTCTTTTTTTATAACAAATATTCTTTATAGGAAATATAGCAATTTGGTTGAACTCATGTTCACATTCTTTTCTTTTTGCAACGTGAAACCTTTATCGTATATTTCACTGGAAAAGAACATAATGCTAATTGATATTTTTACAATTTTTATAGGTGGACCAGCAGTCTCAGTATATTCAAGGATATAAAATTCTCTACAGGCCTTCTGGTGCTAGCCATGGAGACTCTGAGTGGCTAATATTTGAAGTTAGAACTCCAACAAAAAATAGCATTGTTATCCCAGAACTCAAAAAGGGAGTAAACTATGAAATTAAGGCTCGGCCTTTTTTTAATGAATTTCAAGGAGCAGATAGTGAAATCAAATTTGCAAAAACCCTCGAAGAAGGTAAGTATAGTTGGTTTCCATTTATTATGGTATGTTCACTAGGTATTGTTATTTTAATTGAAATTAAAGCACTTTTTTTTTTTGGAAAGGGGAAGGTAGGGCAGTTGGGGTTAAGTGACTTGCCCAAGATCACACGGCTAGTTTTGTGTTAAATGTCTGAGGCCATATTTGAACGCAGGTCCTCCTGAATCCAGGACTGGTGCTCTGTTCACTGCACCCCTAGCCTCCCTTAAAGTACGTTTTAAAGCTGATCATACTATTGAACAGTTTTTAAATTAAAATACATTCAGTTGGGAAAGATGAGAGAAGTTGACCCAGAGAAAAATAAAATGCCATAGTGACAAATGAAGTTTGCAAACACATGAACATATATGAAAAATATATCGACATGTTATATAATGGCATAAAGAAAGGACATTCGAACATTTCATGTCCAGATATCAATCACTACATTTTAGGATATGTTTGCTTTTTAAAAAATATATAATTAAGCCCTCTTTATCTATTTTATCTTGTTTTGCGTGAACCTCATATAAGAATAACTTGGTTTACTTTAAACTTAATTTCTAGTGAAATGTTTTAATTCTTTATATTTCCTTTTTTGTGAAGTTTCCAAATTAACTAAAGACTTTGAATTAAAAAAAATTGTTAAAATATGAGTCTTTTTTCTCTTATCCTAAAAATTATTTGCATGAAGTTTGGATGTAAGTTCTGAAAACTTAATTTAGGGATCACTTCATATTAGAAACATCAATGACTTCTTGAGGAGAGTAAAAAACGAAAGTTTTAATAACTGTGAGAGACCTAATACATAACCTGAAAAATATGAAGGAAGGAAAATGGAAAAATATATGCTTGAATATAAAAATTTGATGAACATTCTAGTGAAGAGATTTGGACCTTTTTGATATAGTGTTTTAAAATATAAAATGTTTTCTTTTTCTTTTAAAATTATATTTATCGTTTTGCCTAGTTATTAGTAAGAATTGCTTTGGACTATGAATCAATGTGACCTTAACCATCTGGTCTGTCATATAATCTGAAATATTTCTAACTTTTCCTGGGAGAATGAAAAGGGGATCCAGGGAAGAGGAAGTGTGAATTTCTCCTGACTTCTTTGGGGAAATAATTTTATTTGGTCGGGGAAAACTAAAATGGTTATGGTTGAGGAAACCAGATTCTATAAGTCACATTCTAACCTTCTTTAAAGACTGACAAGCCCTCAACAGTTTGAGCAATGTTTAGACACAAGGGAATTGATTTAAAGCTTAATGACACAATGTCATGATATGTGTATATGTGTACATGCTTACAGACTGTATGCCTCTCAGTCACTGTGGATTTGATTTTTAAATATCCCTAAAGAAACTATGTGTGCATGTATGTGGATGAGTGTGTGCACGCACACGCACAGACACTCATGCACACACACACATAATTTTTTTTCTTTATTTAAACAGCACCAAGTGCCCCACCCCAGAGTGTGACAATATCAAAGAATGATGGAAATGGCACTGCAATTCTGGTAACTTGGCAGCCCCCCCCAGAAGATACCCAAAATGGACTGGTCCAAGAGTATAAGGTAACACACTTGTTCGCTGAAAGAGACAGAAAAGCAGATTAACTTGTTTGTGGATACTTGGCTCCATCTGCTGGTACAAAGAAATATGTGTAAAATGAAGTTTCACATTTACTCAATAATTCTTTATGGAGATCACACTATAAAATTTTTCAAGGTCAAATAATTGAAAATCACAAATCCTCCCCCCCCCAAAAAAATATTTTTTTTGAAAAGGAAAGTTTGTATATTTGAAAAACAGAAGAGGGAATCAAATTTCATAGATACAGCTGTTACAAAATATTCATTATCTTTCCTCAAAAATCTCTCCTTCTTCCAAATGTCTCGATTTCTTTTGTGTGCACTATCACCCCAGTATTATAGTCATGTAAGCTTACAAATTATGAGTAATCCTTAGTTCTGCATTGTAGAGTTTTTAAAAAATTATTTAAATAATGACATTTTTCTTAAAACAGTTTTCTGAAAACTACAATTACACTTTCAGGTGAAATCATGCAGTGATTAACATTTTCTATTACATGAATTACTTTTATATATGATATGTTTCCTAATATTTAAGATAAACTTAGCTAAAATTAATATTTGTCTTCCACAGTCAACGACTTTGAAAGCGAGATGGTTCTAGAATCATAGGATCTAGGATCATGATTCTGCTACTTATTACCTCTTTGATCTTGGGAATTTCATCTTCCCCCTTTAGGCCTCAATTTCCTCATCTTTAAAATAAGGGAGTTGAATTAGGTAACTTCTGAGACCTATAACTATAATTTATACACTTAGTAAATGTTTTTAAGAATACAGATTTGCAGTAATGATTGAAGTGGAAAATCAGAAAATATTAATCAGTAGAAAATAATAAATTAATACAAAGTTAGGCCTGGAAGGAACTTTTGAAATTACTTAATAATTCTGTCAATTTACAGATAGCAGAACAGGCTCAAAAGAAATTAAGTGACTTGCCCAAGGTCACAGAGCTAGGACATTCTAGAACCATAACTAAAACCCTAGTGTGCCTTATTTCCCCCGAGATTTATGATTAGTTGATTGTTTCTTCAGATGAATATCATTATTATTCCACTATACTGGGATTCCTCTAACAATCTGTAATTAATATTCTTTTGTTTAAACTTTTATTTTTTAAATGTTAAAATACATATTAATATATTTAACTGCTTCAATAAATGAAAGAGACCAAAAATAATAGAACCTTTGATAATTCATAATTTTAGTGACCTCATTCTTTAAAATAATCACTTGGACTAAGGAAAAAGATGGTTCCTTTACTTCCTGTAAAGTCTTTCAGCTTTGTGATATCTATTATTATTGTACAATACTAGAGTCACTATTTTTTTTTTTTTTGCCTTTTGGAGGGCAGTTGGAGTTAAGTCACTTGCCCAGGGTTACACAGCAATTTTTTTTTTGTGTGTGTGTGTGGGTGGTAAGTGTCTGAGGTTGGATCCAAACTCGGGTCCTCCTGACTCCGGGGCCAGCGCTTTACTCACTGCACCACCTATCCGCCCCCTCTAGAGTCACTATTGATTCATTATAAAGACTCATTGAATACCCTCATCTCTCTCTACATCCCCCATCATCAGTAACTTACATACTACCCTGAGCCCTATGAAATGAGAAGACATTAGAGTCTGTGACTATTTTCTTATTTAATGTGAGAATTACTACTCCAGAGCTTTAATTATCACCTGAACTGAAGTAAAAGAAAGGCCTTGTTAGGAAACCCAGATGTATCTAGGCCATTGGTCTGTTCTGAAGACAGGGCAATTGGGAGGGGATTTATTAGCAGGAAGATATGACTTTTTCCATTTTATTATATTCAAATATTTATTATGACCTTAACATCAAAAGCATTCCACTAGACAAAACATATCATTCTGATTGTATATAAAGCTGTGAACATTAATATAGCTTATCTTTTTTTAAATGTATTAAATGTAACATGATAGTAACAAAACATCCCTGGTTTTCTTTGCCCTGTCTAAGCTTTCTTCTGCTATTTTCTTTGTACATTTTTTTCATTGATGCTTATTTTTTAATTTGCATTCCAATCTCTTTTCACCAAGTTCTCCCCTAGAGAAGCCCTTTATAACATATATAGTGAACCAGACCAATCAACATAATTTTTTTCTATGACAACACATCTCATTCTGCACCTCTTGTCCATACCTCTTAAGAGATGGGAAACATTGATCACTGCACTGATCATAGTTCTGAAGTCTTTCAAAATTGTTTTCCTTTGCATTATTGTGGTCATTGCTTGAAGACTAAGCACATAATAATACTTGTCAATGGCTTGATCAATAATTTCAGGGGCAATCTGCCAGAGAAAACAAGAGGGTATGGGATTGAGTGTACAAACACAGAGAGATTAAAATTACCCTTGGTGAGGAATAGGTTTGCCTCTTCATCTAAGATTAGAGTAAAAGAGAAAAGAATGAAAGATGATTTCAAGGATTTTGAGATGTAGAGTGGGAAAGAAAGAACTCATGGTGAATGGCTGCTTTTTTCTCTGCAAAGTAATGGTCTCTGTGGGGAGTATGATAGAGAGTCAAGTAGGGAAGTGTTAAATAATGGAATAAAAAGAGGTTCAGAATCTCTGCTTTTAAGTGCATATTCACACTTTTCAAGTTTATTTCCAAGCTGTTCAGGGGCAAGATGCTATGGTTCAGTCAATGGAAAATGGTACTTTAATAATCTCATTTTCTCTTAGCAAGGAAGAAAAATTTTTTTTTGAGATTTAAAGTGAGATGATGTCTCAGCTCTCAAATAAAATAGTGTAATTTAGGCATTCCACCCCTCTTCCAAGGAATGCAAAAGGGTAGAGATCTCTTAACTTCATGGTCAATTTAAAATAATAAAGTGCCTTTCATATTCTGATTGGTACAAAATCAGTTTATAATTTAGTTTCAGCTGTGTAATATAATCGGAAAAAATATTCACAAAGCAGTCTTTATTTCAAATCAGTCAGACCTTGAAAGAAAGAGCTAAATTTATGCATTCGACGCACATTAAGAAAACGTTAACTTTGGAAGACCAAGTGATCTTTAAAAACAAAAGAAATTATACAAGTAATGATGGATTCTAATTCATCCACTTATTTTAGACAGCAGCATCCATTAAGCTTATGCATTCTTACATGTGCCAGAAAACAGAGTTTTTCACCACTTCACATTCCATTATGTGCAATAAAAAGTTCTACAGATGATAATTTTCTATGTATCACTTTCTTCCTTGGAACCAAATCATAATATCATTAAAGAACATGTCAGCATTTTTAGCATTCTTTAAAAACAAACAAAAGAATTGAATTCAATTTAATTATTGAAATTCAATAATTTTGAATTTTCTGTGATAAATAGTAATTTTCTGAAACCATGTAATTTCCCAATCCAGACATTAAAGACAAACTATTTGCAAATGTGCAAAAATTTGTTTCAGCTGTAAATTTTTTTTTCCACCAAACATATCTCTTACCTGTTCTTTTAAATCTGTGCTTTTGATAGCTAAAGTTATGCCCCTGTATAATTTAATGACCAATGGTGGTAACATTCTCTTATTGCTAATTAATCTGGCTGTAGCAGAGACTAGATAAAGATCTTAGAATGATTATTTCATGGTTACTATATTAGAAACTTTTTTCATTGAAATTTATATCAGTGTTATTAAACATAGTTATTTCAGATCCTGGGCTTTAACTGGTTCAGTTAAATTGAGTACATGTAGAAGTGACTTTTTCTGATAAAGTCCTTTTCAAATGATTCATCATGACATTGGAAGGGACCCTGTGTTCTTAAATATCATGCCTGAAGAACCCAGGCCTTGCCAGGTCCCAACAGGGTTAAAGGACTTGGAAAGGAGGTACAAAAGCAACAATTGCCTGTCATCTGCCAAGATCACGGATGCCATTCACCAGAGAACTGGCATGAAACTCAGTAGTAAGGATTGAAGTGCACTGTCCACAAAGATGGAATCATAGATGCTGCAAAAAGGGGTGTTATCGTTTAATGAAAAGCATCCATAGTGTTATCATCCTCAGCACAAAGATTAGTGTCTCATCATGGTCTTGGGAGGCCAGTGTTAGAACCGCTGTCACTACTCTCCCCATCAGTGCCACCACCACTGATAATTCTGTTTATCTACATGTACATGTAGACACAGACACATGTATATTTATGTAATCTGTATGCATTATGTATATATGTGTCAGTATGTATATACATGTGTATAAATATATGTTTGTATACACACATATATGTATAGTCTCTGCTACCACCTTATGGCACTGCATACATAGGTGTGTATATACATATATGTGCATATATTTAAATATTGTATGGTATTTAGAGCTGGAAGATGATCTTAGAGATTTTTTATTCTGCCCTGCTCATTTTATATTTAAGAACTTGACACTCAAGGAGAGAAGAAATGACTTGGCAGTGGTTCTGCAGCTAGTAAGTGCTAGGGTGTACTGCTGTTTGAAGTGGGAAGCTATCACACATGATGCTCACTTTTCCATAAGCATCTTAAAGCAAGCATTGATGCCGTTCTTACACGTTAGATTAATGGTGGGAAGCCTGGGACCATCTCCCTTTGAGGATTTTCTACCTTGCTGAGATCTACACAAATTGACACTTACTATCTTCCTGCAGGTTTGGTGCCTGGGCAATGAAAGCCGATACCACATAAACAAGACCGTGGATGGTTCTACCTTTTCTGTGATCATACCATCCTTAGTTCCTGGTGTTCGATACAGTGTAGAAGTAGCAGCCACCACAGGAGCAGGGTCTGGCGTGAGAAGCGAGCCACAATTCATCCAGCTAGGTAAGCCCCCGTTGTTAAAAATATTTGAAAATTCATCTTTATGTATTTTGCCCTGTTTTTAGTTTTATGAAACCATATACATTTTTAGGTGGAGTAAAACAGAGGACATATCTGTTTTTTAAATTAAATCCTATTTTTTAATTAATGACATATTTTCTTTTCCTCACTGGAGAAAAAAGCCCTTAAAACAAATATTCATAGTCAAGCCAAGCAAATTCCCCCACTGGCAATGTCCAAAATGTGGCTTATTCTGCATATTCAGTCTGGTCACTTCTCTGTCGTGAGGTCATCACTGGTCCTACACAGGTTGTTGGCGTGACATGATATTTAAAATACTAGCATTAGTAATTTACTTATTAGACTAATCTGATTTAGAAAAATTTCAAAATCAATTAGAGTACAGAGTTATGGGGTTAATATAATGTTACAAATGAGAGATTTCCTGCCATATTGGTTCCCAATAAAAAAGAAAACCCAAGTGACAGTATTATTAGGGTTATTATAGAGGCCACTGGTATTATTGTGATGTAAATGACAAATTTTATACAGTTAGCCATTTCTAAAGCTAAAATTGCATTGATTTTCCAAGTAAGCACCATCCAAATACATATTATAATATATATAATATAAATGATACATACTATAATGTACATATTACATGTATATATATACATATTATACAATATACATATTATAAGTTTTACATTTAGAATTGAATTTTTTGTTCATTCATAGCCATCAAAGCAATAAAATAGCTATGTAATAACAAATCAGGGCAAATTAGGTTTTTGCTTTAAACAACATTAATATATCCTTCAGTGTTAGTGGTCTTTTGCTTTATCAAGTATGTTTAAGTTTAATTATATGGATGGCTTTTTTTTCTAAATTAAACTAGACTATTCAAATAAATTTTAAATCCAAATAAATTTTTGGATCAGAAATTATCATTGAGTGGAATTATACTTGGCTTGCCTATTTCTGTCCTGAAAGAAATTAAATAGAATTTTTGTACCCATTCACCTAGAACTAGAGTAAGAATTCACTAAGGTTTCCAGTTTTTGTGATTCTCTTTTCTAAATAGAGAGTAATCCCATTTAAGATTGGGGGAGCTTGGAATAGGGACAGAATTAGATTTTCTTTTACCCATTGTTTCAAATGTTCCAAATTCTAGTACTAATAAAAGCAAATATTCAGATGTCAGGATGTGTTATATGTAATTCATACGTGTCTGTCAGAGCAATCAGAAATGTTTTATTAAAACATTAGAAAAACTATTCTAAACAATTAATATTTCTGAAAAGTTTAATTTCTCCCTCAAATAGATCTCTGATTGCATTAATTTGGGAGTTGCTTCCAAGAATCACTGAATCCCATAGTTGGAGAGTTAGAAGGGACCTCTGTTGGCCACATAGTCTGACCCATAGACAAAGTGATTCCCTACTCTTAACATACCTGAGAAGTGATTGTATAAAACTATGTTTGAAGACCTCTAGGGTCAACAGTCTTGAAACAGGTTATTTCACTTTTTGACAGCTTTAATTGTTGGCAAGTTTTTCCTTCGTGGCATCCATCCCATTGTTCCTCATTCTGTCCTTTGAACTAAACGCATTGAAAAGTCCGATTCCTCCGTCACATACTTGACGAACTCTATCATGTCCCCTGAGTCTTCTCTTCTTCATGCTAAAGATGTCCGGTTCCTTCAAGCACTTAACATGAGACATTGACTCAAGGTCCTTCGCTGTCCTGGTTATCCTCTGGAAACGCTTCAGTTTATTAATATCCCTGTTGAACCGTAGTTCCCAAAACTTACGCATCGCTCCAGATGAGGCCCGATAAGAACAGAGAAGAACAATCATCTTTCTGTTCCTGATAACTCTGTCCTTTTTGATGAAGCCTCAAACTGAATTAGATTTTTTTCTCTGACACATCATACTTCTAACCTAAATCCCCTGGATGACTTTCAGAACAACTGTTTTCTAAATATTCTTGCTTCATCTTGTACTTAGGAACTTTTTGTGGGTTTTTTTCATACCCAAGTACAAAACTTTACATTTATCCACATTGAATTCGATCTTATTAGATTCAGCTCAGTGTTCTAGGCAGTCAAGATCCTTTTGGATTCTAGCTCTGTCATCCAGTGAGTTACATATATCTTGCAGTTTTATGTCATCTGAAAATTTGTTAAGGATAGCATCTATGACTTTTTCTAATTCATTGATAAAAAATTCTAAATAGCACCAGGATCAAGCTCAACAGACAATAAACACAGTGATCTCTTATAATTAATTCTCTACATCTTTCATTGAATTATGAAATGGTGCAAAAATGTTTCTCATTGGGGCGGCCAGGTAGCACAGCGAGTAAGAGCACCGGCTCCCGTGTTGAGAAGACCTGGAGATCGAATCCCGGGCTCAGACACTTAGCACCCACCCAGA
>NW_027186324.1:176377-268582 GCF_028583685.1 Petaurus breviceps papuanus
ACCCCAATTGCTTAGGGGCGGCCAGGTGGCTCAGCGAGTAAGAGCACTGGCTCCAGTGTTGGGATGACCTGGGGATCAAATCCCGGGCTCAGATACTCAGCACCACACCCAGAAATAACTGGCCGTGTAATCTTGAGCAAGTTACTTAACCCCAATTGCTTTTAAAATAAAAAAAAGTTTCTCATTTTTGAGCAAAAAAGAATATTGTTATGCTAATAGTGAAATATAACTCAGTACAATGAATATATAATAATGGGATATCCAAAAATATGTTTTGTAAATCTTTCAGTTTGTGACTTTTTTAAAAATTGAAACTTACCTTGGGAATTGCAGTTCATTAGGTCCTTAAGGTCAGTTTCTCAATTTAGATGTCTTATATCTAGAATATAATCTTTGATTTACTTATAAAGCTTATTGCCAGAATTCTTTCTGCCCTCTTCATGCCCAGCGTCCTTTAGGAAAGCTTTCATTTGGGGTCCTTCTTTGCATCTCTGGGATCTTTTTCTTATCACTTCTGTCCACCTTTATAATATACCCTGTCTCTTCTTTTAGCACCCTCTGTTCTGATAAACGATTTCTCCATTACATGTTACTAGTTCCACATATTCTATTCACTGCAAATTTATTGGCATTTTAACAGGGGCCTCAAAGAGCTTCCGTGCTTTCACCCAAAGAAATTTATGATAATGATGGAATCCCATCATTTCAGGTATTCTTTCAGGCTACTCACAGAGATATATATGAGTAGGTGAGTCTCCTATTCACCCTCAATTATCTGCTTCTTCTGCCTTGCCTGATTTTGGATGTATATCAAGTCAGTAGCATTTAAAATGCATATGACTGAATCATTAAAAAATCTATTATTCTTCAGTGGACATTCATGCCTCAAAAACAGTGATGCATTACTTTGGGTATATGAAAGGCCAAGAAAACGATTCCTAGATTTCAGAGAAAAATTAAGGGATACTTATAGGTCTTGAAATTTTTGAGAGAAAAAAAAAAGCTAAATCATGTTTAGTATATTTTCTTGTGAGGGGCAGTATGATAAGAGTGGTTAGATAGTTTGTATTGAGTCAGCAATCAATCAACTCCAGGCACTGTTAAGTACTGAGCACAGAAAGACAAAAATTAAAACAGTCCTTGAACTTATTAAGTCCATTGTGTGGAGAGAAGCAATATGTTACTTACACACACACACACACACACACACACACACACACAGAGGAAATTCAAAGTAAATGCAAAGTAAGGAAGAAAGGAGCATATGTTAGGAAGTCCTTTCTTTGACAAATACTGATGTGGTGACCCTGGGCAAGTTTTTAATCCCCTAATGTCCCCAACTACTCTTTAAAAGTGTAATTTATAGAGCAGATGCCGATGTGCATTGCTAAAGGGAGTTTTCTATTCATTGGATATTCTCTAGACCACCACAAGCCTGTGCAAAAAGAAAAGTAGTCTGTTTGTAAAGGTTAGATAATGTATTTTAGAATATTTTCCACCCCAGTAGTAAAAAGGTTAGAATTTTTTTAGTTGATTTTTAAAAAGATAAGCCTCAGTTATTGAAAAAACTTGGGTGGAACAGCTTACCTATGTAGTAATGTTATCGAAATAAAATAATTACTTTATAATTCAAAGAATAGTTCTGAAAAATGAAATTTCCATCCCTAATCCTTAAATTTCATGCAAATTATTCAAAAATCCCCTTTTTCATATAGGAGTTCATTGTTGAATTGTTTGGTGTAGATCTAATTACTAAGCAATTAGGAGAATGTATGGGGGAAAAAATGGCAGCCTTCTGAGGCCCCACCACTGGTTGATTGTGACACTGGTGCATGGAGTAGATTTATCCAATGGCTCAGTCTATTAAGTCTGAACCTTACGTTTCTTTACCTTCTTTAAGCAGCTTGACTGACAAAACAAACAAATATATTTGGAACCAATTTACTTGAGTGAACATTTGTGAACAACTGATAACTTTTTATTTAGTATCAACCTACGTTGTACTTAAAAATTAAAATATATATATATATTTAAACAACTCTTCATCTACTTTGTAGTCCACAAAGCTAGTTTGGGAATCTCCCTTCTAGAATAGAGCACATACCACAATTTTCGACCATATGTAATCATTTCCTATAGTTGACCTTAGACGCCATCAAATCCTTTGCTTTACAGATGAGGAAACTGAGGTTAAGAGACTTTTGTAGAATGACATACCAGAGAATTATTTGGGATGTGTACCAAATCAATAGCATTTAAAACTCATGTGAATGAATTGGCAAAACATATAAAATTAATCTGAGGCAGGATTTGAACCCAAGTCTTTCTGACTCTGTCTAGTGTTTTATCCACTATGCTATACAGCCTACCACATATTTTATTTCTTTTTTGACCAAAAGAGAAAGTTTCTATTGCAAGTGTTAAAATGCTAAATAATACAAGTGTAATGAGAAAAAAAATAGCCTAAGTAGGGGGAAATGTATTTGTGTGTTTATGTGCATGTGTGTAACGTGTACACTGCACTATTTTATGAAATATCAGTAGTTCTCAAATTAGTAATCTTACATTATTGCTGAATTCTAAATTGTTGATACATTTTAATATGGTATATAACATTTAATTTCTCTGTGTTTTGTGGGATGATCTAAGAAAAATTATTTATAATTCTATTGACTTAATATTTAACCATGGGATTTAAGGGTCATATTTGGTGTTTTGAAATTAGAAGTACATTTCAGTTTTCCATATCATAATATAGCCTCAGCTACAGGGAGACAAAGGATGAGATCCAGAGTGGCAGTTTTAATTCATTAGTCACACTGCACTTTATACTGTTAAGCCCATCTGGCCACTTGTATTGAACCCCACTCGGCTGTCTCCATAAAATCTGAAGCAACCCAACTTAACCTTGCACAAATAGCCATGAAATCTATAAACCTAGCAGATACAAAGGGTGTATTAGGAAGAAAAGAATAGGTCTGCTTCATGAACTTTCAGAGTATGAAGTGCTCTTAGGATAGCTGAAGATAAAAGGATATGGAACATGAAATGAAACTTTCAGTCAACAAACTGTAGAAGCCAGGTGATTGTTATGTGAAAAGAGGTATTCAGCCTTGACCCCTCCATAGAATGAAATCTGTAATTATGTTCAAGCAAAAAAGGAAGCAACAAAAAATGACAAACTAATAGGAAATGGGAAAATAATTCACATCCCAAAAGCTCTCTTTCCTAAAGTAAATGCATTCATGGAATATGGCTTGCTGCCCTTCCAGTTCACTTTTCAGAATTTATAACTGCATATAATGTTGGGGGGGGGGAGAAGACAACATGTTAATATGGTCATATTATCAAAAATATTATTGATGTGTAAATAGTTTCAACAGCTAGCACTCTGGGAATTAAAAAAAAATTAACCAGTTTTTCCTTTGTGAATCAGGTTGTTTTAATAGAAATTTTTAAAGCTAGTTGATTTAACACCCTGCCTCTTTTCTAAATATACCAGTCTCAATAAAATGGACAAAAGCACAGATTTCCATTCCACCAGATGTTGAAGGGAAGAGCTGCTATTTGACTAAGTCAAAATCAGTAAAGCTGCAGCACACAAATGGAAATTTTCAGCCCAGTGAACATCCTCAATGCTAATGTCTGTTAGTGCCAAAGTAGAGTGTGGGTTCGTAGCATGGGGCAGCTGCCCTAGTGTCCCTGAGAGGTCTTTGGAAGCATACTATGTGCACACTGAGATGGGAGGTGTTGATGAAGCATGATTTCCATAGATGAGAACTGAGTATAATATGCTTGTAAGTTTAATATTTATATGTAAATAAGGATATTTGACAGCTAACCATGTCTTCAGTTTGCTTTCTTAATCTGGATAACTAAAGGGAAAATATCTATTTGAATATCTGTTTAAATCTAGTATAGTTTGTTTACATTTTCATTGTCCCTTTCTTACAGTCTTTCCTGTCTTTTTTTTTTTGTTATATTTTCCAAGTAAGACATCCAATGGTTGCGTTCATCTTTTCTTTGTTGCATTTTACCATTCTTGATTTTGAGGGTTCCTTTTCCTTAGGCAATAATAATAAAGCACTAAGAAAGATAAATTTTAAGCTATAATGTTTTGGAAACTTCTAGAAACATCATTTTTACATCTACCTTGTGAAGGAAGCATATTGTCGCTTCACAATGCTTTTTTACTCCCATATTTTTGTATAATAAAGAATTCTTTAAAAGTCTGAGAAAATAAGTAATGTTTTACAACTGTTTCCTACTCATAATTTAACTGTGTGGCCATTGAGAAAATTTATGGGTTTTTTTCTGATTTTTATGTATTTATTTTGGAAACTTTTTTTCAGAGGGACTTTACCTAAGCCATGATAGGTAACATTTTTAAACTCTCTACTACCCACATGTTACAAGCAGAATTTTTTACTCAAATTGAATTAAAATTAATTTTGTTTTGTTCAACCAGATGCCATGATCTTAGGGGGTAAATAGAAACTACAAATGTGAGATTAGCTATCTCTGCTCTAAAGTTTTAAAAACTGAAAACCACAATGTATTGTATAATTTTTTGTATGTGTCATGTTAGTTGCACGATTAATCTTAAAACCTAATTAACCAAAAGATGAATTTTCAGACTCCTATGGGAATCCTGTGTCACCAGAAGATCAAGTCAGTCTTGCTCAGCAGATTTCTGATGTTGTGAAGCAACCAGCATTTATAGCAGGTATTGGGGCTGCCTGTTGGATAATCCTTATGGTCTTCAGCATCTGGTTGTATCGTCACCGGAAAAAGAGAAACGGACTCACTAGTACTTATGCTGGTATCAGAAAAGGTATTCACTTATTTAATTTTCTGACATTTCTGATGTTTGCCCAAGTTTGAAGATACATTTTTTTATAAGTAGCAGTTAGGGTATTTTAAATAGTCACCAAGCTTTAAATTTATAGTATTTTTGAGTTAAAACTTATATTGATACATGTACTTTATATTATATTTAATCAGTATTTATTGTATATGAAATATAAGGATATGTGCACATGTGTATCAGTGTAATTGTAGATATGTATATAGAAATCACCTTCATATAATCTGCATGGAGGATAGTAGAGATGTATAATAAATATAGTTTACGTTAACTCTTTTGTTCTTTTAAAGATACTTAACCCCATTTTCTGACCAGTGAATCTCATGTGGGGTAACATGTAGATGGCTATCATTCCTAGACCAGTCAGAGAATTCATCTTTGACTTGTGGTAGGGGAATTCGGCTTTTCTTAGACAGCAACAATAAAAGCCGAATTTGAACTTTGCTTTGCAGTTTTTGAAGAGGGAATCGCTGTCCCTTGTGAAACAAGAGGGACAATTGTGCTCTTTGGTTATTTTAGTATCTGGTGTTTATTGTTTTTATAGATAAGGGAACACATGACTGAAGAATATGTCCATTCTGGCAGAGGAGAGGGATTTAAGATCTTCTTTTTCTTAATTAAAGCTTCTCAGTTAAATATATACATATTGCTGATGGCAGAGTTTCTAGCTCACGGCTTTACAGCATCAGCAGAATTTATGCTTGAATTAGTTTTATTGGAAAGGGTTTCTTGGCATCATCTGTAGTCTCATGGGATGAAACAAATAGTGCCAATGCTTTTCACAAGTACCTTTTCCACAAATACTCATGTATTTTGGATTAGTTATTTTGTATTTTTTCTTCTCCTGGAAATTTTAACACTGTTAAAAACAGTCAGATTGACCCCTCCTTAGAAGTAAAGCATTCTCCTGATTTACCAAAACTTCCAAGAACACCTCTTTGTCTTAATTTTGAATTATATGATCACAGTTATTACTCTAAAGTATATTATATGATTCAGAGCTTCCATTCATGATTCTTAAAAGTTTAATCTGTATTAAGTAAACCTGCCCTTTTTATTTTCTTTGGAGAGGGGGAAGAATTTTTCAGCCTTGAATGTGAAGGATTAAGAGAGCACATCTTTAAATATCTTGACCAAATAACTTATTTCACTAACTCATGAGTTTGTTCCCTTAAATGAGCTAGTTATCATTCCACTGAGAGAAACTGTTCAGTGACCAAAGATTACAACCCCAGAACCAGTTAATTCACCACCAGAAACAGAAAATGAGCTATAAAATGTTTTCACAGGCAGCGAATAGTCTTAGTCTTAGCCACATTAAATAAGTCTTTAAACATACCACTTATTTAAATACAGAAAAAGTTACCTCAATTGCCAGAGAAATAAAATACATAATGAGGGTTAGCAGTGGTTGCAAAGGACTATCTCTGGCTTGTATCCAGTCTGTATATAGTTTGAAGAAGTACAAGACCCACATGTTACCATATTAAGCCTTTTATGAATGAAAAAAAAAATTCAAATGAGAAGATTGCTCTATTTTTGGAATTGATAGTCTTGTGAAATTTGCGGTTTAGGCTTTTATTTTGAATCTAGTTTGAACAAGAAGAGTATTTGATTAACATCAGTTTGCCCTGTTTCCTTATATCTTCCCGTCAGGTGTCACTTGTATTAGGGTTTAATACATTTTTTTCTATAGTTGTATATATTTAATATCTTTAATTCTCTTGGAATCTTAAGATGTATTAAGCACAGTGAATTTAACTAATGAAATTCTCTTTTCCATTTACTAATGTACTTTAAGCATGCTGGTCAATGCCTTTGCCTTCTTTCTGTAAAACCTACTAAACTAATATCATTGTCCTTTCATTCAGCTAGTATTTTAGTAGAAATCATAGAACATAATTACAAATGTAATTTGATGAGAATTTGATTCTGCTTTCTGCACTTTTGCCTTATTGGCACTTTTGAAGTAATTCTAAATTTATTTGGATTTCTTCAATGCATTTCTTCAAAAAGTATTTTTTACATTTTGAGATTTTTAAAAGACAACCTGTTTCTACACTGAAAACACATGTTCATAATTTCAAGACAAAAAGATGTGAAATGTTTTAAAGAAATAAATGTGGAAAAACCTATTGATCTGTAAAAGATGCTAAAACATAATAAACATTATTAACATTTTTTCAACAATTTTTGTGCCTCTGACATGTTAAAATATTTCAGTACCTACATTTGCACATATTCACTCATATTGGGCAGGAAGACAGGTTATTAATGAAAGCTTTGAGAATTAAGTTGTTCTTTGTCGTACTAGCTATGAAGATTTCACTTAGTTTGACCTCTTTTCATTTTCTTTTGTATTCCTCAGATTGAAGGTTAGTAGTTGGCTAAGAGAAGTAATGACAAGGACCTTTCCTATTTTTCCTGTGTCCTTGTGATTGAAAATTGATGTTGAGGTACCCCATTCCTTTTTGAATAGCTGTAGTTTCAAATTGCCTTTTTCATTTATTTATTTATTTATTTATTTACGAAGACTGGTTACTATGGCTCTCTATTTTTGAATGTAGCTAAATTACTGTGTGAAAAGACCTGACTGGGGGAAAAACCCATAATAAAATTCTTGCCTGTTGGGCTACAAAATGAAACCAGTGCATGAATTGGGTAAACAATGTTGAGGTTTTCAGTTTTTTGTCCTCTATACATAGTGTGCTTAGATGTAGAAAAGCTTGTTTCTTTGAGTGGGCCCACAGTGATACTATTTGTATCCCAAAAGCCTTAATCCTAAAATAAATTTCATAAAAATATCAGAACTATATGAAATAGAAAATACATACTTGGCAGTTTTCTTACTTAAAATATGGAACTGGTTAATCCATTTCCTATGTATCAAAAATTTTCCTAACTAAATCTTTATCTTAAGTCTGCTACACTTTTTTTTCTTTACTAGACCAGACTTTAAATTAATGTGAAGAGCTTAAAAAATAAATCAGTCTCCTCCCTTTATGAAATGACATGGAAATCGCTCTGGTGCCATGCAACATACAGAGGGAGTGTGAGATGATAGAAAGAATGAAGGAGGCAAGGGCTTCCACTTTTAAAGTCTGCTGTTCCGTTTCAAGCAAGAGAGAGATAGAGACAGAGAAACAGAGACAGAGAGAGAGAGAGACAGAGACAGAGACAGAGAGAGAGACAGAGACAGAGAAGATTTTCAGAGGGAAAATATCATTCCATTGTTAAGTCTATTGTGTAGGAGATTACATATACACATGCATACATACACACATGTACATGTATTTTGAGAGACTGGTAGATAGACTCAGAGTTTTTAAATACGAAGTACAGAAAACGCACTTTTAAGTCTTCTAAGCTTTGATCCATCCAGGATTTTTCCATGATGACAAAATAAACAACTGGAAGTGTAGTATTTACACCACTTCTATAATGAGATGTAAGACATTTCTTGTAGAAGTTACTCAAAATGAGACAATTTGATTTTATGGTTGCCTTTGTTCCTATGATTGCTATTTTTTTCTCCTAAGTCCTTAGTAGTCTCCTTTTAATGATCATTTACTGATCTGTAGATAAGGTTCAAGCAAGACCTTGCTAATACTTGTTCAAGAATCCATCACCCAGTGTTTGGAAATGATTAATAGTTTAGGATTCTTGTTTGTACTAGGACTATGGGTAAAACACATTACTAAATGGAGGGTCATTTACAGGCTAACCGAACTCTGTCCCCCTCCTGAGTGTACTGCCATGTCAGCTGCTTTAGAGTGGTACCTTCTTTTCTAACCACAGCTCTGGTCTCATTCATCTATCACTGTGACAGAACCACTGGCTTAGTTATTTACATTTGTTTTATGTTCAGCTGTCTGCTCGATTTATACTAATGTGATGTGTTCCCCTTCTCTCTTCAGCTTAGTAACTGGTTTATATTTTGTTTTGATTTTTCAGTCCCGTCTTTTACCTTCACACCAACAGGTATATATTTGCACTTACCCTCACCCTGCCCTGTTAGATTTGCATGTGTCATACTGTTATTTTGCCCTTTTTCTGGTGTAACCAACCAGGCTGCTATGAGAAGGAATGAAAAAGACTTAAAATCGAATGTTTTATGTGACGGTAGCAGACAGGCCTGTGTTTGAGCAGAACTGTTAGACACTGCTTTTCATCTATTTAATAGACTTATTTATTTATGACTTCACATTGCATCTTACTATTTGTTTGCACTGTTTTTATTAGAGACACACAATGTTTCTACCCCAAGCATGATTTAACATGCTAATAATCCTTTTGAATATTTTCTGACTTCATTCTTTTCTTCAACTTGAACTTGGTAGATTTTTCAAAAATATTTCTCTTCAATATAATTCTTTGCTATAGAATAAACCTTTTTAAAAGAAGTAAATTGTAATGTACAGCATACTTGGAGAATAAAGCTTTCCATTTTCTTGTGTCAAGATCCTGATAATCATACCTACTCAATTTATTTGGTAGAGGGCCCTCTTCTTTCACGTTGCCATTAGCAAAAAGACTTACCTGTAACACCACCTCCTACATTTTAATCTGGTTATTGTAATCACTGGAAGCAGTTATCTCTCCTTTGCAGGCTCCTACCTAGGAGTTCTTGTAAGGGTGAGAAAGTTGGCAGATTTTAAAAACACATTTCTAATAAGAAAATGCACAGCTGTTGAATCTATCAGGATTTGCAGTGAAGCTTATCTTTTTAACTCCTTGTCTAGCTGACTATGTATAACTTTAAAAAAAAATTAAAGCAAATTTAAAGCATCTATTTGGCTCGTACTTTCAGAAAGCTAGGCTTTTTTGTTCCTGTTCTTTTGTTCTATTGAAGAATGTTTGGGATGGTGTACATAGGTATAATAGTAATTAACCTGACTTGCATAAATCACACAGGACTAGCACTGTCACTTATATTTACATAGTAGATTTTTTTCTTCTTTTTGGTGGTTACTGTAGTAATTTTTCAATGTCTGAGCCATTATTTTTTTACAGTTTTTTTAAACAGAGTTTAGTTTTCCAAATAAAATCAGCGATTGAATATCATAAAATTATGCATGAAATGAACCTTTAACTATGGGACGTTGGTGTAGAGATATACACTTGATATTTAGTATTTTATGGAATAATGAATGAACGAATGAATTCTGTTTTCAGTCCTGGTGGCATATTTAGGAAAATGGTTGTTGCCTAAAATCATTGTCATAACTTAAAAATAACTGAATTTCTCTAGAAAGTTGTATTGCCCTACTTGAGAATGTTATCATTAGACTTCTGGATAGAAAAAAAGAAAATACTCTCTTTTAGAAAGTATTCATAAATGCATTGTTTTCAATATCTAATATGATTATTAATTAATTCCTTTCTTTTGTAATATTCTAGTAACTTATCAGAGAGGAGGCGAAGCAGTGAGCAGTGGAGGCAGGTAATTACATTGTTTATTTTAGATTTTTAAGGAATAGGAAATAAATCTCACTGTATTGAATTAAGGTTTATTAAGAATAAATGATGTGTCCTAAGGAAGGAAAATTCGGAATCAATATTTTCTTAATTTTGGTACTATTTCACAGGTTTAGCTAAATGGGAGAATTTGATTCATATCTTTTAATGATAGGACACATGGTTCCCTTTTATAATCAAATTGAACTCCTTCAACCCAGTTGCCAGGATTGAAACCAATGTGTTTTTAGGAAATGAACACCAGAGGGAGCACATTGACTGGGAAAAGAAAAGACTTGCTGACTTAACTGATGATTAAAGGCATTAAAGTAATTAAGTTGTAGCATTTATTGAGATTAAGAAATATAGTTGTTTTATAGATACTACAAAAAAGATGTTCATCAAGAAAGCTACTTAACACAGCAGCAGCATCTTGTAACTTTTTGTAGTTCTGTTCTGGCTTTTAGAATAGTTTAAGCCATCACTTGAACTAAGTGATGTACTAAAGGAAAAAATCAGGGTTAGCCTAATAGTACAAAAGGTTTATTCTGTAAACATCTAGATAGAGCTGAAATTGAATCTAAAAAAGTGTTTGCTGAACCAGTTATTGTTTAATGATTAATGATATTAGCACAGTCGGGTCACAAATTGTTGTGAGGTCTGACTCTGCCAGAGTGATAAAAAGCCACCTGTGCATGACTTTCCAGTATAAAAGATAATTTTTTGAAAACAAAAGAAGTTTATGCCATGTCGAGTTTAGGATGTGTAAACTGAACTGAACGGAAGCTTCCATGTAAGACCTGTTTTCCATTTGAATCATTTAAAAGAATGCCCAGAAATTGGGGAAGCAGGTTAGTTAAGAGTATTTGGCATTAAACGCTGATCTCTGGGGTAGTAAGGCAGGCTTCTTGGCTCCGCCATACCTATCTGTATTTACCTTATATCAGCAGGGTTGTGGTTCTTTTTAAGGATTACTTTTCTTTGTTTCCCAGTTAATTTAATTTGAGAATTAAAACTATACACATTTTTTTTATACTTCAAAACAGTCAGTGGTTTTAAACATTGATCAAAAAGCTTCTGGTTTCCAAGACTTGGTCTTTACAAGGTCTAGGTCTATGGGTTTATGTGTCTCTGTCGGTTTTTATTTGTCTGTCTTGCCACCACTCTATCTGCGTATACTCTGATTAAAAACCTTGACCTACTAAGTATAATCAATCCACTGGCAAGTATTTACTCAGATACCTAATCTTTGCTCAGTGTTTGCTTTTTTGTTTTGTTTTTGTTTTTAGTGAAGGAGGTTCAATACTGAAGTGTAAAACTGGTTCTAGATATCAAATTTATAATCTAAATTAAAGTGAATGCGAACACAGGCAAATATCTGGAGCAGGACAATGTCTGTTTGCATATACAGAATTTCTGGTTTATGAATTATCCTTCTCTTTATTTTTGTTTTGAATATACTATTTATATGTGTGTGTGTGTATTATAAATATGTATATCATTGAAATCTTATATCTTATATATTACTATATACACCATCTATTACAGATTCCAGAGTGAGTTAAAATATACCAAGTATAAACTAAGAAATTTACTTCTTCCAGGTCCCCCAGCTAATGTGGAAAGACCTGAATTCTAGGTGTCCCTAGCCTTGGATTCTAGATTTCTTTTCTGTGCTTCAATTTCTTCCCCTGTAAAATGAAGAGGTTAATAAATATTTCAAATTCTCTTCAAAACTCTAAATTCTGTAATTCTAAATGTTTTAAAAAATAAAAATTTAGTTGGAACTAAAAACATCTTTCTCACTTTATCGGTAAAAGGAAGCTAGCTAATAGGTGTGTTTGCATTGGGGTGACAGTGAAGCTAAGTAACAATTACCCTTCGATCCCTGTCCTCTTATATGTTCTTAATTGGTCCTCCAGTGGAGAAAAATACCATCTTCATCCTCACACTGTAATATCAAGCATCGTAAAGGTATCATGGGCCCGAGATGGGGGGAGGAACATTAAAAAAAAATACCTTTCTACAGGAATAGAACAGACAAAAGCCAAAGTAGTTTATGTCATCATCTAGGTGTTGATCCACAAAAAGAAATATTTTAGATATAGCTGTTAAATACCCATACCCCATGCCTACTTTTACCTTGTAAATCACCACCAGCCTACAAAGCCACGTAGACTTCACTGTTGGTGAAAGAAGCCCACGGACCTGACCTTCCTAGTTCTGGGCTATTATATATATTTCTTCACCTATATTTTCTTCCTTTGAATAAAATATAAGTTTCTCGAGGGTAGGGATAGTCATATATGTGTGCATGCATGTAAGTAAATATATTTGTTATATGTGTATAAAACATACGTGCATATGTTCCTCATATGTCTATAAAGCATGTGTGTGCATATATTCCTTTTCCTCTTTATAAGCAAGCATGCCCCCCAACATAGGCACAAGAAGAGAACTCTTTATATAACATTCAAAAATGCTAGTTCTTTAAAATACAAATAAAAGACCCCAAACTTGGCAGAGAAATGCCAGCACTGTACAGGTTTCATCAAAATGATTGGCTTTTTTTTTCCTTCTTCCAGTAGTCATTTTCAATATATCAGTCTACTGATGACATAATCTGCTTAGTTTCACACTGTATAACCACCACCAGTTTGTCAACCTTTATAGAGATTAGTCTGAGGTTAAAGTTTTTGAGGGACTGATTTATGAACCATATTCTTTTTTTAAAGTTTAAAATATGAAGTTTACATGCAGAGTTGTTCATTTAAATCTTTCTGCTTTTAGCACAGCTTTATAAAAGATTATCTGAAATTAGCTTTCTAGCATGAAATGGAAGACTTCCCAAATCCTGAAACAAATGATTAGCTTTGAAATATCTAAACAGAAGGATCTATCTCCATATCCATTTATATCTATGTCTCTATTTATATTTTTGTTTGGACATGTGATTTTATTGCTATAGGCAATGCAAATTAAGAACTTAACTGCAGTCTAAAATCCTGGAATTGCCTGCATTACGGAAAGGCTTAGTGCCTTTCCTATTGTCAGATTGTATGTATTAGACTTAGATCTGAACCTAGGCCTTTCTGTCTATAGCTAGTGTATATTAGATATAGAAAAAGTCTAGGCCTTTCTGTCTGTAGTTAGTATATGTTAGACATTCGAACTGAACCTAAGCCTTTCTCTCTACACTGACGCCCCTCTCCCCTCTAGACTTTTCATTCCCTTTCTAAATAGAAGAGATCACAAATTTGTTCATAATACTTGTAAATTAGACAGATATTCCGTATATTTCCTTAAGCATTTGAACTTTGAATTCTATAAGGAACAGAATATATAACTTTATTTTGTTATAAAGATTTCTTCTTCTTATTATTAAATTTTTCCTTTTTTATAGTTGATTCAGAATCAGGTTAATTTCTATTTGACCCATGCTTCTGACTTTTGTTCTCCGTTATAATTCCTATGCTGATACTTTTCTTCCTTTAAGAGGAAGATGAAAAAGGAAAAGGAAAATTGTTCATCTGTACAATATTTGTATTGTGAAAAAGCAAATCCATTTTCCCCCTCAACATTTTTAGCATCATAAGATGTCACTTCTTGACCTACCCTCCCCTACCCCGGAAACACAAACATATATTACCCTGAAGATTCCTAAAAATATATCTTTGTCAGAGTATGGAACTTTGGGTACGAAATATTGACTCTCACGTTAGATATTTTGATGTGTTGGTCATTTTTGCTCAACTGGTGGTTTTTTTTATTATTTCTCCTCCTTTTCACTCATTTTATAAGATATGAGACGCAGGATGGAGGAGGAAGAGAGAGGGAAGCATTGGGATTGTAAATGATGTAATAATAATGAAAGGTGTCGATAAAATTTATATAAAAATTTTAAAATTTAATTAATTTTAAATTAATTTAAAAATTTTTAAATAAAAATTTAAAAATTAAATTTATTTTAAAAATTATTTATTTAAAAAATTTTAGGGTTGGAAAAGGCATTGGAGATCATCTAATGAGATAAATGTAATTGTAAGATGTAAGGACCTCCACAAGATAAATCTCAGATTTCTCTATTAGAATGCACACAAGTTTTAGGTATCTTGTTTTAATGAATACATACTCATAGACACATAATTATGACATTTCTATTCTTATTAATTTTATTTTAAAAATTGGACAGAAGGTAAGATCTAGTGAGCAATATAATAATATTAATAGAAACTGACAAATAGTACTTTGAAATTTGTGTAAACCACTTGCACAAATTAGATAATTTATATGTCAAATTGCTTCATAGTATGTCTTATCCTCCAAGTCAGATCTTTAGTCTAGTTTCAAATTAGAACAAATTCTTGGGCGGCTAGGTGGTGCAGTGAATAGAGCATCAGCCCTGGAGTCAGGAGGACATGAGTTCAAATCAGGCCTCAGTCATTGAACACTTACCAGTCATGTGACCATGGGCAAGTCACTTAATCCCAAATTTTTTTCAAAAAAGAAAAAAACAAATTCTAAATGTTCTGGAGGTGTTAGGTCATCTCATTATGTAGAAAGCAGATTTGGTGATTGGGTTGCCAGAACCAGATATGGTTCATTGTATTTGGATATGTAAATAACTTTTCACAATTACTTTTTCTTAGACTATGAGATAAAACTAATTTTTGTGGTTTTCTTCATATTAAAAGGATTATGAATTCCAAGACTTCATTTAAATTCCATTCTTATTTGCATAAGCTTTTGGGGGGAAATTTTTAGGGGATTTTAGCATGTTTCCTACCCCATTTAAAAAAAATACCTGATATCTAAATCAAAGCATTCAGTTTTGCAAGAAATTATTTTGGGGCAGCTAGGTGGTTCATTGAATAGAGCACTGGCCCTAGAGTCAGGAGGACCTAAATTCAAATCCAGCCTCAGATACTTAACACTTACTAGCTGTGTGACCTTGGGCAAGTCACTTAACCCCAATTGCCCTGTCTTCCCCCCTGCAAAAAGATAAAAAAATATATTTTAAAATAGCCATCTTTTCTGTAACATCTTCCTTTTATTGACTAAACATAAATATTCATGGAGAGAAAAATGTCAAGTTGTTATTCATAGGTTAATTGAAGAATAGTTATTTTAGATTAACAAAGAAAATGAAGACAAAGTGTTATAAATAGAATTTATAATGTTTCCATCAGCTCTTTTCACTTGATTAAAAAAGAACGTTAGGAATGACATTTTTTTTATCTCCATTTCATTCATTTGCACTGTTGGTCCCAAACCTCTATTACAAAAAGAAAACATTAGAGCTAATACTTCTTATGGTGGACATGTGTCTCTTCTCCTCCCCTCAGTTTAATTAAGTGTTTTTTCAATATTTATGAATGGATTTATGATATTTTGCAAGATTGCCATCAAAGCATTTTGACAAACATTCAGAAAAAGTATGCTAAACAAGAGGGTCAGAATGCCATAGTTCTGGATTTCTGAATGAAAACATGTACTTAATATGAGGGGCCCATAGTCTTGAATAAAATAACATATTTTTAAATAAAATTTGGGGAGAAATCACATTAATAAAATATTTATTCAAATGTATCAAAAAAATAAAGTGCATAGCTTGAGAACACAATTTAGGCTATTAAAAACTGACTTGATACACTTGTGACCAATTTTGTGGCTATGGTTTAGAATTCTAATATTTATTTCACAACACTTGTTTTAGAAGTTTATTTTCCTGGAAATCTGCATACTCACATTCTAATCAGGATTATTTTAATTTTGTGACTAAGCCTCACTTTCTACATAGATTTTGACTAATTGATCTCTTTCTATGGACTCTCCAAATCTTAAGATTTATGATACTGTGGTTCATAGAATTGTAATTTCAGAGAATACTTCTACCCATTTTATGTATCAGCCTTCTGTAATCTGTAAGTCTAATATTGCCGTTCTATTTGCCAAACATGTAAAAGATGTTGTTGCTTATGCTTGTAACATTTACATTTTTTTTTAAAGGCCAGGACTTCTCAATATCAATGAACCTGTCACTCAGCCATGGCTAGCAGATACTTGGCCTAATACTGGAAATAATCACAATGACTGCTCAATCAACTGTTGTACAGCAAGCAATGGAAACAGTGATAGCAACCTGACTACTTATAGCCGCCCAGGTTAGATACATGGTCTTCGTTCTCTATGTATTTTCAATTGGACTAAGTTTCTACTCCCATTGCCTGTGCGCGCGCACACATACACACACACACACACACACTCACACGCTCACACATACATACATTCTTAAGGTTTTATCTGCTGAAGTAAAATGCCTTTATAATTCCTTTATTTCTGTTGTTCCTTTATTCATTATAGCAGAAGATGAAATCTATTAGGATGAATTTGAAGAGTCCATATTGTTTTGTTGTACAAGATGCTGGCTGTATGAAATATTTTAAATAAACTATTATTTATAGCTAAGTTGTGTTTGTGTGGCACACAGATTTCCAACATGCTGGACCTATACTTGGTTAGTCCCCAAATGCTAACTTTTAACAAGGTATGATTTAAAATATTAAGGGCAGGGATGGGATTTCTAGGCAAAGTGCCAAAAGTGTCTTTTTGCCTCTATCCTCATAGAATATTTTCTATCTTCTCCATTGTATTAGGAAATGTCTAGATCACAGCCCTTACATTGGCATTTCTTAACAAACAACACCACCCTAACCTCTATTTTTTTCCATTTAAGAAGCTATGCTGGCACAATGCCTCTCATCCAAACTCAGAGAAGATAATTTAATCCTTTAAACATTTGTGATTTCATCCCTATAGGTACTGAATCCATTAGCATGGATTTTAATCTCTCACTACCTTAGTAGATGGCTTCATGAGGTGCTGTAGTTGAAGAAAATCTACCACCTCATGGTCAACCCTAATGCTGAACCTCCCTTCACTGGTCCTCATATACAACCATAAAATTTGTTCTTAGGTCCCTACTTATTATTTCCATCTGGTGTAGGACCTAAAGAATTTATTTCAGTGGTATCACTTTTGAGAACAATGGGTCACCTTCATGCTATAATATTTCATTGTATTGAGACTTGAATAAAATTAAGATAAAATAAATTTCAAATTGTACTTTCACTCAGTCAAGGTATTTATTAAGGATTTGCTTTGTATACTGTTTAAGTGCTATGAAGATACAAGAAGTGTATATGACATGACCCTTGTTTTTGAAGAACATACAACATGCTTATGTAGATAAAAATAAGACTGAGGTGATTATGACATAACATATAAGTAGCTCGTAAATTGTTGTGCTATGTCTAATTGATAAATGTAATGGTTAAAGTAAAATTTGAATCAGTCCTGAAAAGATCCATAGAATCTAGATTTTTACTAAGTTTTAACTCTAAGATTTTTTGTGAACTCCTACTGTACTCTTATAGTGGAATGCACAATAAGAGAAAATCTTTGAAATGAAAGTCTTTTCATGAATTCCTAAACATAATTTACCAATCTTAGCAGATTAAAATATTTCCCCATTGCTCTTCATGATTTAATACAAAGTCTAAAAGAAGTTTTTAAAAGTCAACCTAACATACATTCCTTTTTATTTTTAAAGCAATTGGGGTTAAGTAACTTGCCCAAGGTTACACAGCCAGTATTTTTTGTGTGGGTGTTAAGTATCTGAGTCCAGAACCGATCCCAGGTCCTCCCGACTCCAGTCCGGCACTCTTACTCACTGCACCACCTGGCCACCCCATAAATAACTTATCCATGGTTCCCTAAACTTTTTTTTTTGCCTTTTGGAGGGCAATTGGGGTTAAGTAACTTGCCCAAGTTTACACGGCTAGTTTTGTGTGTGTGTAAGCGTCTGAGGCAGGAACTGACCTCGGGTCCTCCTAACTCTGGGGCCAGCGCTTTACTCACTGTGCCACCTAGCCGCCCCCATACATTCTGTTAATTCTGCTATTTTAAAATATCTTATTAGGATAGAATAGATTTCATGAAGATTAGTTATATTCAACCAATTTCTTCAATGACTGCTACTTTTCCTAAGAAAATGAATTAAAATTCAATTTTGTGATAAATAAGAAGTAATTTTTCTTTTGTTAATTATTATTCCAAATGGCCCCTTAGAAAATCAAAACAAGAGAAAGTATTATCTTTTAAACTTAAAAAAGGAAGAAAAGGACAGAGAAATAGAAAAGAAATAGAAGCACAATAACTCCAGACCTTGTCTGTTAAAGGAGGAAAGGGAAATGAAGAAAGGATTTATATGAAGCTGGATCCTGAAAATAATAGTGCATGTAAATTTAAAATATAAACAAAAACATGCTGCTCTGAAGATACGATCATCTCCATGAAAGCGTCTGCCAAAACCAGCTTTTTTTTTTTCTCTTCTCAAGGATACCTTTGCAGCATCCATCCTTAGGCCGTTTTCATAAAGATTTTGTAGGGATTAGAAAGTAAACATATGAGTCAATGATGATGTCTTAACTTGCCCTCTTCTGAAAAACAACAGCAGCACCATTGCTCACCTTTCCTATTCTTCTGATAGCTTTTACAATAGTTTGCCTTGAACATTGTATACCTGTCCCTCAGATGGACACATGGTAATGAATTTTTGGTTCACAGAGTCTTTAATAGACTGCCTTAAAAGGGAACACTCACATTGACAGAATCACAGATCCTTCCATTATGAAGTATTGCCTTAGGAAAGATTTCTTTTGTTTGTATTTTGTCAAACCCAACAATTGTTTGGTTTTTTTTTCTGGAATCTAAAGTGCCATTGGTTCTTCTTCATATAGCAAATCAGATCAGGAGGTATAGTAGGATTAAAGTGTATTTTCTTCATACTACTGTATCAGCAATGCCATATTCACAATGCCTATAGAGATTACAAATATGCTGATATAATTATCCATCACAAAATACATCAGGTTTGCCATTTGGGGAAATAAACTAGAAAATTTATTAAGATACCAAAAGACTGAGTCCCAAAACCAGAAAGTGAAAGCCATCAGAGTAGTTATGACATTGGCACAGGTAGATAAAGTAGAAAGCACCCACATTTTCAAGCCTTTAAAACAGAACAGGCTACCTCAGGCAAAGGTCCTCCTCTCCCCACTCACAGCAACCACCCAGCGTCCTGGAAGAGCGCTCCCAGCAGCTCCGGCCCCTGGCAGTCCTCAGCAGGAGTCCTAACTCAAAAAAAAGAAAAAAAAAAAGGCAACCGCCGCCAACTACCAACTGCAGGACCGTTAGCTCGGCTTTTCACTTTCTCTTGCTCTGCTATGTCGGCACGTCCATGGGGCATGGGAGATCTTTAAATCCCATAACCCTTACAACTACTGATCAAAACAGATTGTTATTCATTCTCACTTCATATAATGTATATAGAGTACAAAAATATTATGTCAATAGAACAAAGTATTGCCTTAAAGACTACACTCAGAAAAGCTTCCTCACCTCTCTATGTTAAAATCATTCAACATTCTATGACAGGTATGGTGACAAATATTAACTTTATTCAGTGATCTGATGAGTATTTACACTCAGCAAAGAATGGTGTTTGTTAATGTCATACAGAAAGTCTTGTTTAAGTACAGATAAAATAGTAATTCCCTGTTAAGGCCAAGGTTCATCAAATTCTCCTGTTTTCAGATTTTGTATTGCTTACTATGTTGAGAATTGAGGAACCTCATCAGTGAGATAGATACAAAGCCTTTTAAAAGAGATTAGCCTGTAAAGGGAAGGGAAAGCAATATGCCTTTATATAGCACCTTTATGTGCTAAACACTTTACAAATATTCTCATTTGATCCTCACAATAACCCTACAATGTAAGTACTGTCATTATCCCATTTCACAGTTGAGGAAACTGAGGGAAACAGATTAGGTGACTTGGCCATAGTCACACTGCTAGAACATGTCAGGAAGACTCGAACCCAAGTCTTTCTGACTCCAGAACCAGCACTTTATCTACTGTCTAGCATGCAGTGGGATGAACATACGCACTGAATTAGTCTATCATTATGTACGTGTGTATGTATAGGTATGTACGGGTACATACAAATGGACAATGAACAGGGTTAGGGATCTTTTTGTTTTGTTTTGTTTTTTTGAGGGGAAGGCAGAGCAGTTGGGATTAAGTGACTTGCCCAAGGTCACAGGGCTAGATTTTGTGTTAAGTGTCTGAGGCCGGATTTGAACTCAGGTCCTCCCAACTCCAGGGCCAGTGCTCTATTCACTGTGCCACCTGGCCACCCCAAGGAATCTTTTTCTTTTTTTTTTTTTTTTAAAGGAGATTAAACTGGATTACATTTGGGTAATTGTGTAGCATTTTCAGTTATCTGAAATTTTTGGCAACTTCAAAAGTCCATCTTTTTAACATCTATATTCCTCTGGTGATGCCATATGGTTATAGAGGATCAATACATTTTCTTAGAAGAATTAGAGGAGGGCATTGGTACATGCTGTGTGTAAGTAATGCTGCACCATGTTATCAACAAGGACTTGAATACAAATTGTGATGAGACATCATCAAGGACATATATAACAGTCATTGAGGGTGAGCTTGTCATATAACAAGAATGAGAGATAACAGATGGGCTGAGTTGCTGTATTGGCATCCTCAAAATACTAAAAACACCAAGGGAAGATCTCTAGCCTTTTGGATGGATCCCCTCTAGAAGATTTAGAGAATCTTGGACAAGAATGGACAAGACTCACAGAGGGTGAAAAATAATTCATAAATTGTTTTTCACTATTGAAGAGAGCACCTTCACCACCAGTGAGATCTTAGATGCATCAAATACTGAAAATGTGTTCAAAACAAAATTAAATTAGCAAAATCTCATGCAGCATTTGTTATTTCTGAAGCAGTAAACATCTGGACACAGTGATTAGGAATAGTTATTGTTGACAGAGAGCCAGAAAAATCAAAAGCAATCTTTTCTGTTTTGTAATTGAATGAACACAAAGTAAAGTAAAAAGTATATTCAATTTTTTCTTTATATAACTTTTATTCTTCTATCTTCAGTAATTCACAAAATGACTTGCACTGTAAAATTAAATATTGTGATAAAGAGACTTGTTAAATTTGTTACTACATATTGAAGATACAAATGGATGAAGCAAAAATGCATTATTTTAATTTGTATTACTTTTGTTTTTCTGTCATGAAAGCCTCATTGTTTGCCACAGAATTTTGTTCTGAATATTTATAAGATTGTACTTTAACATTTCACATTTGAGGCTTTAAAATTGTTCAAAATTGTCATCAAAGTTGAGATTCGGTTAATTATTAGTGATGTTCAATATATTAGATTTTTAAGCACCTGCTAGTTGTAAGACAAGGTATAGGTTTCTGGGAATAAAATTATGAAATCAGATATGGCTCCTGCCATCATGGAATATACAATCTGATAAAAATTACTTGAATAATGGATTAGTAGTTAAGGGAGGGAAAAATTCATTTTTAAAAATCTTATGCCACTCTTTAAGAGTTTAGGTGACTGGCTTAGGGACACACAGCAAGTATGTATCAGAGGTAGAACTTGAATCTAGGTTGTACAGTTTCTCATAAATCATTGAAAATGTTTTTTTCTCCACTTCTGTTGGTATTTTGATAGTTCAAAGAACTCGTCAGTATGAATTTCTGAAATGATTAACATATATTCAGAGAATCATAGAAGCTCAGAGTTGAAAAAGACTACAAAAGTCATTGGATCAAATATCAGAAAAAGAATCCCTTCTATAATATACTTGACAAGACTGTCAGTGAATAGGAACCTGCTTGCTACTTCTTGAGCAGCCATTCCACATCAGAATCATTCAGTTATTAGGAAGTTGTTTTTATTTTTGTTTTCCCTGAAATACAGCAGAAACCACACACTGCACCTATTCCTGTGCTCTGGGGACCAAACAGAGTAAGTCTCATTTTGCTTCCACACAATAGCCCTACAACAACTTGAAGACAACTTTCATGACTCCTCAAGTCTACTTTCGGCTAAATACACTCATCTAATCTCTATGTAAAGATCTCCATGACTTTCACCATTCTGGTTGTGTTAATTTGGGTGCTCATTAGCTCATCAATATATTTTCTAAAATGTAGCACCCAGGAACACTCAGTACTTTAGATATAGTTTGACCAGAACAGAATACCACAGGACTTTGTACTTGCTAGTCCTTTCTTAAAATGCATTAAAACTAACCCTGATACTTGGCTGGAAAGAAGGAATATAAGTCCTGCTCCACTGACATGCCTTTTTTGGTGATCTGAGTTCAAAAAAGCCACAAAGAACTCCCACGAGGGCCTTAAAGTTTGACTAGTACGCTACCGTAGAGGCAGAGAAGTTGCTTTTAACTAAATCGACACTTTATCCTTGTCTGAATGTTGTTTGCCTGTTCTGAGTGTCATTTCCCTGTTTGGCTAAGGAACCCTATTTTTTTAACT
Organism: Petaurus breviceps papuanus; assembly: GCF_028583685.1. Taxonomy (NCBI): domain Eukaryota; kingdom Metazoa; phylum Chordata; class Mammalia; order Diprotodontia; family Petauridae; genus Petaurus; species Petaurus breviceps. The sequence continues at coordinate 199,155 of NW_027186324.1, forward strand.
TTCAGGAGGAGCTATGTATATACTCCTCATTTCATTCTACTTTCAAATCTGAGATACCAGCCTGACCTGAGCAGCCCTGATCTAACACAACATATACTATTGAATGACATTAAGCTTGAAGTTACTAATACTCCTAAACCTTTTTCATGTTAAATGCAGTCCAACCCATTCATTTCTTATCTTTTACCTGTGATAAGGTTAATTTTGATATTTAAAAAAATGTGAGACATCACAATTATACTTATTAAATTTTGTCTTAGGTTTGGCTCAAAGTTCTATCCTCAAAGGCTATGTTTTTGCATTTATGCCATCCCTCCAAGCTTTTTGTCATTTATAAATTTGACAACATGTCATCTCTGTCTTTATCCAAGACATTGATAAAAAATGTTAAACTGCATGTGGATAAGCACAGATCCCTGGGACATTCCACTAGAGATGTCTTCCCAAGCCAAAATAGCACTGTTAGTGATTTCTCCATTTAATTGATTACAGATTTGTATTCCATTGTCCAGCCCACATCTCTTCATTTTGTCCACAAAAATAGCTTGCTACATTTCTCAAATGCTTTGTTCAAACTGAGATAAATTATATCCAAAGGATCTTCCCTATCATCTACCCATCTATTAAATACATAAAAAGGAAATTGTATTAGCTTGGTATGACATATACTTTATGAAACTTTTATGATGAGGTTTTTTGTAATCACTGTTTCTTATTTTAGAACTTAACTAAATAATACATACTATATTCTAAATACATATTGCATAATACTTTCCAGAATCTTACAAGAAACTGAAATTTAGCTCACTAGCCTATTTTTTTTAGGCTCCATTCTTTTCCCTTTTCATGGAATCAGAATAGGATTTGTTTTACTCCAATCCAGTCCAATCACATTGTGACTGAGTAATCGATTGGCCAATCCCTTTATTATTTTTTTTTTTTGCCTTTTTTTTTGGAGGGCCGTTGGGGTTAAGTGACTTGCCCAAGGTCACATAGCTACTTTTGTGTTAAGTGTCTGAGGCTGGATTTGAACTCAGGTCCTCCTCACTCCAGGGCTGGTGCTCTATTCACTGCACCACCTAGCCACCCTGACTAATTCTTTCTATACCCACTGATGTATTTCACATGAGTGTTCCTCATCAATTAGCTACTTTCATTACTATCTTGCTTATGTTGGGTACTATCTGCTTTTATTGTCAAGTTCAATTCGTTTATTGGTTGCCTGTTAAATTCTAGGTCCTGTTCTAGGTGCTTAGGATACATATGCAGAAAAAAAAGTCATTCTTTGCTCTCACTGAATTTGTGTTCTATTGAACTTTCTGAGTGTTAGCCTTCTTAACACAGTTCTTACCATTCCATGGTTGGTATTCATCTACAACTTCTCATCTTTACTTGCATCTTCTGTTCATGTGTTCTATCATATAAATTTGTTAGAGCATGTTTGGGATTTCACATGTGACCCATTTATTTCCTATTTCCAGGTGCTCAATAGTAGACTTCAGTGAAAATATTGCATCTCTTTTGCCATTGATTATCTTCCCCATCTTCTTTTTACTGTCTTCTACCATCCTTCCTTTGACTGACTCCTGGATTTTCTCATATGCATTTTCCTTCTCAAAATACAATTATTTTCCAGCTCTTCTTTTACTTTTCTTTATTCTCTAGATAAAATATACCTTCTCCCAGTCACCTTTATATTGATTTATGGGTCTTATTCCACCAGCAATGGCCCTACCTGTAGTGTCAAATTTGCCTCCTTGCATGAAAATTTCATATTCACTTTTTTGTTACCCATACTTTGTACATTGTACATAGATTGCTGATTCTTTCCTTTGATTTTATCTCCTACAAACTTCTAATTTACTATTGTTTTTAGCTGCTCTGTGTAATATTCTAGTTTATATGCTCTCTCTTTCTCTTCCCTCCCCCTCACACACACAGACACACACACACACACATCTTTCTTTGTCTTTCAATTTAATGCACTTGAGATTAGATTCACAAGAATCCCCAGGTAGATACATTCTTATCAGACCAATGTCTGATAAGTATACTTCATCCCTGATCAGGATCATATTGTTGCTGCTTTTTAAGCCATTGTCTAGAATTCAACATCTTTTCCTTGGCTGTTCTCTTCTTAATCAGCTGTTCACTTCTCTAATCTAACTTTCTCTTCTGATGCTCTCATGTTTCCTTGACAGCAACAATGTCTTTTTATGCCTTTGTCATCAGTTGCCAAAACTAATGAAAACAATGCCTTGCCCAAGACTTGTTGATCTTTAGAACTCCTTCATAAATTCCTTCTGATATTATCATTTGTACCAGCATGAATCAACAGAAGTGGGCACTAGTCATCCAATTTGACAAGTTCTGGAAAGTTCTCTAACACTTTCTGCATACCTGCCCCGAAAAGCAGCAGATTTGTTTCTTATTATTATTAGGCATCCCTCGACAGGGAGTTACTTCTATGGTGAAGTACCATCTCATCTAAAAAATGACACCTACTGACTTCTACTATTTTTGCTTTATTTGTCAAATATTATTGTCTCTTTTATCTTACTTTAGACATAGATTCATTTAAAAGTTCTAATCTTTGTCTAGTAAAATAATCTTTTTCATGAATTTCCTTTTTATTTTTTCCCAATTGACAAATATCAATTTTCCTTCCTCCACCCCCGATTGAGTAGAAACAACAAAACAAGAAAATATTCATGACATGTTATATAGTTGAACAAAACAAAATTCCACATTGTCCATTTCCAAAAATGTATGTCTTATTTGACATCTCTGTTAGGAGGTAGTTTGTGCTTTTTTTTTTTTCAGTTCTCCAATATCTTGCTTTGTAAATCCATTGACCAGATTTCTAAAGGCTTTTAAAGTTGTTTCTTATATATTGTCATTGTATAAGTTTTATTCCTACTTCTGCTTACTTGACTCTGTAATAGTTTACAGAGGTCTTCCTAGTTTCTTCTGAAACTCTCCAATTGTATAATTTCTTTCTTTTTGTTGGAGGGGGGAAGGCAAGGCAGTTGGGTTTAAGTGACTTGCCCAAGGTCACACAGCTAGTTAAGTTTCAGGTATCTGTGGCTGGATTTGAACTCAGGTCTTCCTGACTTCAGGGCCAGTGCTCTATCCACTTTGCCACCAAGCTGCCCCTGGGTAATTTCTCAGGGCCCAAAATGTTTCCATTACATTCATACACCATAATTTATTTAACCATTCCCCAATAGGTTGTGGTACCCTTTTAGTTTCTAATTTTTTATTACTATGAAAAGTACTATTATTCATTTTCAGTGTATGTCCCTTGTTCCACGGGCTTCACAGCTGACTTGTCCATAATCAACAATCCAAGCTTAATACAACTTAAGTTGTTATTGTATGATCCCAGCAGCATTGGTATTAGTATTAGTAACATTGCTAAAAGGAGACAGTTTTAAATAGGAATGTACTTGTTAATGTCTGGCAGAAGTACAGAGATTGTTCCTGGGCTGCTTTTTCCTGTTCCCTTGGCCTTTTTCATGGGCCTTAAAATAAATAGGAAGTCTCTTTTTTTTCTTTTCTCTGTATCCTCAGTGCTTAATGCAGTTCTGGTACATGGTAAATCTATAACTGACTAATAGATTTTTTAATGACAAGTCCATTACTGTTTCATGGAAATAGTATCACTGTGATACAGCGAGCCATTTGTGAAAGGTAGTGCCCCTAAGGAGATATGCACCTAAAACCCAAGGGAATAACCTTTTCCTTTTTCTTTCCTTGTGGTTTAGCTGATTGTATAGCAAATTACAACAACCAGCTGGATAACAAACAAACAAATCTGATGCTGCCTGAACCTACCGTGTATGGTGACGTGGACATGACCAACAAGATGAATGAAATGAAAACCTTCAATAGTCCAAACCTGAAGGATGGCCGATTTGTTAATGCGTCAGGGCAGCCCACTCCCTATGCCACCACTCAGCTCATCCAGTCAAACATCAGCAACAACATCAACAATGGCAGTGGAGATTCCAATGAGAAACACTGGAAACCCTCTAGTCAGCCAAAGCAGGAAGTGGCACCTATTCAATATAACATTATGGAGCAAAACAAATTAAACAAAGGTGAAGAGTTTTGCTTCTCCTTCCATTTTTTTTCATTTGACATTCTTACCCCTTTGGCCACTCTGGATTGAAACCAGCAAGTGTAGACTTCTTTTTTTTTTTTTAAAGCAATCGGGGTTAAGTAACTTGCTCAAGGTTACACGGCCAGTTATTTCTGGGTGTGGTGCTGAGTATCTGAGCCCGGATTTGATCCAGGTCATCCCGACACTGGAGCCGGTGCTCTTACTCGCTGAGCCACCTGGCCGCCCCTAAGCAATTGGGGTTAAGTAACTTGCTCAAGGTTACACGGCCAGGTGTTTCTGGGTGGGTGCTAAGTGTCTGAGCCCGGGATTCGATCCCAGGTCATCCCGACACTGGGGCCGGTGCTCTTACTCGCTGTGCTTCCTGGCCACCCCAAGTGTAGACTTCTTGTGTTAATATGTTTCTGTTTCATGAGTTTCAAAATTACCAATTATCAGTGTCAAAGAGTTCATTAGCACTACAACAACCTTTGAAGATTGAATTTATTGTAATAAATACGCAGCTGTAATGGAATTAAATAAAATACTTTCATGTGAAATTAAAGTTAATAGTCAGTGAGGAATTGATTAGCACAAATACCTCACATTTTAAATAGACCATCTTATTTTACTCATAGGTGGAAGATAATTACTTCTACATGGTCATATAAACTAATGGCATTTTGATATAAAACTAAAGAAAAGTATTTAAATTAAATTTGAACCGACAAAGTGGTTCCATCATTTGCATTCCTATTATAGCATATATTCATTAGACCAAATATAGAGCACAATTCTATAAACTAAATCTCTGTTCTTGGCCTAGCCTATCTGTATCTCAGCAGATCATATGAGCATAGATTTAAAGATAGAAGGGACTTCAGACTATCCAGTCCAACACCCTAATTTTACAGTTGAACAAATTGGGGCCAGAAAAATTAGTGGATTGCCCAAGGTAACATTGACAGAATTTGGATTTGGCACCAAACTCAGAACTTTTTTCTACTGTATCATGCCACTTTATTGAAGTCTGTCAGTACAAAAGCTACAATTAAATAGAATTTTGTGTTAGCATTGAGAAAAGAAAGATTTTTGGCCTATAGAAGAGCTTTCTGTAAAGTAATATGCAAATTAGAAGACAGAGGTGTTTGATTTCTTATTGATCCTTTAACTATCAGGTTTAGTAAACTAATTTGCAAAGTTATAACCCTAGGAAAGAAAACTTATGATTTTGTGTATTTTGAGAAGGCACAGACATTTTTGGGGTATTTGTTCAAAGAAATTCAGCAGTTTATTTTACATACTTGATTGAATACAGTAAATTTCTTCAAAATGAAATCTTAAGCATGAACAAGGTATTCCAGAATAAAATTCCTATCAGTTAGTCAGTCTAAAAGTATTTAAATTTACTATGTGAGAATCACTGTGCTCAGCACTGGGGATACAAAAAAAGAAAAAAACACTTCCTGCCTTCAATGAGCTCACATTCTAATGAAAGAGCCAAGCATGTACATAACTACACACAAGGTGTATATATATATATATATATATATAGACAGTAGATGGGAAGTAATTCTGAAAAAAGAGGAACGAAAATCAATTGTATACACGGATTCTTTGTAAACATGAGTATTTTTTTTTTTTTTACAAATTTGATGTTTTAAGTTAGAAAGATATTTTTTTATTTTTCTTCAAGGCCCAATCAAACACTGCACCTTTAAAATTTAAGGCATCAGGACTACCTAATAGTATGATAACTCATTATAATGATTTTATTTATTTTTTAAAAGAACTTTTGAAAGCATTGTTCACTAGTAGTCCTTTGCATATTTAAAAGTGTTTATTTATTGTTTATATACCCTGAAAACATGTGGTATGAAGTGCTGTAAAATAAACTAGAAGGCAGCCAGACTGACAAAACTACTACCAATTACATTCAATTGCTGAATTAAGCATTTGGCTTTGTTCCCCTCCATGCTAATATTTTCATATTTTTTTATTCTGTTTTGTTTTTGTTTTTTTTTTGTCAGATGGGGTTTTTATCAGATGTTCTGTTTTTTATAAGCCATGGTATTATTTTGATACTTTTTGGATTTATTGTTTTTTTAAATCAAAATGCTGCTGATCATTTTTTTTAATTTAAAGGAGAGTAATCATGAGTTTCTTAACATCCTATTGTTAAATGAGCTGATTTTGTCTAATAATTGCATTTTGCTAAATAAAAAGGAAATTGATGCTGTGTACTTTATGCAAAACATGTACATACTTGAAAGGGGGAAACAGTTTACTTAATATTGCTAGATACAATGGAGATTCTTCGTAGAAACAGTTGTTCTTAAAGATAAAAAGAGATATGAGGAATTTACGAATAATTCATATACACACACATATACACACATCTGTATATGTATCTACATGTCTATTGTATCAGCATTTGATAGCTTTATCTTAGAATATGAATTGTTTCAGATTCTGAAAATCAGATTGTAAAAAATGAGATAGGAGAACATAAAGATTTTTAATTTTTTTGTTATTTAAGGAATAGCAAAAGTCTGTGTAAAATAACTCACGGAGAAACTAACAATATTTGAATTTGTTATTAAACCTATAGATTACCGAACAAATGATACCATCCCACCAACTATTCCATACAATCAGTCTTATGACCAGAATACGGGGGGCTCGTACAATAGTTCAGATCGAGGTAGTAATACATCTGGTAAGTACCAGTCCTTCCCCTCCCCCTGCCCTTTCACCTTCTTCCACCCAGTGAAGAGTAACCTGTATTGTTTTTGCAAATGATGACATATTAAAAATTCTAAGCAAGTAAAATTAGTTAATAACACATTTTATTATGCATTAAGATTTACAATGCAAGTATTATTGCAGAAGAATAAAAAAAGACTGAAGTGACTGACTTGATACTGTGAAGTATCAGAACTGTGGTTCAAACCCTAGTTTCAAATTTAGCACTCTTTTCACAAGATTATGCTGCCTCTAATTCTTATATAAATTGATAAAGGCTTGAAACTTGTCACTTTGTTTGGGTTGAATCTACTAGACCTTGTCTTCCTTAGTGATTGGTCTAGAAAGATCTCCTCCTTCCCCAAAATAAGAATATATTAGGTGAGTAAAATAAAGTCTTTATTTCCATAATGTAATTATATACCTTCATTTACTACTGACATGGCAAATATCCCATTCAGAAATTTTAAAGAATATAAAATCTAGGGGCGGCCAGGTAGCACAGCGAGTAAGAGCACTGGCTCCAGTGTCAGGACGACCTGGAGATCTAATTCCGGGCTCAGACACTTAGCACCCACCCAGAAACACCTGGCCGTGTAACCTTGACCAAGTTATTTAACCCCAATTGCTTAGGGGCGGCCAGGTGACTCAGTGAGTAAGAGCACTGGCTCCAGTGTTGGGATGACCTGGATCAAATCTGGGCTCAGATACTCAGCACCACACCCAGAAATAACTGGCTGTGTAACCTTGAGCAAGTTACTTAACCCCGATTGCTTAAAAAAAAAAATGAATATAAGATCTATGTTAGGTAATTTTTTTTGTTATTTAAGGAATAGCAAAAGTCTATCTGGTAAGTACTATTTAATGTCTCAGGCTATATACCTAAACTCAAAAAAAGCTTAGTATAATATAGTACCTTCCTCTTGTCTCCTGACCATTTTTTACTTAGCCAGGATCAAAATTTACCTCCATTCCCAAGGTTCCAAGTTACTGCTAATGGCTTTTAGCAAAGTGTTTTGACTTCTTTCCCATGTTCTTTAGGAAACCTTGAATGAAAAAGTCCCACCCCCACCCCTGCCACTCCTTTTCCTTGTAGTCTAAGTATGATCATTTATTTTTATAATGGTTTAATCAAGTCATTTAAATCCACTTAGCTTTTCTAGGCCTTGGTTTGTTGGATAGGAAAAGAGGGAACTATCTGGTTGAAATGCTACATCATCTTAAAATATCCTTCTAGGACCAAAATTTTATGACTCTAATTTTATAACTTTTGAGGAATTAAGTATTATTTAATAGAGAATGGAGAATCATTTAATCTTTCTGAGCTGTCTGTAAAATCAGGATCATTACAGCTATGATACCAGTAACAGCACTGGGTAAAGAAATATGTAAACTGGGAGTGTCATAAACCCAAGGTACTGTTGAAGTGATGGGTAAAAGCATTAGAACAAGTTTATGTTAAGTGACCAGGAGAGGAGAGTACTGATTATTACTTGACCATTTGGGTAGGGGGCTAAGAACAGATACTATGTAGACAGTGATTCTAATGGAGAATTTAGAAGTCTAGATAAAAGGGTAAAATTATCCCTCAGACCAGGCTAGAGTTAGTTATACAAAAATTGTTGTCAGTTGGCTGTGGGTTGTTTATATCCCTTACACTGCAACAGCATTAGTCAAATGGCTTATTGGGTGGATATGATTAATTTGTTAGGTGTGGTCAGGGCTTGTTTACTAAGGATTAAGGGGAAAATTTTTACAAGCATTTTGGGGGTGGAATGGGAGTTTAACAAAACAACTATGTTTTACTGATAGGTAATCTCCTAAGTGACTTTAAAAATATATACATATGTGAATGACAGTGTCAAAACTTTTGAACTGCGTTAAATTGATTTTTTTTTCCTTAGATTAAGGAACATTATGATTTAAAAATGTCTTACTCAAAAATATGTGACTACCTTTGATTATAACAGACTTAAATTTCAAAGTCAACATAAAGCAGCACCTGAAATACTAGCTTTTAGCAAATTGCTGATTGTTAAACAGCATCATTCTACTGCAAGCCATAAATTTTTAGAAACAGCAGCTGAAAACATTGGTGCCACACTTCATCATTTCTCTCTTTCTTTTGTTGGTTGTGATATTAGATCTTCCAGCAATTATTTTCATCTGTACCTGCCATTCTGACTAGAGCTAGTAATTTCATTGTGCCTAAAACATTTCAACGGACAAGTACAAATTATATATATTTAGTTACTTAATACAACAGTGGAATTTTAATAGATCATATCTGCATCATATTATATTTTAGGTTCCAGCAATTAAAAAATAGAAGGGTAATCCAGAAACTGTCTATAGCTCATTTGTTTTAGATGATAATCTATAATGTAATTAATTGCTCTTCAGAGATCAGTCTTGGTGATATTACTTGTGAAATTCATTTATGGTTTATTACTTTTTGCTATTTATTAGAAGTTAAATAGATGAATGTGTTTTCTCATGTTTATATAAATTTCTTGTTAGAATTAATGAGAAAAATCCTCTGGTTACATGTTTTTTTTTTAAAAAGTAATATTAGCTATGAGTTGTATTTATAGAAAAGTAATTAGTTTCATGCGTGTAGAATGATATTAAAAACAAGATGAGAGTCTTTCTTCCTTTTTTTTTTTTCATTAAGGGAGTCAAGGGCACAAGAAAGGGGCACGGACACCCAAGTTACCAAAACAGACGGGTATGAACTGGGCAGACTTACTTCCACCTCCCCCAGCACATCCTCCTCCCCACAGCAATAGTGAAGATTACAGTCTTTCTGTAGATGAGAGGTAAGGCGACAGAGTATTCTGTAATATGAAATCTTGTATAAGACCAGAATATGTTTATAGAGCAGGTTTCTGTGTGAGGTGGCATTACCTACAAACTCTGAAATGTTACTCTTTAAAAAGAACCTACCATTTACATAGAAATGAAATACTAAATGAACTGAATGATGTTTTATGTATTAAATATTTTTAGTCTCCGTAAAAAAAAAAGAGCAAAGCTAGCTAAATGGTACAGAGGAGTTACGAAGACCAGAGCTTAAAACCAGCTTGAGACACTTACTAGCTATGTCATTGGTTAAGTCAACCTCTTTTGACCTCAGTTTTCTCATCCTTAAAAATGAGGTTTTAGCACCTACTTCACAGAGGAATTGTGAGAATCAAATGCAATAATATATGCAAAATGCCTTACAAACTTTGAAGTGATTTATAAAGGGTAGGCATTTTTATTACTGATAACGGCAGCTAACATTTGTGTAGTTAGTTCATAAATAGATTTCAAACTAAACTGTTCTGTGGTCAAAGTCATTTGGAAAACTTTAGCATATGTATAACAGCCCTAATTCAGCTAGCTCAGAATGCTAGGGAGAAATATTAAAAAGCAACTCTTCTACCAGGGAATGGTCAGTAGCATCATCTTCATAAACAGGTCCCAGCACATTTTTACATATTTTAAATTTAAAAGCTGATGTCTTTATAACTTTATATTTTAGCTATGACCAAGAGATTCCATGCCCAGTGCCACCAGCCAGGATGTATTTACAGCAAGATGAGCTAGAAGAAGAAGACGAACGAGGCCCCACTCCTCCGGTACGGGGAGCAGCTTCATCTCCGGCAGCAGTGTCCTATAGCCATCAATCCACTGCCACACTCACCCCATCACCCCAAGAAGAACTTCAGCCTATGTTACAAGATTGCCCGGATGACACTGGCCACGCGCAGCATCAGCCTGACAGAAGGTATGTGGTGCAAAGTTTTTAAAGTTGTCATTTTCTTTACCAATAAAATCAGGGTGTTTCTACTCATAAGCAGCATTCATTTTGTGATTTCAAAATGACACAAGATAATGAACACAAGGAGTAATATCAATAACCAAGACATATGGTAACCTTCATATTGTTATTCCAAGTGAACTTTAAAATTGAAAATAATGTATAACATTTCATAGAAATAATTTAATTACTCTTCTAATCGTATTCTTGAATAAATGTAAATCAAAATTATATACATTGTTCTCTTTTCATAAAGTCTAATCTGGCCAATTTTATTCGTGTAATTTTCCCCACTCTAGCTTTCCTTTTTTTTTAATTGTTAGAAGCCTTATAGATTTCTTATTCTATCTTATAGAAACTGTATTTCCTAATGTCTTCATTCAGTCCTTCCAGTGAACAATTGTTGTCTCACAGCTGTTGTGCTGAAGAAAAATGAGTTTGGTATTTATATTTTCTGTGTGACCTTGGTTATCTTTTTGTTTAGTGGAAATATTAGATTAGAGACCTTTTGTGTTTTCTGCCCCATGATTGGGTGTATGTGTTTATGTACTTACTTTTTTTCATTTATATACATACATACATATATGTATGTGAAATGAGGTAAAATAATATACTTTGCTACTATGCTTAACTGTTTAATTTGTCATTAAGATAGCGTATTAGCTATTACTGCATCATATCAGTGTTTATTTTATTGTTTATACTTTTATTTATGTACTTTTCATTGTTGCTGACACATTTTAGTATTTTCTATATTCTTACTCTCACTGACTGGCAATTATTATTTTTCTATGTTTCTCTGAACACTCCTTTAGCATTCTTAAAACCACATCATATAGAGTTTATTTCTTTTAAACCTTATTTTGTAGCTTAAAAGGATTTTATAATGTTACTTTATTATATCTCATTTTGAATAAGCTACCTTTTATAATTATGAAATAGAAATCTCAAAATTAAATTCTCACAAAAAATGTTTGCTGATTTGAGTTCTATATAATATACTCCTGTACAAATATGATAGATTCATTTATCCTAAAAGTTAAAATATTCAAATATTTATTATAAAAGTTAAAAAATGCTTTTTAAAATAAAAAGTCAAAGACTAGACAGTAACAATAATATACTTGGCAAAGGTGTGGTCAGAATTCTGTAGGACTACATATTGTCTAAGATGTATCCTTTGAAATATTTGTGTTTTATAAGTTTTGGCTTCAATTTAAGAACAGCAGTTATTAGAGAAAAAATTTTCTAATCAGTTATACCAGAATAGTTTGGATAACCAGAATGAGGTGGGGACTCACAATTTCATGTACAGCCCTCTTTTTGTGCCCTAATGTGAATATAGATATTCTCATTTTAAAAAAAATTTAATTCCAGAATTAAAAAAAATAAATTTTAAAATTTCAATAAAACTAGGTAATTTTAAAAATGATGGTATATTGAAACTTAAGAAAAAAATACCAAACATTATACAAAATAGATAATATTAGTTCAAATTGTAATGGTTTACAATTTTCACAAAATAAATCTTTTGAGATGCAAAGAGCCTTGAACTGGAAATCAGGAGATTGTGGCAACTCACTTAACTTTTCTGAAACATCAGTTTTTGTCATCTACTGTAAGAGAAGTTAGACTGGATTGGTGGCTGACAAAATGATGACTTCCTGCCCTCCCTAAGAATAGTTCTCACATTTTAAATACAATAAAATTTTATTTAAAAATATAAAAATCATTCTTAGCTCTTCTGACCTTACAAAAGCAAAGGCAGGCATGGAACATAGTTTGCAGTGAGTACTGGACTAGATGATCTCTAAAGTCCCTTCCCATATCTAGCAGTCTGTGATTTTATGACTTTAATTCTATGCCATATGTCTGTATGTTATTTTAGTAGCTTTTGAATTCCCTAATAAAAAAAAAAGTTCAAATGCTTGTTATATTGAGTGGTAGAACTACTGAAGAGAACTGGTCTTGAAATGATTTTTTATTTTCCATTTTAGTAAATAGCACATTTCATATCATAGATATTTATTATGCCTAGTTTGAGTTTGCGTTATTTATAACTGATTCACATAAACATCCTCTATATTGTCAGTATTGACTTGGCTTGGTAATGATTACATTACTCTTACTTTAACATCTTACTCTAAGATCTAACTTACTACATGATCTTCCTCATGGAATTACCTTTGTTTTATAAAGTGCTGATTTGCTTAATAATTTTTACATTGTTTATTGGTGATCCTGCTTTTTCTCAAGCTTTTAATAAAGATGAAAAGCTTTATTTTTTCTTTTTAATAACATATTAGCATATTTTGTTTTATGTGTACCTAACTTTGTTTGATTTTCGTTCTAAATAAAACCAATTTTCATTCGGTGTGAGCAACCAGTTATTAGTGAAACTAAGCATTCCTTTTTTTTCTTTTGAAATAATTTCAACTCTTTCAAGTTCTTTAGAGTTTTCCAAATGCAACACAGATTAATTTTTTAAATTCTAAAGCATTAAAAAAACCCACAACTTTTATCCAAAATCCTTGTATTAGTGACCTTAGCTTTATGTTATGTTTTTAATTTCCCAACATGTCTCATTTTTTTCTACTTTGTAGATAAACAATAAAACTGTAGATTTTCCAAATGGAAAATAAAAAATATCTAGTCATACTGATAGCAGATTTATGTGTTTTAAGTCAATTGTCACTTACCAAATTGTAACTCCCTGTCACTCCCACAGTAAATAACCCTTAAGATAAAAAGCTTAACCAATCAGTTTTCAGTAAAAATCAACAATCTCTAAAATATAAGATGAGTCATATTACTGAGGGAGAGAAGACATGGGATTAAGAATTTCTAGCTGCCATAATTACTGTGACTGACATTTTTGTTATAGGATAAAATCTACAAGAATGTATGCCATAACGGTAAAAGTGATTTTCTTGAAGTCATGAAATATTGCCCTCTAATAGTAATAATATTACATCTCAAAACTACCGACTCCATCTCCTTAGACATGTGGGGTTGTCAACAAGGACAGAAAAGGAGTGAAAAAAAAATCATTTTATGGAACATTCTGTTATGGTACAGATGCCTGTTGTCTTTGGCAATATCTAATTTTCTTAATTATTCACAGTCTTTTGGTCTCATCGATTGGTATTTGCCTACAAAAGTCATTTTTACCTTTTCCGTACATAATGGCCTTTTCCTTTTTAATCAGTCATAATCCAAATAATGAAACATAGGCATAGCTGAACACTTTATTATTAACTTAAATATAAATTTGGGTTTTGCCATCAGACTCTTCACCAACAATTCTGCTCTTGACAAAGTACAGTAACGCTGTTTTGTCACACACAGTTACAAAGTTGTTGTTTTTTTATGAACAAAGGAGCGGAATTAAAAACACCAAGTTGGTCATGAGATATTTTTGTATCATTTGAGTAACTCAAAGCCTGCATATTTACTTTTCTATTTACACAGACGTCAGCCTGTGAGTCCTCCTCCACCGCCAAGGCCAATTTCTCCACCACATACCTATGGCTACATTTCTGGACCCCTGGTCTCAGATATGGATACTGATGTACCAGAAGAAGAAGATGAAGCTGACATGGAGGTAGCCAAAATGCAAACCAGAAGGCTTCTTTTACGTGGGCTCGAGCAGACGCCTGCTTCTAGTGTTGGAGATCTGGAAAGCTCTGTGACTGGCTCCATGATCAATGGCTGGGGCTCAGCCTCAGAAGAAGATAACATTTCAAGTGGACGTTCCAGTGTGAGTTCTTCTGATGGCTCATTTTTTACTGATGCAGATTTTGCACAGGCTGTTGCAGCGGCAGCTGAATATGCTGGTCTTAAGGTAGCAAGACGTCAGATGCAGGATGCTGTGGGTAAGTTTCCTATTTACAAAAATGATTTTAAAATTTTTAAGTGTGTAGCATTGAATTACTGATTATCTTCAAGTATATCTTGTGGCCTATAAAGTAGGTGGAAAATAACAGTATTTTGTATTTTAAAATTGAAACTAAAACCACCAATCACATAAAAGACCAAATTTGATTCAATAATCTACACCCTAATCCAGCCTCCACTCAGCTTATTTTCCACTAAAGTGCAAGTCTGACGATGTTATACCAACTCCCTTATTTAATAAGCTTCAGAGGTTCCGTTTTACCTCTGTGATAAAATATTCAGTCCTCTGTTTGGCATTTCCATCCTTCCCTTCCAACCTTATGACATGTTACTCTCCTACATGCATTCTCTGGCCTAGCCAAACTGGCCTTCTCACTGTTTCCTGGATACTTCATCTCCCATCTCTGTGTCTGGACACTGGGTCTGTCCTATGCATGGAATGCTCTCCCTTCTCTCTTCCACTTCCTAGAATCCCTTGTTTCCTTCAAGTATAAATGAGCCAACGAATGAAAAAAAATTATTAAGCATTACATTTATTAAGCATTATACTAAGCACGGGAGATACAAGTATAAGCAAGCAAATCTTCGATCAAAAAGTTTATAATCTAATAGGGGAAGACAACACATGAGAGTGGGGAGAGTGGGCTTGGGTCAGGGCAAGATAAGATGAAAACATAATCAGAACCTAAAGGTCTCCAGTTCCAGGGGGAGATGGATCCTGGAGTGCAAGAGGCACATTCTGACAGTGGGGCTAACTTTTTGTATGAGCCCTTTCCTGTTCTCTGCTGCCAGTTACTAGTGCCTACCCCCTGCAGAATTATCTTGTAGCTGCTTTGTATGGGTTTTGTGTATATCTTTATATGTCTATTAAAATGTAAACTCTTGGGGTAACTAGATGGTGCAGTGAATAGTGCACCATCCCTGGAGGCAGGAGGACTTGAGTTTAAATCTGACCTCAGACACTTAACACTTACTAGTTGTATGACCTTGGGCAAGTCACTTGACCTTGATTGCCTTGTCTTCCTCTTCCTCCCTCCCTCCCAAATGTAAGCTCTTCAGAGTAGAGAATCTTTCACTTTTGGCTTTTTATCCTAACATCTAGCACAGTTGTACAGTTGTACCTACTTATATGGAAGGCATTCTGCTAAATATTAGGGACAAGATCAATTGTTTCATCAGCTCAGCAGCCTCTGATGTGAGAAATACTTGTACCAATACAGATCACAACCTCACAAAATACGTATAGAGTAATTAGATTTAGTAAAGGAATCCCATGGTGTTGCCGGAGACACAGAGAAAGTGGTTAGGTAACTTGCCCACAGTCACATAGCTAAGGCAGACTTCAAATGCAGGCCTCTTCCTAACAAATCCTAGCATTCTGTTCATCAAGTCATACTCTCTCTGGAGTAGAGATACATCAATGAAATTAAATGCATATCTTGCCTAAGTAGAATATGTATTGGGGTACAGCAGTTTGTTGATAAATGTTTAACAAATATTTATCTGGGGGGGGATGAACACATGACATGCTATTAAGTGTAATCTGCATCCTTTTCTTCATTTCTTTCTAAAGTCTAGACAATCAACAAATAAAGAGGGGGTATGGGAATGAGGAAAGGAGAAAGTAGGCTGTTAGATAGGACTTGAAGGAAGCCAAGAGTTGAGGAGGTAGAAAATTCCACTAAAAATGCCTAAAATCTGGAGAAGGGAGTATCTTTTTGTAGAAGGCCAGTATCATTATACAGAATATATAAAGGAGAAGAAGGTACAAGAGGACTGAAAAGGTAGGAAGGAGTTAGATTGTGAAGGGCTTTGGATGCCAGAGGATTTTATATTTGATCCTGGAGGCAATAGGGAGCCACCAGAGTTAACTGAACAGGAGAATGACATGGTCAGAATTGAACTTTAGGAAAATCAGATTGACACTTGAATGGAATATAGATTGGAGAGGGGAAAGACTTAAAGCAAGGAAACTGACCATTATTGCCATAGTCTAAACATGAGGTGAGGAGGGCCTAGACAGGGTGGTGGCAGTGTCAGAGGAGAGAAGGAGGTATATTTGAGAAACATCATCTCATTTAATCCTTTAAATACTATGATATAATTAATACAGACTTTTGAGATATTAAGTCTCTTGTACATAAATGTGAGTCTTTTCTTCATGAAGGCAGAGAAAGAGTGCTTAGAGCTATGAAAAGAATAAAACCTATCCTAAAAACTGAGTGTCATTTGTAGCCAAGGCCCTCCCTTCCAAGGATTCTGAATCATGCCCTGCTAAGAAATATGAGTACTGGTTTGTGCTACACAAAAGTGATTTGTGCTTGTGCACACCTTCAAATATTAGATAGCACAAGTAATCATTTCTGCAATTTTGGATTGTTGGTATAATAAAGGTTAAAAGTACTTGGTCCTCCCATGGATATTCAGAACAAATGTATGAAAGGAAGGGAAGGATTAGTTCTGTTCTGAGGAACTGAGAAGAGGAAAGAGAAGGGAGGGCAAAAGGAATACAGTAATGTAGAAACAAGGAAGGGGGTGGAATTTGCTATTCCTTATAATCAGTTTCTTTGAGAATAATATTCAAATATGGATGAAGAGATGAGGGACACAGGAATCAGATATTTCAATTTCCTCTGAAAAGGACAAAGTAAGGTTGAACATACATTGAGAAAATTTGGCATAAAAAAGCAATAGAAATGCCAAAAAGAAGAGGGGAATTGAAATACTTAAAAGAAGGCATAAAAGAGAACAAGCTCAGGGAAAAACACAGACAAGCACAATTATGTTCAAAGTAATGTGTCAAGTGTATTATTTACTCTTTTTTTTTCAAATGCTTTATTAACTTCTGGTTTACATCATTCATTGCCGCCAGATTTTGAGTTACAAATTTTTTCCCTGTTTTTCCACTACCCACCAGCCCAAAATAGCGGTATCACAAGATATCCCCTCCTCCAATCTGCTTTCTCCCATATCTTCTTCCATGCCCCCTTTGACTATTCCAGCAGGTCATGGTAGATCTCTATGCCCCAATGCCGGTATATCTTATTTTCCATGTTTTGCTCCTTTTTGTCCCCAAAATGGGAGTCTAATTTTGGATTCTTCTGTTTGCTTTGTTTCCTTTGCCTGGTCATGTCTCCCCTCAGTCACTTGACCCCTGGGCTTTTTGCCACCATAGGACTCTGCCACCAGACAGGGGAACTATGTACCAATCACTCGGTTTTTCTAAGCTGCCAAAGGTATTAGTTGGGTGCCCTCTTTGAAGCCTCCACACACTCTGGCCAGCTGGTCACATACCCCAGGACCTCCACCCTAGACTGCAATCCAGATCCAAGCAGGTTAAAGCAAGAGCAATTATCCCTCAGACTGGTTGCTTGGTCCCCCTGTACTCTGCAGGCCAGGAGCTGAAGCTGCCACATGGGAGTGGCTGCATGGGATGCCTCAGCAGCTTCTTGCCCCGGGGGAAGAGGCCAACAGCACTCCCAACTACTGGATCCCAAAGTGCAGACCGCACTGACCTCTCACTTTGTCCTTAGCATCTATGTGTTGATAATTCTGGAAATGGCTACAGCTGCTGGTGATCTGGAGTCCCTCCAGCCTCTGGTTGGTCAGGCCCACCCTGGGACTAAAACTTTGACATGGGGCTAGGCTCGGCTCCCAGAGAGCTGTGCTGGCCCATTCCGGCTGGCCTGCCAGGCTGTCCTCAGCAGGAGGCTAGCTTCTTTGTGTCATTTTGTGGGTTCTATAGCTCCAAAGTTTGTTCAGAGTCCCCTTTTATATGAATTGGGGGAGGTGGAAACTATTTACTCTCTTTTTGAGTGAGTTGAATGAAGACTCAGGATTTCATAGGGAAACCTCTTTTTATGTTCTGTTGTATATATGGAAATTTTTTTGACATTTAAGTACAAAATTAAAAGTGTTTTTAATAAAAAAAAGGGAAGGGATCAGGAGATCTGACAGCCATCTGAAAATAAGTCAATATTATCTTCTAAATATTTTTGTCCTGTAAGTCTTTTATATTAAAAATGATTTTAAAAAATCCTAACATATTGTGATATTTTATTTTCCTCATGTAAATATTTTAATAAGAGTTTATCCCTAATGATCTAGAAATTAGGACTTTTTTTTGCTTTTTGGAGGGGATAGGGCAGGGCAATTGGGGTTAAGTGACTTGTCCAATGTCACTCCACTAGTAAATGTTAAGTGACTGAGACTGGATTTGAAATCAGATTCTCCTGTCTGCAGGGCCGGTGCTGTATTCACTGTGTCAACTAGCTGCCCCAAATTAGGACATTCTTTTTTTTTTGGAGGGCAGTTGGGGTTAAATGACTTGCCCAAGGTCACACGGCTAGTTTTTGTGTTAAGTGTCTGAGACTGGATTTGAACTCAGGTTCTCTTGACTCCAGGGCTCACTGCGCCACCTAGCCATGCCAAATTAGGACATTCTTGATGCTGACTTTTTTCCCCACTCATTTTTGTTTCTTGTGGAAACTTTTTGTTTGCTCAAGTACCTTTTTGTTTCCTCTTTTCCCTGTCAGCAGCATATTTTGAATTTCACTCATCATTTCATTTTTCTGCTTATTTCAGTAATTGAATGGATCCATGATGTCATCCTTGTAGATTCTTTTTCCATTATTGAAAACTGTCATCCTTCTCATCCTATGAGACTCTCTATCTAAACCTTTCTGTAGATCCTCCACAAACATTTCAGAAGAGAAGCCAGCATCTTTCCTCTGTTTCTTTTTAACATTTTGTTAATACCAGTAAAATCCTTGTACTGTCTATCATCCATCATCTTTTAAGTGACAGACCCATGTCTTTTTCCAATCCCACTTCATGCAAATTTTCTCGTCCAAATGATCACCACATGAAGATAAAATCAGACTGGAGAATACACATCAGCCACAAAATCTGCTATGCATTCTGGATTTCCTGAACTTTGGGATATGCAGCAACACAGATATTAGTCAGTGCCTGGGTCCAAGATACGATGACTGAAGGAGATGCCTATGTGGGAATTTTATTAAATATTCCCTCCTCAGCTTATGAGGTTCAGATGGTAAAAGAGAATGTCCAAGAGTGAAACACTTTTTCAAGTCTTGTTTTTGAGAAGCTTATAACAACAGATAGGGACTGTGCTAAGAAACCTACTGTCTCTGAAACCTCATTGTAGCAAGTAGGTGATCTTGAAGGCTATGCCAAATAGAAATAAGCTTTGAGATGTACTACCCACCTGGAAAGCTTACAGCATGAACACAGTGAAATACTGTCTGTTTGTTGTCCAAGAACCAATCAGTTTAGATAAACTTAGCAAAACTCATCATTGGAGTGGCTGTTTGAAAAGCAGATAGACTGTTTTCCAAGTCATAGAGAGATTGTAACCAACATTGATAGAGATTGAACTCATGCATTGCAAAAATCACAAATCCTCAGAAGTATTAAAATTACTGTCACTAAAAAAAATAGCTACTGAGATTAAAATCCAAGTTGTGAATCTACAGTAATCTTCATGGTGATACATGCTACTGTTGCTATAAATCCCCATCATGAATAATCCATTTTATATATTACTTATTCATGATTCTGATGCAGGAGGATAATATCCAACGTATCTTAGCCTATAACTATAATGTATGCATTATAAAAGCAGGACTTAAATTACTTGAGTTATCCAGCCAGAGACCTTCTGGATTGGCAGTTGCATGAATGATCTTTAAGGGGAGAAAAATCTCTGCGTGTTGATCAAATGTATATAATTTTAAATATCCCTCATAAGGAAAACATTGAAAGCCACATATTTTAAGTGATTGCTTTTGTTTTAGTTTATTTACAAGTTCACAATAGGTAAGTGAAATCAGGTAACTTAAACTACTGTTTACAAATGACATTAAGAATATGTGTGTTTCAGTTTTTTTAAATCAAGCCAAATGGTGAAATAAAGTTGAAAGTTCAAACTTAAAAGGCTGTTGAATCTTAAGGTCTACATCAGATGATTTATATACAGCAGAGTAAATTTAGTTGCAGCCTTAATGTTTTCATGGATTTTTTTGGTTTATTCATCATTGATTTTCTCATTTTTATCTGATTTAATACTTTACTTCATTATCATGTAGAGGTTCTCCATTTGTGTTCTTCAAGTAATGTGAGTGAAATTTACTATTAGGCTTTTGTTTTTTTAAGAAATGGTTCCATTTTATGACTTAACATTGAAACTAATATGAATGAATGAATTCACTATTTTTCACTTGATTCCTTTATTGCTTAATGTTTACTATTTAATATGCTTCAGTTACCATATTTTTATTTGTAGCTATTTATTCAACACGGATACATTCCAAAATGCATATGTCATAAGGTATACTATTTCAGGTTCATTGGTAAAACTTTCTTATTGTGCAATAGTAAAAATTTGTGTTTGTGACTTTTTCTGTTATTTTCTGTTATACAAAGCAGTAGAGGGCAAGCACATCAAGCACTTTGTTGTGATGTCTCCATTGCAATTCTGAGTTAAATATACCATGTCTGTTGTGGAATCTTCTGTCTTCATTGATCAACCAGGCATAGTGACAGAAAGCACTGATATGATTAATGTCAGATAATGCCAGTTTTTGACTGAAAGACATGCATTATTCCTTTGGAAATGAATAAGCTTAGTCGACCAAGATCCCTAGAACCAATAAAATAAAACTATTTAAAGAAACAAAACAAACAAAACACCTCCTCATCCTAAAACCCAGGAACTGCCACAGTGAGAAAATATTTTGGGTGACTAACCTTTGGCAGATTTCAGAAGCCTAGACTAGATCAATCTTAAGTGGTCTAAATAAAAACTATACCATTATAACAATATGTATCTGAAAAAGTAAGTATAAATTATCCATTTCAGTCTTTGTCCTTTATTTTAACATTTACAAAGTGGAATGTGGGATTTTCCTTTTTTTTTTTTTAAAGGAAAACCAGTGATGTATTTTGATTCTGATATGTTGGGGTTTCTTTTTAGGCCGCAGGCATTTTCACGCATCACACTGCCCTAGACCCACCAGCCCTGTATCTACAGACAGTAACATGAGTGCTGCTGTAATACAGAAGGCCCGACCAGCCAAGAAACAAAAACACCAGCCAGGACATCTGCGCAGAGAAGTCTACACAGATGGTAAGGACATTGAAATAGATGAAAACCTTGATAAATTTTTCTGTTTTACCCAGTATCTGTATGGGGAGGAAAACTTTGTAACACATGTAAAATCACACTAAATATTTACTGTTTCAAGTTTTATACTACAAAATATTATTGTTTTCTGCAGTCGGTTTCTAGTACCTTTGGGACAGAGTCATTACAAAAGCATTTTTCAGTTTTCTTATAAGCTGATTATTTAAGATATTAGATTAATGCTTAAATGTATAGGAAAAATAGCTTGTCATATAAAAAATAATCATAAAATTAAATTTTCATTAAGTTAATGTAACAATAAATTCTCCATGTCCACCTTTTTCATGAACAATTTAGTATTCAAACAGAAGACAATGAACTCTTTTGAATTTTAATTTTACCTACAGTATTATTACAGCCATTTTATGGACCAAAAAGCAAAATCTAATCATTTTCCCTCATGCCTTCACACACAATATCAACTCCTGCTGAAAAGGTAATGCTTGTATTCTCCAGGGAGTATAGTAGGATGATGCAAACATTGTGATGTTGTCTAGAGAAAGCCTTTAATGAAAGTGCCTCAGATGGCCCAGCATTTATTAAACCACCACCTTCCCATTTTACAAAACAACCCAAGGGCTTTGTTAGAAATTCATGTAAGATCAATTCTTCCAGACTTACCCATCTTGTCAAGTTTGCTAAATTTGCTAAAGAAGGGTGTCACAGTCATCCCCCCCCCCCCCAATTTGGTTCTCAGCAACAATCTGATTAGGACTTTCATTACCAGTCAGCAATTTTTCAAAGAGGTGCATCATTTGCCATTATCATATGAAAGCCTAATATTATAGATTCTTATCCAAGGTTACAAGGAGGGTTTTTTGAGCCACTTCTCCCTGTGATTCCTGCCACTTGACAGAAAAATTTAATACAAAGCTCACAGCATGATGAGCACAAGTAATTTTGCAATGAGTGGCTGTCCATGCTATTATCTGTACTTTATTTCCAGTATTTTCTCTCACCAGCATCTATCTGATATAATACTACATTAAATACTGGCATGACACAGTGCACCTGGGCCTTCTGGCTTCTGCCCAGGCCCCTTTTGTCAGTGAAACTGAGTTGTCAGAATATTATCTGATTTCAAAGAGTTATTACTGTGTCTTTGTACATGTTTGCTTCTACAGAGGGACAGACATAAGGTGTAAATTTCCAAAGTATACCAGCAATTTTACATTTATGAGATCCCTGCAATGGCATTTTACATGGTTTTATAGACATTTTATCAGTTTTCATTATCTAGAAGAGAGTACTCTTAGCAGAAACAACTGCCTAAACATCCAACACTGATATGAACACTGACGTAAAACATAAGAGAAAATCTGAATGGATTCTGTATGTGAGGGGTTTTTGTTTATTTGTTTTTTTTATTTATACTTGAATTTGACAATTAACTGCTCTTCTGTTTTTCTGCTTAATTGATAATGCGCCAAGTTGGACTACATGGAGCCATAGTTAAAAAATTGCAGCGGGTTTAGTAAATGTGATCAGTATTTATTTTGCAACCTTTCTCAGGTGCTTCTTTCAACATGTTTTCTAATTACACATAAATTCTGGCTGAGCTCTGCATGATCACTGTTGGACAGTGTAGTGATCTATAATCAAGAAATAATTTGCTGATTTTAGGAATGTTAAGAAACTAATTTAGAATTTGACAGAAAAGATGCATTCTTGTATCTGAAATACTAGTGAATACTCTACCATGAAAACATACTCAGAATATTATGAGAATAGAATAGCCTATGGTATATACTAATTAGTATCTGTAATTGTACATTTACTTTGCTCTTCACTTACCTAATTTTTTTAACGTGTTGATATCAAAGAAATTTTTTCTTGTACTGTTCCTATCACAAAAGTTTATTTTATTTTGTAAATTCAGTGACTGGTAAGAAAAGAAACTCAGTGAATTGAACCATTGTAATATGACTGTTTCCTGATTGTTTTGCATTTATTAATAACTTGAATGCCATATGAATTTATTTTCCAATATTTAAAATAATTACTAGTAATAGATTGTCATGGCCTCAAGTTTTATGTAGCTGAATGAAAATTATTTTCCACAATTTCTGGGCAGTGTTATTAAATATGAACTATTGGTTACATGAAATAGTTTAGTGAGAGGGAAGATTTTTATGATTCCATTAGAAAAAGGAAAGAATACAAACTTTGAAAGATAGTAAAATAAGCTAAACATTGTTGTGTGAATTACTGGGAAAAGTAATAAAGTTCTCTTTTTACTTCTTTATGGGGGTAAAGTTGATGAACTAAAATCTGTAACATAGACTGTTAGCAGTATTTAATACATATTCTCTATGTATACCAAGTATTAGTGGGTTTGGGGGAGAGAGTTTTCCTCCCACATTAAAATAATAAAATTTTGTTCTTAATTTGAAATAAAGAAATATAAAGAAAAAAGGAAAACAGAAAGAAGAGTAAAGAAATTGTCCTGATGACTCAATTAGTGCAGAATGATATTAGTTGGTTGTATGCTCAATAGACAAACACAAGTCCTTGCTTAATGTGGAATTCACTTATTCATTAAACTTATATGTGTCATAAGAGCCTACTACGTGCAAAGTACTGTCCTAAGCACTCATGTCCGACAGAACATAAAATAGTTTCCATGTGTTTATAATTCATAGTCTTGCTTCATATATAGATCAGGAGAAATTTTATGAATATTTAATGAGTATAAATTTTACAGAGTTAAACCAAGCAGAAGCACATTTCTAGAAGCTACTTTCAATCCTTCCTACCCTCTCTTTTCAACCTTTCTGAACCATTTATATACTCGATTTAGAAACCAAATTTGCTTTATTTCTACAACCCCACTTTTCATAAATTATAAATTTACCACCTTCTCTGAAGCAGTGTTGTTTTGACAATTTATCACTAATTAGAAGACCTTGAGATTTTAAGCATTAAGCTAAGTAAGAGCACAAGACCTCTGTAGTGAGTCAGTGTACGGAATTTTCCACATACATTGTCCTTTTATTAGACTGAATCCTACTTTAATAATGTTTTATTTTTAACAAAAAATTAATACATAGAAAGACTAGTCTTATGAATGCCTGTGTCTTTACTTATGTGTATATATGTGTTTATGTATATAGTAATCAAGCAAACTAGTTTTTTAACTCAAATAAATGTCTAATTATGAAAATGCTATTTGCCAGTCTGTGAACTAGAAAAGCTTTTTAATTAGTTTAAATTCCCAATCCTAAAGTTTTTTTTTCCATAATACCAATAGAGAAGTTAGTTAGAAAATGTGGTTTCACAAGGAGTATGTTGAAATTTTAATTCATTGTCTTTTTCTCAAATTTTCCATCTTCCTCTTTATTTTCTCTTTACTCATCTCCAAGATACCCCTGCTTTGCTATCATAGAGATAATTTTAACTTCTCCCTCAGTATCTCTCTCCCTCATCATTTTTCTAGCAATTCTTGTTCCAAAATGTTTCTTGGATTTGTTTCTTCCTTTCCATTTTACAGCCACCATCCTAATTTAAGTTCTTATCCATTCATATATTGATCACTTCAGCAGCCTTCTGCTAGTGTTCTTCCTACCATCAATCTCTCCTACATTCCATTTGATCTTACATATAACAGCCAGAGAGTTCTCAAAAAATAATTTTTATTTTGTTTCTTTCTGCACAAGAATTTTTAATGTCTCCCCACTAGAACAGCCTACACTTCATTCAGTACCTCTCAGTGTAAACCCTATCCTTTAGAAGTAGGCAGTCTTACTGTTTCCTAACACAGAGAGCAGGACTAGTATCAATAAGTGGAAGTCGAAGGTGATTGATAATAGCTCAATATAATTTAACACACCATTTGCTTCAGTTCTCTTTTATTAACACCTATGGTATGTAAGTCATTGTATTACGATCTACAATAAGATGAGAAAAAAGGTCATACTGTTTCTCAGGGAGCTCATGACCTAATAGGAGAAACATGGCATAATTCAGTCAGGTCCACATTTCCACCTATTATACTGATGTTCGTGAAATGTTCTCTTGTCCATAATGCCTTCCTTCCTCTTCTCTCTCACTACTACTCCATGTCCATTACTTTCAGAACTCGAACAAAACTCTTAAGCCTCCTCTACTGAACTAAGGAAAACAGCTCCACATGATGGCTAGAATGCTGTACATAGATTAAGGAAAACCTTGACCCTTACTAAACCGTGTTTAACTATGGGCAAGTCACGCATCTTCATAGAGCTTCATTTTAAGCCTCTATAAAATGCGAATCATGATGCTGTATTATTTAGGCTCAAACAAGTTAATATATGTGTGTGTGCATGTGTGTATTTTGTAGGTATTAAAAGGCTGTGTCAGTTATTTCTATTGTTTTTTAACTAGCTCTCACTATTTTCTTCAACATTTTATATATCTTCTTTCTTCTCTACTCTCTTATTTCTGAAGGCATCATAATTTTTCCTGATTTAAAAAAAAATTATCAGAGCTATTGTTTAGACAAAAATTCCGTAACTCAGTTTATTAGACTAAAGTACATGTTTTCTGAGGTACCAATAAATTTAGTATTTTCCCCAAAATTGATCATTCAGGCTCCCATATCATAAGATTGTTTTTCCTCCTATTTCTAAACCAAATAGTGTGTGTGTGTGTGTGTGTGTGTGTGTGTGTGTGTGCGCGTGTGTGTGTGGGTGGGTGGGTGTGTGGGTGGGTGTGTTTAAGACATAAAGGGCTTTGCAGTCAGTTCTTGGAAGCTCACAATTTTTAGTCCATTTAATTATGCAGTTTAATCCAATGCAAGTTGCTTGGTTAGTTCAGTGCCTAAGCTTTAATGAGAAGATATCATGGGATATCTAGGTTTATAATACTAAAAAGGTAGATAGTAATGAATTCTTATATTTATCCTGTTTTTCATACTGAGGTATTTGTTAAACTTCATTAAATTTGACTAACAAGACTGAGATGATAACTTTTTAGAAGTATAAAAGAAAAATCCAACTATTTCTGGTTTTGTTTATTTTTCCTCCATTTCATGACAGTCTTTCAGACTATATTTACTAAGTAATTTCTGCATGCAAGGCACACTATACTATAAGAGACATAGGAAACTAAAAAGATTACAGGATTATCCTGTAATCCATGATAAGTTCTTATAGAGCTGATAAAGGGATAAACAATGTGCATAAACAGCTATATAACAGAATATTAATTTAATTATAGTAAGAGAGGTATAAAGTATTAATATACCTCAAAGCAGAAGAGATTGTTTTCTTTGGGAGCAGGGTGAAGGAGACAGGGGCAGGTGGAGAAAGCATCTTGTACAATGTAAACACTTTGAGGAGAGGAATGGTTTCATTTTTACAGAAACTTAAGCACGACCTTGCTGGCATGTTGAAATGAGCACAACTGTTTGGTGATTTGGACATTCTTTAGCTTTGTTCTTCTTTAGAATTGGGACATAAACTGATCTTTTCCAGTCCAGTGGCCACCACTGAGTTTTGAAAATTTACTGGTATATTAAGTATAATACTTTAACAGCATCATCTTTTAGGATTTTAAATACCTCACCTGGAATTCCATCACCTCCACTAGCCTTATTACTAGCAAAGCTTCCTAAGGCCCATTTGATTTCATTCTCTTGGATGTCCGTCTGGCTCTAGATATGTATCCATACCATCATGGTATTCATGATGATAAAATCTTTCTTGTATAGTTCTTCTATATATTCTTGCCACCTCTTTTTAATCTCTTCTACTTCTGTTAAGTTCCTGCAATTTTTGTCTTTTATCATGCCCATTTCTCCATGAAATGTTCCTTGGATATCTCTGATTTTCTTGAAGAGATTTCATGTCTTTCCCATTTTTTGTTTTCTTTTATTTCTTTGCATTGCACATTAAATAAAAAAAAATCCACCTTATCTCTTCTTGCTTGGCTCATCAAACAACCATTTTATTTTCTTGGTCTTCTTTTTCTTTGGGATTTTTTTTACTGCTTCCCCCTATACAATATTACAAACTTCTTTCCATAGTGCCTGTTTCCAGGTGTTCTGTCTACCAAATCTACTCCCTTAAATCTACTCACCACTTTCACTTCATATTCAAAAGGAATGGTATTTAGATCCTACCTATAAGGTCTAATGGTTTTTTCTACTTTTTCTTTTTATTAATTTAAAGTCTGAATTTTTCAATCAGAAGCTCATGTCCTGATCCTGAGCTCCAGGAATATAATCCATCTGATTTCAGTATTGACCATCTGGTAAGGTATATGTGAGTTGCCTGTTGGGTTGTTGAAAAAGAGTGTTTGCTATCACCAGCCAGTTATTTTGACAAATACCTGTCTCTGCCCTGCTTCATTTTGTACTCCAAGACCAAACTTTGCTGTTTTCCAAGCTATTTTTTTTATTTCCTACTTAAGCATTCCAGTCCCCTATGATAAATGTGACATCTGTTTTGGTCTTATTTTTAGAAGATGTTGTAGGTCTTCTTAGAACTGATCAACTTTTGGCCTCTTTAGCATCAGTAGTTGGAGCAAAGACTTGTATTGTTGTGATATTGAACAGTGTGTGTTGGATTCAAACAAATACCGTTTTCATTTTTGAGATTATACCCTTCTACTGCTTTTCTTACCCTTTTATTGATGATGAAGGCTACTCCATTTCTTTTAAGGGATTTTTGCCTACAGTAGTATATATAATGATCACCACCCATTCAATCCACTTATTGACACACAAGATGTCAGTGTAATCCATCTTCTGTTTGGCCACTTACAGACCTTACATTCTAGGTTTTTATGCAGCATTGGATTTTCTTTTCATCACCAGACACATTCAGAGCTGAGCTTCCTTTCATCTTTGGCCCAGCCATTTAATTTTCTGGATAGTTGTTCTCTGTTCTTCTCCATTAGGATACTGGACACCTTCCGACCTGAGGGACTCATCTTCCAGTGTCATATCTTTTATCATTTTAATAACTTATTCATAGGGTTTTCTTGGCAAAGATACTGGAGTAATTTGCCATTTCCTTCTCCAGTGGATCACCTTTTGTCAGAATTCTCCACTATGACCTGTCCATCTTGGGTAACCCAGCATAGCATTCCATGGAACTATGCAAGCCTCTCTGCCATGGCATGGCAGTCATCCAGAACGGGGAGATTCACTTCCTTTAGTTCTATTTCTGGAACATCTGTCAGTCTGCTTCCTTGTGTTCTTCTCCTTCCTCCACCCCCTCAGCTGGCTTTCCCTTTGTACCGTTACAGCCTCAATGTATTTCTTCTCTCCAAGGTCTTTTAGATCCAGGCAAACCTACCACCACTCTTCACTGTTGGCTGACTTGGATGTATAAATTCTTGTGCAGTCGAGGATGAACAAAAAGAGGAAATCATCTCATTATTTTGTAAACCTGAATTTTATTAATACCGTCTCAAAATCAGAGAACATTAGATCTAGAAGGGTATATAAAGAACATCTATTTATAAACAGCTAAAAAAGAGGAAAACATTTGTTGAATGAACAAATTGTAGCCTTCAAAGTTTAAGGAATTTAATGACATACCATCTTGCATCTATAAAAAATCCTCTAAAACATCAGTAAAATGAAAATTATTTACAATTTAATTAGAGTTTACAAAGGAAATGTGTTGTAGTCTTATAGCTGAGATGGAAAAAAAAAGATCATTTTATTTGTCAGCTTCATTGCTATATACTTTTAAGTTTACCTACTATTAAAGTATTAAAACAGGGTCTTGAACCCAGGACCTTTTACTCTCTATTCAGAGAATCACAGAATCTCTGAGTTAAGGATCTGAGAAATTATATAGTTCACCTCGCAATTGAGCAGGGATCCCTTAAAAAAAATCAATTGCAAACAATTATCCAGCCTGTTCTTAAAGACCTCAAATCATGAAGAACTCACTCCTTCCTAAACCAGCTCTTTCCACTTTTGAACCACTGTAATTACTAGGAAATATTTCCTTTTATCAATTTATCCATTTTATCAAAATTTATCAAAAAATCAATTTATCAATTCAAAACTTTAAAGTTTACCACTGCTTCATGTAATGCCCTGTATCCTATTCCATAGAACTTCAAATACTTTAAATGACCTCTTATCCTAATTGTCTTCTCTGCTAGGCATAAACACCACACAATTCATTGATCTCTTACTACCAGTTCCATAACTTCCCACCGCCAATTTCCTAATCTTAAAAAAAAATAATTACAGTTATTATTATTAGGGAAATGGATTACAGCACCTTCCTATCAAATGCTTAATAGTTCTAAATGCTATGATCCTTAGATTATCTTCACATGGCATGCTGGTCATTCTCTTTATGCACTCCAGCTTGTTTGTTTGAACACATTTTTCCTATTATAATCCCCATAACTGAATATACCATTTCCCACATAATCTAACCTATTGTAACAACTCTCATTCCAGAAATTATGTTTTTATTAACACAGCCAAATATAGCGTTAATTTTTTTGGTTGCCACATCATACTGTCAACTCAGTTTGTTTCCAGACCCCTTAAACCATCAGATTTTTTTTCCCCATAAACTATTGTGTAGTGTCATTTCCCTCATCCTACACTTATGTAGTTGATTTTTTAACTTATTTAGAAATCTGTCCACTTATCATTAATATATTTTGTTATATTCAGTTTGGTGCATTATTCTGGCCTGTAAAAATGTGCTTAGAGCCTATCTTGGTCATCAAGGATATTTAGAATCCTTCCAAGCTTCATGTCATCTTTGTTTTAATGAATCTGCTATGGGTATCTTCAACAGTAATTTGAAAAAAAATGTTCAACAGAAGGCTGAAGAGAGATCCCTGTGATATTCTATTTAATACCTTCCTATGGGCTGGCATCAACCCATTAATTGGTGTTCTTTGGGTGCCTTCAATAGCCAGTCATGAACATACCTAATTATGCTATCTTTCAGTCCATGTCTCTATTTTCTCCACAAAACTATTGTGGAAAAGATGCTTTGTTAAACACCTTGCTGAAATCCAATTATTCTTTGTCTATGACATTTCCCTGATCTGTCAGTCTACTAATTCTAACCCCCATACCCCCCAAAAAGGAAATGAAGTTAGTCTTGCATGACTTGTTCTCGATGAACCCATGCTGGCTTGTGCTGATCACTATTTCCTTTCCTAAATGCCTACTTTAATAATGCATTAAAGAGTATTAACAGAAGTCATTCAAGCTTACTGGCTTATAACATGGGAGTAGTCATCTTTCCTCTTTTGAGAATTAGGGGATTACATCAACTTTCTTTCATGTGCTGTTCAGTGGAAGATGCTATCACTTCATGTTGAATTCAGCTTTATAAGAGAGGTGTTAGAGTATTACACTGCTTAATTGACTTAATTTATATAGGCATAGTAGGTACAGAGCCAGTCTCAAAGCCAGGAAAATACTGGCTATGTGACATTGCAACTTTTTCAAGACTATAAATTGCAAAGAAATTGTTCAAGTGATGCTTTGTTCAAGTGCTCTAACTCACCCAGAAATCCAATATACCAATGAAATCACAGGTCCAATCCCTATTCTCTATAATTTTAAAACCATTGTGCTAATTAATTAGCATGTAGTGATAACATTAAAATATTTATTAAAGATGGTGTTTTTGGTAATCCTGATGCTATAATTTCTAAAAGAAAATGTATATTGGATTTTGACTTAAAACACTTTATTTGTGCATGTAGCATATTATGTAAGTGTGAAAGTGCGTTTGAACCTTTATTAAGCATTATTATTTTATAGGTCCTACTAAGAGGCTAGTGATAGAAATTACAAAGAACGATATAATCCTTGCTGTCAAGGAGCTGACACTGTAGTGGTGGAAAAACAGTATGTATCTATATAAGTAAATAAAGAAGAAATACAAATAGAAACAAGGTAGTCAGCAAGGGAAAATACTTGAAGTTGGAGGGATCCAAGAAGACTTTTGTAGAAAGTAGTGTTTGAGATGTATCTTAAAGGAGGTGAGGGACTCTGTGAGGCAGAAATGAAGGAGGATATTCCAGGAATAGGGGGGAACTGGTACAAAGACAAGATGGGACATGGAGTACCATATGTGAGTAACAGAGGAGGCCAGATTGCTTGGATTATTTGCCATGTTGTGCTGGGAAGTGGAATGTTGTAGATGGAAAGATAGGTTGTGGGGCCAGGTTATGAAAGGCTTTACAAGCAAGAGGCATTTATATTTTATGCTAGATGCAATAGGGTAACACTGGAGTTTCTTGAGTAGGGGAGTAACGTGATTAGATATGTACTTAAAGAAAATAGAAGGCCATTTTAATTGTCAAGGAGAGAGGTGAAGGCCTGAACCATGATCATAGCTGTGTGAATAGAGAGAAAGTATCAAATGCAAAAGATATGGACATTGAAATGACTTAGAGTGAGGGAGAATGAGAAGTTGAGAATACTGCAGATATAAGTCTGGAAGACTGGAAGGACTGATAGAAATAGGGAAATTTGGCAGAAGGATTCATTGTAGGGGAAAAGATGATTTCTGTGTTGATTGTGAGATGTCTTTGAGTTCTATGCAGTATTAAAATTCCAATAGCCAATTGGTAGGGCAGGCTTAAATCCCAGAAGAAAGATAAATAGATCTGCATATGAATGATAATCACCAAGAAAGAGTATAGAGAAGAAAGAAGAAAGATAGGTCCTTGAGGAATACTCACAATTAAGCATGATGATAAGATAATGATTGATGAGAAAAAATTACAAAGTGCCACCTCCCCACCCCCCCCAAAAAAGAGTATACAGAAGGAAAGGAGGGTGGTCAGCAGTATCAAATGAATGCGGCAGAAAGATAAAGAAAGATTGAAAAATAAACTATCAGATTTCCCAATTAAGAAATTGTTGATGTCTTTGGAAAAAGGATATTAAATTAAATGGAAAGGTCAGAACTAGATTGCTAAACTTGAGAAGTGACAGGAAAGTGGAGTAACCCATAACTCTTTTCTAGGAATTTGAGAAAAAGAGATAACTTGAGAGGAAAATAGGCTCTAGTGAAAGTTTGTGTGTGTGTGCGTGTGTGTGTGTGTGTGTGTTTAAGGATAGGGGCGACCTGCCTATGTGTACTTACTACTTAAATACTTAAATGAATCTATATTTTCACTAGTATGGATATTCTCTCCAACACTGAAGATTGTAATCCCTCCTTCCCCATCTACTTCTCATAGAATCATAGAATTTCAGTTCTCAGGAACTAAAATGGCAATCTAGGCTAGCTTGTATCTAAAAAACGATATAATCTGCAATATATCCAACAAATTTATCTAGCCTTTGTTTATCTAGCCTTTGCTAGAAGACCTCCAATGAGGGAGAATCCACATGTTCAAGGCATATATCTCTGAACTGTCAGCTTTAAGGCATACATGCGTGAAATTTCCCACATGTGTCTTGTGATTGGCTTTCTTGCTCATATTAACTTTTTCTATAAATAACATATCTATTTTGAAACATCTCTAAAATGGTAAATACTTTATAATCCAAATAGTTACTTAGAAGAAACTGTCCATTTGCCAATGTTATATATTCTTTTAATAAATAGATCCTGCTGTTTTTTTTTTCTTGTTCACATATGTTGTGAATGGTGAATCCATTTCATTTCTCAGTACAAAGAACTCCCCAGGAAAACTGTTCATAATGCTTTGAATTTAAAACTACTCAGCTCTCAAGACGGTGCTGGATACTAAGGACTATATATACTTGGCCTTTTTTCTTTAGCTCCCTATACTTACATTTTATTTTTCTCACTGAAGACATAAATAGCAAACAAAGAAATGAAAATCAGAGAGGAAAAAAGCATTGCTTGTTTTTACTCATTTTGTGTGTGTCTACCTAGATCAGCAAAACTATTCCCAAGCTGTTCTAAATATAACTTTCAGTTAGCTTCCACCCAGAATGACTTAGAAGCATAGAAATCCTGAGCCAAGAGGGATCACTCATTATTTCTATGTGGTTAAGCTGAAACCACTTGGATCAGTGTGATGATGAAATTCCTTGGTATTTAGGTCTGTTCAACAGGGAAAAATCTTGGTGGAAGTATAGGAGGGAGGCACAGTAGTGTAGATGCAATCTAATAGGTGTAGTCAGAAGATGATTAGCTAAAGGGGTTTTAATGGAACCACCTTCTTCAGAGTGTTAATTCAGAGATGGGGAAAAAGAGAACCTTCAGGAACAGTCACAAGGTAGACAAGTGCCAAATCAGAGGATTTTTAGGAAGAGAGTAATAATTATAGAGACTTTAAAAAGAGGTTTCGTATAGAAATCTAATTTTTGAAACTACTATTTGAAATTGCCATTTATTATTTATTTTCTTATATTATATATAATTGTTTTTTATATATTTATATAATTATTATTATATATGTTATATATTATTCTTATATTTATTTTTCTCTTTGTCAATACTAACAGCTTTGCTTCTTCCTACTTTTTTTAGAGGTTTCAGTCGAGATTTTAATTCCAGTGATGCTATTCTTATTCAGTGAATCAGTCCTCTTT
The DNA here is from genome assembly GCF_028583685.1 of Petaurus breviceps papuanus. Taxonomy (NCBI): domain Eukaryota; kingdom Metazoa; phylum Chordata; class Mammalia; order Diprotodontia; family Petauridae; genus Petaurus; species Petaurus breviceps. The sequence goes on from NW_027186324.1 coordinate 233,410, forward strand.
TCCATCTGTTAATGTTATTGTGCTTATATGGTGTTTATTTAAATTATTACTATTATTTCAGGTGCCCTGAAATCTTTAACCTTGTTCAAAGGTTTTATTTTAAATGCTGCATACTTAAAGTGATTCATGTATAGACTGTATTCAAGGGTTGTGTGAGCGGATAGAAAATAAACAAGGGTGATTGGTTAGAAGACTGATTCATGGGGCAATATGAGTAAGAGCAGAGTTTGCCTGAGATTAATAGGCCGTGGTGCTCTAATGAGAGTTGGCCATCAATCTCTCTCTCTCTAAGGAAAGTTACTTGGAAAGAGCAGCAGTATATGGCCACAATTGTCCGATTTAACTTTGACCCAAAATGTGGGCCAAACAAGACTTTCCCTTAGTGATAACCGAGAGCTCAAACAGGACTTAGTGCATGGGTTCATGGACTAGGTGAGGCAATAACACCAGAATAGAGTCTGTAAACGTCCAGTGGCAAAGGTCATGCCCAAGTAATGAAAAGGAAGAAATCATGTTTTTATTCCAAAGCCCAAGAAGTGCCCTAGGCAAAGGGCATGACTGTATACTCAAAGGAAGCTATTAGTAGGATTGAATAGCAGAAACAAAATCAGCAGAACCCCAGCAAAGGCCAGTGACAAGGCAGGTCAAAGGAAGGTACAGACAACAAACCAAGCTTTTGCCAAGATATTGAGCAATATGTTATTCTCAGTGGCTGAGGAGTGCTGATTGTTTCTATGTCAGGACTGATCAGTTCGTTTAACAGATGTGATGTGCCTACTCTCCTCCTCCTCCTTGGCCTCTCTGCAGGCTTTGACCTTTTTGATCACTTTTTTTCCTTGATATTCTTATCTCTAGATTTTCATGAGATGACTCTCCTCAGTTCTCCTCCTATTTATGTGACATTCCTCAGTCTCCTTTGCTGGATTTTATCCAAGTCAAGCCTGCTATGAGTGTCCCCCAAGGCTCTGTCCTGGGCTCTCTCCTTTCCTCCTATTCTGTTTCAATTGGTGATCTCATCAACTCTGGTGGATTCAATTATCATTTCTATGCTGACAACTCGGATCTACTTATCCAATCCTAACCTCTCTGCCGACCTCCAGTGGATGTCCTGTAGACATCTTAAACTCAAGATGTCTAAGACTGAACTCATTATATTTCACCCCAAATCTTGTCACATTCCTAACTTCCCTGTTAGAGCTGAAGGTACCACCATTCGCCCAGGCTCACAGTTTAGATGTTTGTCTTCCTCCACTCTTCACTCTCACATTCCCCATATCCAAGCCATTGCCAAAGTCTATTGATTTTTACCTTCAAAACATCTCCAACATAATCCCCTTCTCTTCACTAGCAATGGCACCACCCTGGTGCAGCCCTCATCACTTCACACACCTGAAGTATTACAATAGCCTGCTGGTCCATCTCTCTGCCACAAGTCTCTCACCACTCCAGTCCATTCTCCACTCTGCTGTTAAAGTAATCTTGGTAAAGCAAAAATGTGACCACATAACCCTCCCCCCTCCCCCGAAAGTTCCACTGACTCCCTATCACCTCCATGATTAAATAGAAAATCCTTTCTATGAAATTCAAATCCCTGCAGAACTTGCCCTACCTCCTCCCACCTTTCCAGTCTTCTTACACCCCCTTCTCATATTCTTTGATACAGTGACACTGACTTCCTTGCTGTTCTTCAAACAAAACACTTCATGTCCAGACTCTGAGCTTTTTCACTGGATGTGTTTCATGCCCGAAATACTGTCCATCCTGGTTTCCTTTAAGTCACCGATAAAATTCTGTGTTCTAAGAGAAGCCCCTTGAGGAGCTCAGAGGCAGGGACTGTCTTTTGCCTTCCTTTCTAGAGGCAGGGACTGTCTTTTGCCTTCCTTTCTATCTCAAGTGCTTAGCAAAATGCTAACTAACTAGCAAAGATGCTAGTAAATGTGTTCTAGCAGGACTGACAGTCTGAACTAGTATTATGGACAAGCTTATTCATATGAACTCTACATAATAAGGAATTTGTAAATTCGATGTCTATATGTTCAAACTCCTCAGGACACAAACCTTTTGCTAATATATAGATTTTTATTTTAGAGTTTTAGCCAAATAAGATCATGTGGACTAATGAATAGTCACTTAATAGAATTTGTTTAAATCAAATTGGATTGAATTGACATCAAAAGATAGATTCTATTCTGTTCCTGCTGACCTAATGGCTAATGCTGGGTCTAATATTCACAGAGCTCCTATCTTCTGAATTGTAGTATCCATATAACACATTTTATTCATATTCTTTTATCTTAAATATTTCTATGATATGTGAAATTAAGTAAAATTGAAATCTTATATCAATATATACACTATTATAATTAGGACTGTGATTTTAAGAAACAAAGTTTCATGTTAAATTTATACAACTATAGGGTTTATTGATAATATAAATGCAATTTAGTAGACAAATTCATTAAAAAAGATACAAATTACATCACCCTTCCCCAGTGCCATCTTAGGACCTTACTTTAGTGTGCTTCGGTGAGCTGAAACAGCACACCTGAAGGCAATGCTGAAAATCAGCTCTAAACAAGCAACAGAATTCTTCTAGATTGTGTAAAAATAGAACAAACAAAGGCGGCACAGACACTATGAAGTTTTATACTGAGGTAGGGAAAGGTAGCTGTAGCTTCTTTCCAATATAAGTAAAGTAGACCTCAAGTACCTTGAAATGTATCAGTCACAAATAGTTTAGAGCAGAATTAACAGCAATAGTTGGGGGACCTGCAGAATTTGTAGGCTGGGGATTTATTACATAGATATTCCATTATTCTAGGCAGCTAAGTCAGCATATCTCCTCTCCTGGGTAACGAATCTTGTCTAACCCAGCCTGCATTTGCACATACTCACATATAACACCTGGGTTTAATTTCCATCTCTGTCAGTGAGCAGATGTATCTCCCATGATCAAGTTATTTCATAGATCTATGGCTTTTCCCCTCTGTAAAATGAGTCAATTAAAGCAAATGAAATTAGATAGCCTTTAAAACTAAAAATTTTATTATTTTCCTATTAAGTAAGCAGGATTTTAAAAATAAAAAGAATATTAAATATAAAATGATTAATTTTGTTATTTTCAGCAGTCATCAGCCGATCCATAAACTTTCAGTTATGAAGTATAGGAGATCATAGTTCATTGTCAGTAGAGATAATTGTGTGATTTTCTATGTAATATACTAAAGTATTTAACATTTCTGAATGTTTCTTTTAGATCTTCCCCCTCCTCCAGTGCCACCACCTGCTATAAAATCTCCCACTGTCCAATCCAAGGGACAGCTAGAGGTTCGACCTGTAATGTTGCCAAAACTCCCCAATGTAGAAGCAAGAGTAGACAGATCATCAGAAAGAAAAGGAGGGAGCTACAAAGGGAGAGAAGCATTGGATGGAAGACAAGTTTCTGAAATGAGGACAAATCCAGGAGATCATAGAGATTCACAAGAATTGCAAAGTGATGCAAAAGCACGAGGAAACAAGGCATCAAAGCGAGAAATTCCACCAGCAAAAACTCATCTTGTCCAAGGTATTTTTGTTTTAGTGAAAATATTAGCTGAGGTTATAAGGATATTATTCTTTTAGATCATATATACATATACACACACACACACACTCGCACACACATACACTCACACACATACACACACACACACACACACACATATATATATATATATTTATATAAATAATCTTTTAGATCTTATAGGGAAACATTTATTTTTACTATTCTGTTCTATTGCTTATGACTGGTTAACTCAGTTGGTGGGAGTGTGTTGCTAGCTATGAAACCACAATAATATATTTGACTCTGTTATGGGCCAATTAGCTTCATTTTGTCCCGTGGCCAGGACTCCACCCCCGTATCAGCCATTTTCCTCTCTATGGGTAACATAATGGGTAAAGTTGGCTAACCATTTCAAGCTGAGTCTCACAGAATACATTCTTCTCTTCAGCTCAGTCTAAGACGTGGTGCCCTACTATGCAGGCTGAGAAACTGTTTTATTTTCCACTCTTCTTCCCCACCTCCTAGGAGTGCTCAAGACCCTAGGGAATAATCTGTACTAATTAGTCTCACAAAAGGCAAACTTACAAACCAGGATGTCAAGTTATTAATTTTCAGAATTAATCTGGCTTCAGAACCAAAACTGGTCATCAGCGGGGAGCACTTTGGAGTTGGAGTGAGGAAGATCTGAGTTCAAATTTAGTCTTAGATACTTACTAGCTGTATGACCCTAGGCAAGTGACTCTACTCTGTCTCCTCATCTCTAAAATGGGTATAATGATACCATCCACCATCCACCACCCAGGGTTGTTGTGAATATAAGATGAGATAATATTTGTAAAGTACCTTACAAACCTTGAAGTTCTGTATAAATGTTGGCAGTTATCATTGTTATTATTCCAGGGAACAAATTATAGATATTATTTGATGAACATAAAATCTGAGCAAATTAGATAGATGTTCCTATGAACATGAGGTAGCCTAATGAATTATTTTCTCTTGCCCTCTATAAGAAAGCCATAGAACAGGAATAGAGACTGGCTATCAAGAGTTAGACCGGCCCCGGAGTTGGGATGACCTGGGATCAAATCCGGGCTCAGATACTTAGCACCACACCCAGAAATAACTGGCCGTGTAACCTTGAGCAAGTTACTTAACCCCAATTGCTTAAAAAAAAAAAGAGTCAGAAATGCCATTTCCCTAACATTGCTAAAAAAATACTGACCAAATCTTATTTCATTTCACTTTTTCTAGATTCCAAGGTAGTCACTATATTTTTTTGCATTTATTGTTTCATTTATTTCCACCTGGCATAATTTCCAGGCTCACTTCTAAGAGAAGCGTGCTGACTTAAATAATATAATGATTGATTCACTTTCTTTAATTGATACTGTCTTGATCATCTCTTATGCTAGATGGATTCTAAGGTACATCTCACCTTGGGTCTCTTGTTTTCATTCATCTCCCATAATAGAAGGAGCCTGAGTCAGAGACAATAGATAGAGAAACACAAATCCATCCTCACTATTGGAAAAACAATTCAGAATATATGCCTTACCAGCAGGGAGGACAGAGGTATGAGTAGCATCATTCTTACATACATCATTAGACTTTTTGAGTGTTATTTTTTCCGGACTTGCTATCATTATTCACACTAAGACAACATCTAGGTTCCCTCAATGAATTCCATTGATCAGACCTAGAAGAACTATTTTTTTCAGTACTAAAAGATCAGGCAGATGTGATTGCTAAGCTGCTGTTGATGATCTCTGAAAGTTATTAGAGAATAAAGAAGGACCCATATAGGGCTAAAGAAGGGCAAATGTTCTGATTTTTATTAAGGTGAAGAGGATACACTCTGCAAACTAGACTGATGAATTTGACATATTCCTAATAATACAAGATGATTTGTGAGCATTTAAAAAGGAAGGCAATGATCCTTAAAAGTCAACATGACTTTACAAAGGAAAAATGCTTTGGACTAACCTTGACTATGCTTGACTAACCTTTTTTTTTTCTCTTTTTGACAAGGTTAGTGGACTGGTACAAGAAAATGCTGTAGATACAGTATTTGATTTCAGCAAAACATGCAGCAAATTCTCTCACCAGACCAAATGGAGAGAGATGTAGGTTAGATAATATTTGGTGGATTGAAATTGGTTGAATGTCTATTACCAGACAGTAGTGAAAAAAGACATCAAATTAAATTTTGAGAGACTGCTTTACTAGGGTGTACTAGGAAATTGTCCTTGGCTCTGTGATGTTCAGCTTTTTGATCAGTCCCATAAATAAAGCCATAGAATGAATTAAGCTTGTGGGTAACACAAGATCTAGCTAACAGATTGGATGATAAGGATAAAAAAATGATTTCAATATGCTGAGTCAGTAGGTTAAATTGAATAAGACAAATATAATAGGAATGAATTAAAAAGTGCTACACTTGTGTTCAAAATATCACCTTTGCAAGATCCAAATGGGAAAAATGCAGCTACACCGTTTATGGGGAAAGATCTGGGGAATTGAGTGACTAGTAGGCTTGGTGTGAGTCAAGACTACAGTGACAACCAAAAAATCTAGCATTCTTCTGGGCTAGATTAAGAGTCTTAGTGGGGATAGGGGATGGGGGGGGAGAGAAGGAAGAGGAGAGAAATTGAGAAAGAGACAGAATACTCAGGGCAAACTTAGTGTCTTTAATGGGGAGGAACTGCCGTACTATCTTCTGATCAAGAGTTCTAAGTACTGCATTTTAGGAAAGACATAAATAAACTGTTGTGCCCAGAATAGAGCAACCAGAAAGTTGAGAGAATGGCTACTTGAAGGAACTGGGGGTGGGTAGCCTGGAAAACAGAAAACTTAGAGGATAGAGATACAGATTGAGAGTTGTTGTCAAGTATTATATGGTAGAAGCCCCATGAGCAAAACTAGGATCCACAGATGGAAATTACAAAGAGAGGAAGATTTAGACTGAAGGTAAAAAAAAGAAACTTCCTTATAATTAAACTATCCAAAAAGTGGAGCAGACTGCCTCAGGAGGCAGTGGATTGATCTTCACTAGAGGTCTTTAAGCATAGGTTAGATGACTATTAGTTGGTGCTGTTAGGAAAATTCTTAGATACTAGTTGAAATTAATGGCTTTTGAAGTCCTTCCCAACTTTTGGATTATATGATTCTATGCTTTTCATCATTCTGTTTTGCAGTTTGACTGCAAAATGACTTTCAAATAATACATATTTCATGTTGTTTACATATATTAATTTTTTATGCAGAAGATATTCTACCATACTGTAGACCTACATTTCCAACATCAAATAATCCCAGAGATCCAAGTTCTTCAAGCTCAATGTCATCTAGAGGTTCAGGAAGACAAAGAGATCAAGCAAATGTGGGTCGAAGAAATATTGCCGAAATGCAAGTGCTTGGAGCATATGAAAAAGAAGTGGATAATGAAGAATTAGAGGTATCAGCTGTGAAATCATTGTTTTGTATATATGTTTATGCCTACTTAATATCTGTTCTCAAAGTTGGGTTCAAAAAAATCTCTTAACCCACAACAATATCCTGGGTTTTCAAAAGTCATAGTACCACTGGAAAACTATTGGTCATTTTTAAAGTATTATTCATATTTATAATTCCCCACAGGTCACTTTCTTGTAGGTCTCATGTTCATCGGTAGATTTACGTTGCTATTTTTTTCACAGATTACACATAGGAGGCACTGGAATTCTCGGTCTCCAGCCTCAGAGGTTCACTGTTGATTTCTTAAGACAGGCAGCCAGGGGCAGCCAGGTAGAACAGCGAGTGAGAGCATCAGCCCCAGTGTGGGGATGACCTGGGGATCGAATCTGGGCTCAGACACTTAGCACCCACCCAGAAACACCTGGCCGTGTAACCTTGAGCAAATTACTTAATCCCAATTGCTTTAAAAAAAAAAAGAAAAGCAGACAGCTTTGGAGGGGTTAATAACCAGCTGTATTCTAATCTAGTCTTCTCAGATGGTGCCTGAGAGAACCATATCCTATAGCATTCCCTAATTACCCTTCTGGCAGTGGCTGGTGAGAAGTGGGAAGGGGGTGGGGCAGCAAGTACTCCTATATCTCGATGGGGTCAATCAAGACAGATACACTTGTGCATTCCCCTAAATCCCCTCAAACCTCAATGGGGGCTGTTTGAGGCACAGATTCCCCTGTGGGTTCCCTATGGTTTCCCCCCATTCACTCATCAGTGCCCACCATCTTTATAAGGCAACAAGACAAAGCAGGCATCTTGCCAACATTAAGCTCACAAATTAACTTTAGCAATATCATCATTCTGTGCAAGCATAGTAAATATTACATTGTCACCCCTTATCTCACAGCACAGCCTCAGTAGGACTGTCTGTCACTATGATTCTGGGAACTGCTATCCTTGGGGTTATTCTGGGACTTATTATCTAACACCTGGAAACTAGACATTCCCATGGCCATGGATCCTGAGAAACTAGCTCTAAGAAGGATAAAAAATAATCCTTACATATACTATATAAACCACATATTTAGAAGCAAGAAGGACTGATTTAGAGAAATGCCTTTTCAAATACTGTAGCGTGTTTTGAAGAATCATACTTGATTTTGATCCCATAATATGTATTGCTTATCATAGTTCTTGAACATCACGACCTTTTTACTAAGAACTTATTTCCCTTTTTTCATAAAGCATTCTTTATGACTAATCTTTTGACAAGTATATTTGACCCCAAATTGTTTATTGCAACGAACATTCTATTTACACTAAAAAAAAGAAAGGATAGAACATGAAGTCAATTAGGAATGCTCATGTTATTTCTCTAAGAAGCCCTGTGGATTTGGGTTTTATATTAAGCTTTGGAAAAAATTCTTATGTAATTTGTTATAGATTACAGAAAATAATATCATAGATCCTAAAACAGTAATATTTTAATTGATTGGAATTCACTGTGCCCACGAACTTGCATTCTCCTCTTTAGTCCCCCAAAAGCAACTTTTAAAATACAAGAAACATTAAAGGCTATGTTTTATTTCTTTTACAGGAAACTGAAAGCTGAAGAAGTTGAGCTACTTTTAACGGGCTTATATCATCTAATGTGAAAATTATCAGTCAAGAAGCCTATTGTCTGATGACATATGACACCAGAAATTATGTTTAGTGCAATCAGAGTGTACAAATTTTCATTTATTCCTCTCCTCTGAATATCATTTTTAAAAGTTTTGTTGGGAGTTTTATTTCTGTGATCTAATATCTTTCCCTATATAAAACCTCTTATTTTTCCTCCATGTGGCCCCAAGCCCTTATATTTTATCCCCAGCAAGGGAAGAATTTACCTGTGGAGTACAGTGAAATTTAAGCTCTCAAAAGTTGGTGGAAGTGCCAAAGATGATGGTGACATGTGCATCTTGGGTACCTTCTCTCAGAAGATGCTATTTAGAGTCACTCATTGCTTATATACCAAGTATGGTACATTATTGATAAAGGACACAAAGTTGCATACAGTCAACTTCATGAAAGGGCTTTTCTAATATAGTATTTTTCCTATAATTCACTGTTAATGCAGATCATAACATAAAAAAAGATTTTGTTTGTTTTTTTTCCCCACACAGGTTTGTTTTTTTCTAATCTGCCCCTCATCTCATCCTTTGCAGGATTGGGGAGGGGAGGGAAAGCAGGGAGGGGGACATTGGGGGATGTAAGGTAAAAGCAAAACTACAAGAAAATTGGGGTGGGAGGAACCATATTGTAAATATATATTCTTTTCAACCCCTGTTGGTACTTTATTTTTGTCTTCCTTTCCGTCATTGAAGTACATTCTTTAAAAAAAATAAAAAGTAAAAACAACATCCTTTTGGATAGATAGGTTTTAAGCCAATGGAATCTCTGGTTGTCTAGTCATTGTCATAAGTAAGTCTAGCAAAAAACCTTGTTCTATTTTTCAATTTAAAACAATTATGATACATATTAAAAACAAATAGATGGTTTTTAATGACCAATTAAGTAAGGGCACCATCTTAACTGGCAAAAATTTCTTCTGGAAGTGTCAGTTCACCTTACAGAAGTGCCACTTAAAGAAGTTTGATTTTTTTTTTTTTTGGTAATCACTGTTTTTTTTTTTTTTTTTTTTTTTTTGGTTTTAAAAGCACAATCACTAAACTTTATTTGTAAACCATTGTAACTATTAACCTTTTTTGTCTTATTGAAAAAAATGTTCAGAAGTTTTTCTTCATCTTTTTATTAATGCTGTTTGTATTTGGAATATTTGAATGATGACAGATGGTAAAGTAACTTACATACATGCTTATTTGTGGACCATAGGGCAAACATTTCTCACTTTTCCTGGAGTTCTGGAAAATTTGCAAGTTTAATGCAGCAAAACTTACAGGATTTTCATATAAGCTCAAATAGAGGCGTTAATTGTTTAGAATTGCCAAATGATGCCCTCTGTCTGTAGTTTTTTATGATCTTTTTTTGTTATTATATAAATTTCCTTGATTTTGTCATTGGTGCTAATTGAAAATAAATGTGTGTTTTCATGGACAACTATCAGAACTAGCCCCATTGAAATAATTTTTTTTAAAGTTTGGTATGTACCAAAAGTTAAAAGTGTTCATTTAGGTAATTTTTAAAAAGTTACATAGAAAGGCTGTGCAGTACTAAGGGAACAATCCATGTGATTAATGTTTTCATTATGTTCATGTAAGAACTTCTTATTTTTTAGCCATAATTTTGCATACTGAGGATCCAATAATCAGAAAAAATAATTTTTGTCACATTATTTATTAAAAATGTTCTCAAATACATCATTCTTTCTCAAGTTGTTATTGCTTCTTATTTTCGTCTTTACACAAATAACTATACTTAGTAGCAGAGTCTCACTAGCTTAACATTTTACCAATATAATGTCAGATTAAGTAAAGCTTAAGATTTATATTGGTATTCAGAAAGAATAACACCTAAGGAAGTCTTATATTGCAGTCACAATTAGAGTTATAACTATGGAAGAGAAAATGTGTAACCCATGGTCTGCATAGTTCTAAACATAGAGCTTCAGATTGGGGGGGTAGGGTCTGGCGATTCTCAATGGTAATCAGATGCTCAGTTCACTCTTTTCCTCCCAAAGTTTGATAAAACCGGAAACTTCTGAAGTTCCCACCAGTCTAGGCATTTAGCTGTTTTCTATACCATTAGGTCAATATTCAAAACCTTCTTAGGAAGGAATATTGAAGCAATAAAATATTGCATCAAATCAGAAGTGAGCAATGTCAAAACAGTCAAATGTATCTACTGTGATTTTAATCAGAAGTTTCCTCCAGTGATTTGATGGCAGCTCATCTATTCCTTTATGACACTTGTGCATCTACTACTTGAGTTTACCACGTGAGATTGACTTAACCTAAAACGGGCCAGGCAACGTTGTTAGGTGGTGCTGGTGATTGTCCTTCATTCTTAGAGAGGACCAAAGACATGAAGAGGGGGATGTTTTGACTTGGAAGTGAATTGAATTTAAATGAGGCAGAGCTGTGCAAGGTCATCAGTCTCACTCCCTTGTCCAGAGTCATCAGGGTCCAACGGCAAGACATAAGTTTAGACAGTCGGCAATGGCCAAGGATGCAGTGGAAGATCTCGGCCTTTTTAAGCTAAGGGTCTTTGCCAGGTCTCAGTTTGTCTGAGACAACACCCCTTCTGTTATTAAAGGAAATAACAAGAGTTTATAGTCAATGTCCTCTGTTCAGTGCCTCCAGGTATTCATATCTATAGAAGAAGTGATCAACTCCCATGTCAGACTATCTCCTTCTAGCCTAGAATCAATACAGCGAGTAAACTTTATCTAAATGCTTCTCTATGAGAAATGGTTCAGATGAAATCCTGTAACAGGGTCTGCTAGTTCCACAGAAATCATCTCTAGGTTCGTATAAAGCCATTATATATAAATCACATAGACTAAATACTGTGTGACAGTATTACCTAATGAGACAAACTGTACAAGCCACATACAATAAAGCAGCTTCATTCCTTAAATGACACTTTTGTTGTTGTTTCCTTTCTTATTTAAGGGAAAAGGACGCCTTACAATATCACTCCCGTGGCTCCCAGGACACCCTGCCTAGATGACGAAATACTGCCTTAGTGATGATCTCATTCAATCTCTGGTTTTTCATCTTTTTTTTACAAAGATGTCATTTCTGCATATAACTCCCCATGCTCCACTGACAAATAAACCTTCCCTTCAAACAAAGAATAATAGTTAAGCAGCATCCAATTGACAAAGTAACCATAATATTCTATGTAACATTCTGTACTCTTATGTATTCCCCTCTTGACTAAAAAGGTTTACAACCATAAAAATATTTTATAGAGCTAGAAAAAAATTATAACAAAATTCATCCGGGAGAAGAAAAAGCCAAGAATATCAAGGGAATCAGTAAATGAAATGTGAAGGAGGGTGGCCTTGCCATACCAGATCTCAAGACTGTATTACAAAGTGGTAAATGTCAAAATAATCTGGTACTGGTTAAGAAATAGAGTAGCAGGGGGGCGGCTGGGTGGCACAGTAAGTAAAGCGCCAGCCATGGAGTCAGGAGGACCCGAGTTCAGTTCCGGCCTGAGACACTTAACACCCACACAAAAATATGAGCCGTGTAACCTTGGGCAAGTTACTTAACCCCAATTGCCCTCCAAAAGGCAAAAAAAAAAAAAAAAAAGAAATAGAGTAGCAGATCAATAGAATAGATTACATATACAAAGATACAATAGTGTAAATGACCATAATAATCTAGTGTATGATAAATGCAAAGATCCAAGCTTTCTGTCACCATTTGACAAAAACTTCTGGGAAAACTAGAAAGCAATTTGGCAGGAACTAGATGTAGTAAAGCATCTCACACCATCTACCAAGATAATGTCAAAATGGGTACATGATTTAGTCATAGAGGGTGAAACCATAAGCAAATTAGGGGAGCATGGAATAATTTACCTGTAAGATCTATGGACAATGGGGAAATGTATGACCAAACAAGAGAGAGAGAACATTATGGAATGTAAAATGGATAATTCTTATTAGATTAAATTAAAAAGGTTTTGCACAAACCAAACCAATGCAGACAGGATTAGAAGGAAAGCAAAGACTGGGGAAAATTTATGCAGAAAGTTTCTCTGATAAAGGCCTCATTTCTCAAATACACAAATAACTGAGTCAAATTTATAAGAATACAAATTCCTCAAGTGATAAATGTTCAAAGGATAGGAGCATGCAATTTTCAGATGAAGAAATCAAAGTGCTGTGCCAATGCAATTTTTACAGTGCCAATGGTCACTATAAATATACCTGCGCAGTGTTTGATTGCAAAATATAACAGACTCTCCATATAGAAGACAGAAGCAGAACATTTATTCAGACATCAGAAAACCGAATCTGTTGATTACATCATAGTAGCAAAGAAGTTAATAAGCCACAGCAGCACAGAGAACCACAACATCTGTTAGCCTTCCCACAAACTAGCACAAGCCTAGCTGTCACAGCAGGTGGCAAACCCCAACTTTTACTCATAAGCCTAACTGTCTCCCTTGGATCCGTCCTATCCTCCGAACCATGTTTAGCTGCTCTGACTTTCAGCTTCCTGTGGGCTCTGCTCTACTCTTCAGCAAACTCCCACTACAGGCTGTAGCAGCAAGCACCCTAGCTATATAGGATGGCTGCTAGCACAGGCTTTTGAATCTGCTTTTATAAAGGAAAGAAACTCAAAAAGGGTTTAAACAATCTTACTTTAATCAAACATATATCATTTACCTAGTTCAGGGGAAAAAGTCGGCACCCTCAACTTCGGGGGAATACAAACGAAAGTTACAAACAGACAAAAATACAGATAGAGAAAATAACACAGTTCAGCAGACCAACAGACAGGGCTTCTAGCTGTCTGACCATCACATACATACAGTTAGTCACCAGAGAGAGAAGCACCAACATCTGGGTTTTCAAAGCAGGGGGGATCAACAGCTGTCCACAGTCTCATCTGGCCAAATTACACAACTCTTCCCATAAGCGAGCCCCAAAGTGAAACGTCACCTCAGAGGCATATGTAGCCTTCTCCAGGGTCAGAGAACATCACAACCCTTGACCCAGTTGACTCAAAGTAACAAAAGTTGTGTCTTTCTGAAAAACAAGCCTCCTACCACAGGCTCCATGTGACCACATGAAGTCTATTAGAGGACAGAGTTGATTTTGAAATGAAGAAAGGTCCTTAAATTCACCTAAGCCTGTTAAGGACCAGGGAAGATCTTTAAATTCCTATTATCTTTACACAGGCTCCATGTGATTGCATTAGGCCTATGAGGGGGCAGGGCTTATCTTCAAAGCAGAGAAGTTATTCAAATTACCTTAGGCTTATTAAGGGGCAGGGAAGATCTTCAAATAACTATTACCATCATACAAAGCTATCTACAATCCTATAACAAAATGTTCTAAATCACTATTGATTAGAGAAATATAAATTAAAACATCTCCGAGGTACTTCCTCACACCTATCAGATTGGCTAATATGACAGAAAAGGAAAATGACAAATGTTGGAAGAATAGACCAGGAGAGCAGTGAAGCACTCTATCTTCCCCAACATCCCCTCTTAGCAATGAATGTCTCTGATAAGGGACATATTTTCATGGGAGTTCTTTTTTTCTTCCAGTGATGATTGATGTTTAGACATCCTGGGAAATATCTTTTCCCACTTTGACTAAATGAATTAAATCATTTATTCCACAGGTTGAAAATCTGTGGCCCCTGCAAATTCAACTTGGTACATGTGTTCAGACCGCAGATAGTCATCTAGAACAGTCCTGTCAAACTCAAATAGAAATGAGGGCCATTAATCCATACCTAAAGATCTCTTTGGACCACATGTTGACTTAATTTTGAAATGCATTTTTATTTATTTTGTTAAATATTTCCCAACTACATTGTAATCTGGTTTGGGCCATATTCAGCATATCATAAGAATGTTATAACCCGTGGGTTGCATATTTGACATCTGGTATAGAGCGCAGTTAAAGACAGACTATTCCAGATATACAGGCCACACATAAAGTACATACTGCCTAATATCTATGTGGGTAGACTGAGCTGCTAATACACATCATGTTGCCAAAGTAATGTATAACACACCAGACAAATGGGTTGGATAGTAAACAGTTTAATGAATTCAGAATCAGGAAAACCTGATTTCAAATACTGCCTCAGACCCTGTGTCTGGGCAAATCAGCCTTAGTTTCAGTTTCCTCATCTGTAAAATTGAGATAATAATAATAATAATAATACCTATTTCAAGGGGCTGTTGTGAGGATCAGATGAGATAAGCACTTTGTTAAACAAAAAGAACCATGTAAATGTGAATATTATGCCTCACATGCGTTTCACTGGAAGCTGACGTCATGTTCACCTTGCCCATTTGTAGCTGGATAGTTCTTAGACCTATGTGGTGACCTTCTTTCACTTCTGCACCCTCTATCGGTGAGTTAGTATATTCAGATAAAGTCTAAATTCTGGACCCCAAATTGGTGCAGTTAAAATGGACCTCTCCCCAGTCCCTGCTCAATCATGCTCTAAGATAGCCTGAGTTTGCTCAGGGCCCCTGCAACAGCACTGTCAAGTAGGAAAGATACAGCTTCCAGATTTAATTCATTTACCTAGCTACAGGTCAGGGGAGTTTTGATAGATTTTCCAAACCTCTCAATTACTACTTACATCCAGGTCATGCTACAGAATAATTGTCCAACTGCAACTAGTGGACAGGCTCTTGGGGCCCATCATCAACTCCACTCAGGGCAAATGGGGTCAAGTGGCTTGCCCAAAGTCACATGGCTAGTAAGTATGGCAAGCATCTGAGGTCGGATTTGAACTCATGTCCTCCTGACTCCAGGGCTGGTGCTCTATTCATTGCACCACCTAGCCACCCCAAAGACTAGCATTCTTGATGCTGTCCAAAACTAAGTAGAAACTTTAGGGTTCCGACACAGTAGTCAAGAGAAACTCAGAAAAATAAATATATTTAAACAAGTGGATGGTACTAAATGATGATTAAGCAGTTATACTCTAATGGGAGGGGGTGACAAATGATCCTTGAGGAAAATGGGAAATAATAATAGCCTTTATAGATCACTGAAGGTTTGTAAAACATTTTATAAATGATCTCATGTTATCCTCAGCAATAATTTTGGATGGTAGGTACTATTATCACCATTTTATAGATGGAAAAACTGAAGCAAATAAGTTGATTTCCTCAGGTGCATAAAACTAATAAGTGTACAAGGCCAGATTTGAATTAATTTTCCTGACTACAAGTTAAATGCTCTACCCACTGAACCACCAAAACAGAATATACTACACAGTAAGTGAGGAACAAAGAAAAGAAAATTACTATTTCACATAAATGGGAGAAAGAAGGAACATGTCTCTCAGGAACCTCATTCTTACCAGACGCAGGAGAATATTGAACACATATATAGAATTTTTTTTGTCAAAGTGCATTACACAGGGAAACATGAAATGATAGAGGAGAGTTTAATATTAGAAAGAGATTGAAGTAGGGGAAGGACTAATCACCACTCAAAGAAAAATAATTTTTGGATGGTCTATTATAAAGCAAAAAGATTAAAAAGAAAATATAAGACCCAGAGATTGGGATCTTGGTCTGGTGAAGGTGAAGAGAGGACAAAAAGAGAGGCAGAAATAGACCAATGTAGAGTGCTAGGGTTAACCAGATCAGAGGGAATTCTTTTCCTGCCCTTTCCTTTGTAAAGAGGGAGCAGAGTTTAAAAAAAAAAGTATCATTAGTGTGGTGATTCTTTTGTGGAAAGAAGCACCGATGGAAAGTCCAAAATCCTACAGACCCTTAGAAATGGATCAGGGGAAAAGCTCCCGAGAAAGTATGGTGGGAGAAAAGACTTGGCCAAGACTGAAACCGAGGCCTCTCGCCCTCTCTGCCTCATCTCTCTATGCACATTGGGAAGTCATATTTGCTCCATCCTCTTCAATAGTTCCCCTTCTCTAGCGTGATAATTTTTAGACGACCTCGGGGTCGTGACCAAGTTTCCACAGCCTATCCAAACATCATTCTTGTGCAGTGACACTAAGTGTCCTGAAGGAATTTTCATTCTTTAGGCTTAGGTTTCAGCCTATTGACTTATTGAGCATCTTATCACTCGTCTGTTTGTTTTGATATTTTTTCGGGTAGACAGATGGTGAAGTGGATAGGGTACTAGACTTGGAATCAGGAGCACTTATCTTCATGATTTCAAATCTCGGCTCAGACACTTACTAGCTGTGTGACCCTGGGCAAGTCACTTAACCCTGTTTGCCTCAGTTCTTCATTGGTAAAATGAGCTGGAGAAGGAAATGGCAAACCAATCTTTGCCAAGTATCTTTGACAAGAAAACCCCAAAGAGGGTCATGAAGAATTGGACACGACGGAAAAACAACCTAACAATAACAATGTTCTAAGTGGAATGGGATTTCCATCAAGTAGATTTTAATAAAGAACCTCATGGCACTACCACAGGTTCTGAGATAAAATGGTCCCTTCCCTCAGGGGCTCCAATTATTTACACCCCCAATATCCAGTTTTTGAAGTTCTATCAAGAACTTTCCTTGTTGGTGAGAATCAGATCTGGAATAGAATTTGCCCTTGTTGGATCCTCTTCCTTCTGATGGATGAAACTATCATTAAGACAAGTCAAGAGAGAGAGTTCTTTAGCATATTTCTGGAAAACAAGTCTTCTATACTATTACAGCATGTTTCTTTGTTGGGTCTGTGACCAGTTTCCAGAAATCTTTATTTCTCATCATCATTATGTTGTAGTATACTTTAATGAAGTTTTTTTGACCAGCAACTTAAAACTTCTATATCCTCTCATGAATCATTACTCAGACTCTTCCAAACTATTCCCAAATATGACAAAATCACTTGGAAGTAATTAATGTCACTGACCTTTTATTCTGCAATCCATTTAAATGTGGACTTCCCAGAAATCTCATATTGGTAAAATTCTACCAGTTCATTCAAGAAGCCTTTATTAAATGTTCACTATGTTTGTTACCAGGTACTGTGTTAAGCACTGGAAATATTAATCCAAGTGAAAAGAAATACAGTCCCTACTCTAAAGGAGCTTACATTCTGTACTGTGGAAGACAACACATAAAAGGAAGCTGAAAAGTGGGAGAGACAAAGAGAAGATACCTGACTAGGGCCATGATGGAAAAGTTCAAAGGAGTGCAGTCTGGTGAAAAATGAAGGGACATGGCCTAGATGTCTGTTTAAATAGAGGTCTTGGAAGAAACTCTCTAATTTGAGGACAGGAAGGGGGCAGAGATTCCTCAGAGCCATGAGTTCCAGGGACATTGTAGAGAATCCCAGAGGAATGCAGCCTGGTGGGAAAAAAAAAAGAGATGACTGACTTGGATAAATGAAGGTTATCTTTTTGTCTTCTTTCATAGGGATTTGATAATACCTATTGCATGTTCAGAACCACTGACTGCCTAGATGATACTACAGAAAATCTTAAATTTACAATCCAAGGTATACTGGATCATGTTAGTTCTATTATTCAGAATTCATACACATCCCAATAAATCCCGCCTTCTTTTACAACACTACTATGGGAGAGGCAGATGTACTATGAGGATCCATCATTAACCATTAATTCCTGAAGTCCTCCATATCAGAGAGAACAATTTTTTAATGAATTTTTTCAAAAATAGCAAGAATTGCTACGTAAATTTCGCCCTTCATGCATATTCTGCATCAAACTCATGCCGTGAAAAGTTGGGAATGCTCACCCAGAGCTTGTTTATCAGAGATGTGTCCTGGGTACCACCACTCCCAATTTTACAATTGTCTCCGAGCGTTTAGTCTAGGTACCAAAGAAATTCAATTATAAAGAAGACTGAGGAGCCCTACAGATTGGAGCTAGTGAAAAATATAGAATAGGTCCAATTTCAGTGACATCTTAACTAGTCACTATCATCCTACAAGAAACAGATTGCATGTAAGGACACTGCCCTGAGAAAATAAAGAGAAGACAGCAAAGTCTCAGAGAGGGGCAAAGCATTAGAATGGCGGAAGAATGGAAAGCTCGGATGACAAGCACATTTTCAGTAGCAATTTTTTAAAATTTTATTTTCTCATATGAAAATAAAAAAAACAACAAAAGCTCAATTAAAAATTAATTAGGGGGGCGGCCAGGTAGCACAGAGAGTAAGAGCACCGGCTCCAGTGTTGAGAAGACCTGGGGATCGAATTCCGGGCTCAGACACTTAGCACCCACCCAGAAACACCTTGAGCAAGTTACTTAACCCCAATTGCTTAGGGGCGGCCAGGTGGCTCAGCGAGTAAGAGCATCGGCTCCAGTGTTGGGATGACCTGAATCAAATCCGGGCTTGGATACTTGGCACCACACCCAGAAATAACTGGCCGTGTAAGCTTGAGCAAGTTACTTAACCCCGATTGCTTTAAAAAAAAAAAAAAAAAGAATTAATTAGGAAAACTCACTGAGGAACTCCTGGGAAGCTAGGGATTATAAAAGGTGGAGGTGGCACTGGGAACCCTAATGGAAAGGTATGGAGGCAAAAGGCAAAATATACCTACAGAGAAGAGAATGGAGGTGAGCTTAGGTGGAATATGGAATGCATGAAGGAGAGTAAAGAACAATGAATTCACAGACTCTTAGACTTACAGATTTTGAGACAGAAGGGAAATTTATGATCCTACAGAACAACTTTGAGGAAAATAATGTTCATAAAGTTATTTGTCAAAGATTGTATAAGTAGTGAGTAGCTGAGTCTTTTTTCTGAGAAGACCTGGGTCTTTTTTTTTCTTTTTCTTTTTTTTTTTTTTAGCAATCGGGGTTAAGTAACTTGCTCAGTTATTTCTGGGTGTGGTGCTGAGTGTCTGAGCCTGGGATTCGATCTCTAGGTCATTCCAAAACTTGAGCCAGTGCTCTTACTCACTGAGCCACCTGGCTGCACCAAATCTTTTTTTTTTTTTTTTTGGCCTTTTGGAGGGCAATTGGGGTTAAGTAACTTGCCCAAGGTTACATGGCTAGTTGTTTTTTTTTGTGTGGGTGTTAAGTCTCTGAGGCCAGAACTGAACTCAGGTCCTCCTGACTCTGGGGCCAGCACTTTACTCACTGCACCACCTAGCCACCCCAGACCAGGGTCTTCTAAGGTCGAATCTAACACTGTCCATGGTACCACACTGTCAAGAAAAGATGAGACTGAAACCAGATTGTAAAGGCTTAAAATACCAAGCAAAATGGGTTTTGATCTTCACAACAACCTTTGACAACATAAAAGCAGGTATTGGTATCTTCATTTTACATATGAGGAAACTAAGGCTCAAAATGTTTAGTAACCTTTTGCCTTTAGTTACACAATTATGCAGATAATAAGTGGTAGGAACCAGACTGGGATCTTCTGCCCTCAAGTCCAATACTTGTTTCTATCATTCCAGGCTGCTCCTCACTCTGATAGAATGCCAAAAATAATACTGTCCTAAAATCTGAGCACTCATCTGTGAGTGTAATTAGAAGCATTTTTTCCGGTTGCTTATAAAATTTTCACTCACACCTCCTCCTCCTCTGATTTCTATTTAGGGAAAACCAATCTTCTCCAAGGGCTTAATTTATAAATGTTGAATTAATTTCTAAATTATTTCCCCCTCCCACCTTCCAAAAACAAGCATTAAACATCTGTTGTACATATAGTTACAGTGAATTCTAAGTTTGAGATTCTCCCTGAACACAGGTTTTTGTATCCTAAATCCTTTTATTCCCATAACAGACCAAAAAAGAATTTGGTGAAATGCTTCAGGACAGGGGTATATAAATATAATATAGAAATATAGAGTCCATTGGATATAAATATATTACCTTCCAGTTCCTGACTAACTGAAAACAATAATAGCTTTTAATGCTACATTGTATTCTTTTATCAACTAGTTAATATTCTTAAAATCCGAAAAGCATATATAAACTATAAGTCAGTTTAAATAATTTATTAATAAGAGTAGAAGCAATACAGAATAGTTTAACAGGTTTGGGATAAAAAAGTTACAAATTTGTTTTACAATGTGATGCATATATGCAAAGATATTAGCTAATGTACTATCCCAAGCTTTGGCTCAGACATAATAACTTTGATCAAGAGGAGATCAAAAATCTTGGAAGCAGAAAGAGAAAAAGTAAATAAGGAGGAAGTTCTTTGTATGTTCAAAGAAGCAAGGAAGTTCTGTCATGGCAACATATGAAAAAATGACAATACCAACTGAATTAATGTACAGATTAATGTCCACCTCATACAAATTGTCGATTTGATGCTGTTTGAAACTAGATAAAAGTCATACAAATTCATAATGAATTAAGGAAAGTCCACAATCTCAAGAAAAATAATGAGAAATATAAATGAAAGGAGCATTACATTTGTGAAGCTCGTAAAGCTATTGTCTTCAAAATTATTTGGTACTACTGAAAAAGTAGTTTTTTGGAACATATCAGAAAAGTAAGAGATAGAGAGAAATGAAAATAGCTGTCTATAGTTTGATAAACCCAATGTAAGAATGGGCCCTTGTTGAATGCAACTGAACTTGTGTGATGGTAATGGGAATTTGAAGATCTTCCCTGTCTCTTACTAGAACTAGGGGAGTTTGAAGACTTTCCCTGCTTTGAAAGTAAACTCTGCCCCAAATATGTTGAATGTAATCACATGGAGCCTGTGGTGGGAGGAGTTTGCTGAAAGGAAGCAGAGCTACAGGAAGCTGGGAGTCAGAGCTAGACTGGACAGCTGGGGGAGACCATCCTCGGGCAAGGAGTCAGATAGTCTAATGAGCAGATATTGATCTTCTCTTGGTTTGTGGGAAGGCTGCAGGATGCTGTGGCTCTCTGTGTTGTCATGGCTTGTTAACATCTTCACTATGATGCAATCAGCTTACTGCTTTTAGGGTTTGATTTTTTTGGTGTCTAAATAAATGCTTTGCTTCTGTCCTCTATATGGAGAGTTTACTATATTTTGCGATGGAGAGCAATGCGGGAATACTTATAGTCATGGTCTTTATCATGATTGTGGGTGCTGTAAATATTGCCTTGGCATGACACCTTGCCTGATCTCAGAGCTACAAATTGCCTGAAGGTGATTGAAACCAATTAAAAAAAAAAAGAACACTGAATGCAGTCATCAGAAGGGGCTACCTGACTTTGATCACATGATTGAAGCACATCCAAATGGGTTTCTCCATTTCACTTGGAGCCTGAGCTTAGTGTTCTGACCAGATGTCACCATTTCCCCCCAGCCTCCCCAAACTTTGTCTATGGACTTCTGGTTGTAATGTAAAACAACATATGTAACAGCTTATCAAGGCTGTCTCTCATGAGACTCCTCCTGGAAATGTATTTAACCCTGCTCTCCACTGCCCCTTTTGGGCATTCTAGTACTCTGATGACCCTGGATTGCAATTTCCTTGCCTCAATTAAAAGATCCTAGTTTTTGCTGTTTTGGTGGTCTTCTTTATTTCAGGTTGGCAGCCTTTTAAAATTTCCAAATCTGAATCTGGTAATTGGCTAGGAAACTAGGTAGATTGAAGTCATTTCAGGTATAATTGAATTAATTTACATATCAAGTATTTTGAGGCATCTGCTATCTTATTTGCACATGAAAGGCAAATGGAGCCGATGAATTTGCCCTCAGGCACAAACTGTTGATACTTTTTCCTTAGTCATTCATTTATAGCCAATAGCAGAACCTCAGAGTTTAAGAAAATTTGGGGAAACTGAACAATAGAGCTATTTCATGATTATTGAGTTAGCTAGTTATAGTAAGGCCCTATATAAGTACCAGAAGTTGTTAGTTATTCTAATTATATGTGGTCCTTTTATGTGTATTTCACTTCCATGTTACAATACTCCTATGGAATATTGGGGAGAGTCTACTCTATGTTAGGGGAGAGATAGTTCTGTAAATACTGTTCATACTAATCCTATTTTTAGTAAATAATTATTTACTATAATAAGTATACTAAATATTATAAGTATTCTAAATAAAATTTACTAATAAATTTTCAGTAGCTGCCTCTTTGCTAAGAGCTAAATAAGTTTACTGACTGAAGAGAAAAAACTTAAGAATAAGATAGTCTATAAGGAAGGGTAAGTAAAAAAACAGTTAAACTAAACCAATTCAGAATACAAAACAGATGGGTAAAACAAAATAAAAGCTTAATAAAAGAAGAGGAAGGAAGCTGAGTGTGGCTCTCAAATTGTTAAGAGGAGATAGATACAAAGGTATAGAGATGATAACAGGGTGTGAATGTGCTAATGAAGTGCTTAGGAGGTGAGTTATGAACATTAATGGAGGTCATTATGGAGAGTAGGAAGAATTTGTACAATGATTTACAATGAGTGAGATCTGCTTTTCTGCTGTTGTTAAATGTCTGCTATTATGATCAAACATCTGGTGTCTCTCCTAGAAAAGAAAGTGGAGGCTGGAAAAATGGTTCTCCACAATCCAGGTTAACTTGGACAAGAATGACTTTTAAAAGATGGAAATGTCCTCCTTGCCCTTCCTCCTCACCTCACCTCAAGTGGATCTGAAAGGACAAAGTAAAAACCTGGCCTGTGTCAGAAAGTGGGATAATGGAAGTATGTCATAAAGAAGGAGGGTACAAGGACCATTGTACATTTGAAGTGTTAAAAACTCAGTTTGAGGCTCTTTCGGAAGAGAAAAAATGGAATGTTGTGAAGAAGAAGAAGAAGCAGCAGCAACTTGTCCTCCAACGAATGATGCAACACATTTACCAGTAAGGTCAGGTGTTTGGTGACTCCCTGGTCAGGAGCACTGAGACAGTTATCTATAGACCTGGTAACAGAAATAGCAGTGTATTGTCTCCCTGGGTCATATATCTCTGATATAACAGAGAACCTTCCAAGATTTGTGAAAATGGATGATTATTCATTTGGATATAAATGATGCTGTCAGAAGCATTGCCAAAAATGATAAATTCTTAGATCTTCAAAAGCTAAAGAACAAAGCAGCACATAGAGGGTTTTTGTTATTATTATTATTATTATTACAACTCATTGAAGGCAAGAGACCCAGGAGAGAAACTTGATATTGGCAAGATACTATTAGGAAACACCCTGTTTTCCAGAGTTAAGGCCCCAGAAGCAAGCTGTGCCCTGAGCTTGGCATTACAACAATCCTTTGTACTCATTCTCTGGATGAACATTGCTGTGACTAAATCACAGAATCGATGGTCCCTGAGCTTGGGCAAGCTTCAGAAGGTCCACATATGAGGCCCTAGTATGAATGGACTTTTTTTTGTCACTAGACAACCTTGCCTCATTGTTGCTGCTAAGCTTTAGTGCTGTTATCACACTGCACTGATCCTTTGTCTAGCCACAAATATATAAATCAAGGTTTAGCCCCACTGCCTTGGGTCCCCCATTAGGGCGTGGTCCTGGCACATGTTTCTAGTTTTCCTCCTTGCTTGCAAGCCTTTTCCCCTCACTATAAAAAATAAACTTCTAACCTACTCTGTGTGAAATTATTCTTGCCTGCTCTGTCTGTTTGGGTCTGGCCTCTTCTAATCAAGAAGTTTGGTTCAGTTGACATATAGGAAGTAACTAACTTGTTAAGAAAATGGTTTTTGAAAATGGGATTTGTAGGGGCAGTCAGGTAGCACAGTGAGTAAGAGCACTGGCTCCAGTGTTGAGAAGACCTGGAATCGAATCCCAGGCTCAGACACTTAGCACCCACCCAGAAACACCTGGCCATGTAACCTTGAGCAAGTTACTTAACCCCAATACCCCAATTGCTTAGGGGCGGCCAGGTGGCTCAGCAAGTAAGAGCACCAGCTCCAGTGTCGGGATGCCCTGGATCAAATCCAGGCTCAGATACTCAGCACCACACCCAGAAATAATAACTGGCTGTGTAACCTTGAGCAAGTTACTTAACCCCAATTGCTTTAAAAAAAATGGGATTTGTACTTCTGCCAATGTAATAGAAGAACAGATGATGTGTGGGGGTAGGGGAGCATTATCTATCATACTAATGAAAGGATAAAAGAAGAGGAGAAGGAAAGGAAATTCAAGGGGCTTGGGATCCAATAGAGGGAGAGGGTTTCAGAATAGAAGTTGGTTCGGATTGGCTTGTCCCTACCAACAAACCACCAGAAATTAGAAAAGAAGTAAGAAGTTATTAAATCAGCCCAGAAAATACAAAGACACATGTATATTTTGCCATCACTTTACTTCCCCGGAAGGTAGTTGCTACCTTCAGGTTCAAGGATATAATCAGGGCTCCAAAAATTAAGCTCATTATCTCAAGCCAAGATTCTTTTTTTTTTTTTGGAGGGGGGAAGGCAGGGCAATTGGGGTTAAGTGACTTGCCCAAAGTCACACTTCTAGTAAGTGTTAAGTGTCTGAGGCCACATTTGAACTCAGGACCTCCTCCTAACTCCAGGACTGGTGTTCTATTCGCTGTGCCACCTAGCTGCCCCGAAGATTCTTACTATTCATAACCAGCCAGCCAGTAGTCACAATTAGTTCAAAGCGAAGACACTTATTTACTAAGATAACAAAATAGCTGCAACGTATGTCCCCATAAACTTAAGGTGCATTCTCCCACAAGTACACACTATGCCTATGGGAAGGTTGAATTCAAGCTTAGAGTGTAACAGTAGGGAGATACACATGCAGGAAACACACGGGGCCAAGTCCTCTAATGCTTATAGTGCTGTTCATTCTCAATGTCTTTTCTTCCTGATTTCCCATACTCTTCCACCCTCCCTACTTTGTAAATGCCACTCAGACGATTTCCCAACATTCCTTTCCAAAGTTCAACTCAACTACTGGAAATAATTCTCTCTTGAATTCTGTAGTCATTCCCCTGGTATCACTCACCATTCCTGTGATAAACCAGACAAAAGCAAACAAGATGGCCTCCCTTTCCTGGTTCTCCCCTGTATGGAAAGTCTTTCATTACTAGAATGTAAGCTCCTTTAGGGATTATCTCACTTTTTTTCTTGTATTGCTAGCACCTAGCACAGCAGTTATTGAATATATTTTCATTCATTCATTCAAAAGTAGAATTCTGTCCCAGTAGAAAAATGGATAATGAATATTTTTTGCAACCTTATAGACAAATGTATTAAGTACAATGTACCCAACACTGACCATGAACCATGTTATTTTCCTTATTAAAAATATAAAAAAAAATAGAAACTTTCCTTTGGCTATTTCATCCAGGTATAAGAAAAGACAATTAAAATAAGATAAAGAGAAGTCTGGGTGAATTGTTGATAAAAGCGATCTTGACATAAAAAGTATGGAATTTTGTTCAGTTAAATATTTCATTTTCAAATATTCATAGACAGTCTCAGAGAATTCAACTTGGGGATATCCCTGTAATAAAATATGAAATGACTCTTTCACACTTTGCTGTTATAGAGAAACGCTTAGAGAAATGTCCAAGCAGGTAAAATGCATTCTGTGAATCACGTTTCTTTGGTTGATTTAAACTAATTATCTACTAAAATATTTCAAGTTCAAAGTACAAATCAATTAAATATCACTTAGACAAGTGGTTTAATTAACAAATATAAAGTTTAGTTAACAAAGATGCTGCCTTGTTGGAACTTTGAGTTAAAAATAAAGTTGTAAAGTGGCAATATACCATACTGAATTTAAAGGAAGAATTCTAGGGGTAGGTTGTAATTCATAGCATCAAATCCTGGTACAAATATAAGTTCTACTCTTGGATGTTGGATAGGGCATTCCCTTGCCGCTTTAAAACAGAAATTGTAAAGAACCTTTTCCCTTTTTAATCTTTCCTGTTTCCACTTAACATAATTACCAGTAATTTTTCTAGAAGCAGAGTATTTTATCCTGCTCAGTCTTGACCTAACTGTAAATTGTTAAGCTATCAAATTAGTTTAATTGTTTTATGAAGGGAAATAGAAAGTCTCTTTATCCACTCTTGCTCAAAAGTAACTTTTTATCCTGAGATTGTTCGGGTTTAAAAAGCACAAATGAAATAAAAATATAATAAACAAACAATAAATTTAAAAAAGAAATACATAAAGGCCTCATGATGAAAAATGCTGTCCACTTTCAGAAAAAGAACTGATGGAGTCTGAGTGCAAACCAAAGCATACTATTTTTCACTTTCTTTCTTTATTATTATTACTTTTTTTGATTCAAGTTTTCTTCCACAAAATAACTAATAGGGAAATATGTTTTACATGATTGCACATATATAACCTTTACCAGATTGCTTACCTTTCAGGGAAAGGGGAGAAGGGAGGGAGAAAATTTGGAACTGATAATGTAATTGGGAAAAATAAAAGAGTATTAAAAAACAATCATCTGTGTAGTGTGATGAGGATTCAGGCCAATATGCACGAGTTCTTTTTCCAAAGAAAACTGATGGGTAGTTAATGACTTTAATATGAAAATGAGTTTGCTCATGAGTTTGTCAGCAGCATCGTTCACCTGGACTGGAATGCTGTGACTTGGGTAATGAACAAGGAGCTCTGCACTTATAAGTATCTGTCTCTTCAGTTTGGCATTGTGCTAGTGCTGCCAGTAAAGGTCTTGTCCTTTGGCAGTCTAAGATAGGGACCAATTCAAGAGTGCCAGCCCAAAGCACCCGGAGTGAGAATCGTGCCCCTAGACCAGTGTGTTCAGTGGAAGACTAGGACCTGAGAGCTATGAGTGTTGGCCAAGCCCCTCTCAAGGCTGCTAATCTACCTTTGATGCCCACCTCTGCAGCAGCAAGCACGCTGGCATACCCAGGGTGCTGCTAGCACAGGTCCTTTGATGTACTTTTCTAAAGGAGAGCAACTCAAAAAGGGTTAACAATCTTATTTTAATCAAACATACATCATTTGCCTATGTCAGGGGAAAAAATCAGCACCCTGAACTTCAGATAATACAAACAGAAGTTACAAGCAGACAAAAAAAATAGAGAAAATAACACAATTCAACAGACCCACAGACAGGGCTTCTAGCTGTCTGACCATTATATCCATATCTAGTCAGTTACCAGAGATAGAAGCACCAACATCTGGGTTTTCAAAGCCAGGGGGCTCAACATCTGCCCAGAGTCTCATCTGGCCAAATGATGCAGCTCTTTCCAAAGTGAGCCCCAAAGCAAAACCTCCCCTCAGGGTATATAGCCTTCTCCATGGTCAGAAAACATCACAACCCTGTGACCCACTAATTACAAAGTAAAGAGGTGTGGACATTCCTGAGAAACAAACCTCCCTAAGCAAGCTTTTCCTGTGGACTCTGCTCCACCCTTAAGTAAACTCCTTGCACCACAAACTCCATGTAACCACGTTCAGCCTATTTGGGGGCAGCATTTATTTTCAAATCAGGGAAGGTCCTCAAATTCCCTTAGATTTATTAACAGGCAGGGAAGATCTTCAAATTCCCTTACCCTTACAACCTCTTATCTAGCTTTCCCCCTGTGGCTCCAAGAAGCTATAACATGGGCAAAGCCATACCCTGGTAAAACTGCCTTTGCTGATAGGCTAAACCAGTTAGAAGGTAACTGACAGCCCTCAAACCCAAATCACAGTGATGGGGTATCAATCCAAGATGTGAAGACTTCACTGGGTGGAATGGGTGGATGAGAAAAATTTTTTCCAATGGCTGTGAAGATGGCTGAAGCAGACACTGTGGAGGATTTAGGGCTTGGTCAGACATAAAAAAAAAAAGAAAATTCCAAAAGCCCAAACAAAACAAAACAACAAAACGGACAAAGAAGTCTCTGCTCTAACTAACTTTTGGGTCATCAGAATCGCCCCAGTTACGGTCTATGCTCTTTCCCTCAGGCTTAGTGGAGTGCTGTGCAGCACTGTTCTCTCCCCTATACATGATGTGCTGTCCTGTAACTTGCCCCACTCTCTTTGCTTCTCAGTTCTCTGGTCCAGCTGTGGCCAAGCTGGTTCTTGAGGCCTGAGCAAATTTCCACGGTCTGGAGCTGGAGTCTCCCAGCTAGAAAGAAAGAGGGAGACTAGAGTATAGGGGTAGATTTCGCATAAGCCTGTGTCTTGGGTGTGCTAATAATTCTGTCCAAGTAGAAAAATGGATAATGAACATTTTTTTTGCAACCTTGTAGACAAATGTATGAAGTACAATGTACCCATCACTGTCCATGAACCATGTTATTTTCCTTATTAAAAATATAAAAAAATGGAAACTGTCTCATTTGGCTATTTCATCTAGTATAAAAAAGGACAGTTACAATGGGATAAAGAGAAGTTTGAGTGAAATGTTGGTAAAAGTGATCTTGACATAAAAAGTATGGAATTTTGTTCGCTTCAATATGGTGTATGTGCTAATTCAGCCTGTAGGTTGGAAGGTAGGGGAGGGGTAGTTCACTCATCACGTGTCTGTGAATGTCAGTTTCCAGGTTTTAAGTTTTTTGTAACTTTCTTTCGGATTTTGTGTGTCTTGGATCTATGAAAACAGCTGAAGTCACTCTATCATTAGCACATAATTTTTGTTTTGGAGAAGTCTTAGAGGTCATGGGGATCCGAAAAAAAATGTCTGGTTCACAGTCTTTTTTTTTCATGTGACATGGAAGAGTATTGTCCTGATTTAGTTTTTATGATGTCCTTTTTAATTTTGAATTTAACAATAATCACAAGTGTTTCAGTTTATACAAAGAACAAAAAAGAATACCATATGGGAAAATATAAATGATATTCAAAATAGTATTGCCTTTTGTGTCTCCTTTTGATCTTTCTTTTTGTGTCATTTTAAAACATTTTCTCCATTAACTTTATTTTCTGCATTTTTATCACTACCCATTAACTCATTCTTCTTTCAAATATAAGCTCTTCCATATAACAAGGCAAGCAAAGTAATTCAACAAACCTGACCACAATGTCTCATACATGGATCTGATTCTGCATCTCTACTTCATCATCTTTCTGCCAAGTGGTGGGTAAAAGGCTTCATCATCAGTCTTCTGACATCAAGATTGCTTATCACATTGCTAAGTTTTATGTTCTTTCAACGTTGTTTTCCTTCATATTATCTTGGTCATCATTTCAATTGTTCTACTACTTTTGATCTTTTCATTCTGTATTAAGTTCATACAAATTTCATTTTTCTATGCATTTATCATATTTATAATTTCTTAAGGTTCAAAAATATTCCATGGCATTAATATACTATAATGTGTAGTCATTATTGTTAGTTGAGAACCAACCCAAAGCTAAAAATGTTTTAAAAAGAAATTTACTGAGTTATTCTGCAGAGGATAGAGCTGAGAAAGATGCCTCAGTAAGTTTTGCATTATATAGAGTTCAAACAAGTGCCTTAGAACACAAGTGCAGCATGTAGGCAGTTTCCAGAAAAGGCAAATGGGATTGCTTGTGATGTATATTAGCAGGTAATTCCAAACACTTTAATAAACTTTCCATGAGTTACAAAATAAAATTTGGGTGAAGTCCAATAAAGGTGATCACAATAAAAAGTTATTACCAATATATAATTATAAAAGGTTATTACAATGAAGTTTTACTCACGTTATCCAATTGATGGGGACTTAGTTTCTTTCCAATTCTATGCCATGACAAAAATTGCTGCTGTAAATGTTTTGTACGTAATCAGCCACTTCATGTGAAATAGAGGTCTTTTACCTCTTTCATGTATATGTGATATCTCTTGGTAAAAGAAAATGCACAAATTGATGATTTTTGTGACAGTGTTCCAAATTACTTTCCAGAGTAGATAAACCAAATCACAAGCCCTGCAGTAATTGATATTTTCAGATTTGGCCATTTTTGCCAACCTAATGGTCATAAAAGAGGACAGAGTTGTTTTCATGTATATTCCTCTTATGATTTAGAGCAGTTTTCCATATGGTTGTTAATATCTTACATATCTCCTTTTGTAATAGGCTTATCATTTTATCTTTTCTAGACATATTTTTTATTTACCTATTGGACAACAACATTTATATATGTATATGTGTGTATGTGAAATTCCTATGCACCTTGAATAATAGAGCTTTACCATATATTATGCAAAGATGTTTTCCTACTTAAATGTTATCCTTCTAAATATAACCACATTGATTTTGTTTCTGCAAAATCTTCTCAAACTTATATAATTGAAAAATATTGATTTTATATTTTTTGATTCATTGTTTAGTTAATATTTCTTTCCTACCTAGATATAGTAATGAAAAGTTTCTCTAATTTGTTTATGATGGTAAGTTTTACCTATTCATTTTGAAGCTATTGCAGTATAGACCAAACAAGAGAAAGAGGCATTATGAAATGCAAAATGGATAATTCTGATTACATTTAATTGAAAAGTTTTTGTATAAACAAAATAAATGTAACCAAGATTAGGAGAGAAACAGAAAATTGGGAAATAATTTTACAACTAGTGTCTCTGATAAAGGCCTCGTTTCTAAAATATGCAGAGAAATGAGCTAAATTTATTAAGAATACAAGTCATTCCCCAATTGATAAATGGTCAAAGGATATGAATAGGCAGTTTTCAGAGGAAGAAATTAAAGATATCTTTAATCATATGAAAAAATGCTCTAAATCACTATTGATTAGAGAATTGTAAATCAGAACAACTCTTAAGCATCACATCTCACTGGTCAGATTGGCTAACATGACAAAACAGGAAAATGATAAATGCTGGAGAAGATGTGGAAAAATTGGAACATTGTTAGTGGAGTTGTGAACTGATCCAACTATTCTGGAGAGCAATTTGAAACCATGCCCAAAGAGCTATAAAAATGTGCATATCCTTTGACCCAGAAATGCCACTTCAAGGGCTGTATCCCAAAGAGATCACAAGAAGTGGGAAAAGGACCCATATGTACAAAAATATTTATAGAAGCTATTGCAGTGTTTAACATAAGATGTTGTTCGAAGACTAATTTCTGTCAGTCTGCTTTCCAGTTTTTCCAACCAATTTTGTAAAATAGGGAGTTCTAACCCTAGTAGCTGTCTTTTGATTTATTAAACACTATACTACTGTATTCGCTTTCATCTGGATTTTGTATACTTAATCTGTTCTAATGATTAACGTTTCTATTTCTTAACAAGCACCTAATTTGGTGCTTGTTAAGAAAACATTGAAATTCCATACTTACACACCTCCTTTCTTTCTGAATTTTTTTCAGTGTGTGGATTGAAAGTGTAGCTATTTTATTTCTCCAGATCAATGCTGTTTCAATTAGGGTAGTTCTGTAATGTAGAGCTTCTTAAACTTTTTCCATTCTCCACCCCTAAAGCACTTCTTAAAGTGGACTCATCACCCACAGTTTAAGAAGTGCTGGCAACCCCTTGGCCATTCAGTATGACCCTGAATTTGTAAGTTATTTTAGGAAATATCTTTTTACTATATTGGTATGTCCTAACGTTGAACAGTTAATGTCTCTCCAATTGTCTTCCTTTATTTATGTAAAGAATGTTTTTTGTATTTGTTTAAGTTCAGAATGTGTCTTGGTAGGTTAATTCTCAGCTATTTTATGCATTTTGTAGTGATTTTTAGATGCAATTTCTATTTTTGTCTCTTCCTGTTAGATTTTGTTAGTGTTGTGCAAAAATCTGATGATGTTTTGGGATTTATTATTTATGTTCTGTTACTTCAATGGAATTATTGTTTAAATAATGTTTTGTATTGTGTCATGGTGATAATTTAATTTCTTCTTGTCCATGGGGTTTTCTTGGTAAAGTTACTGGAGTGGTTTGACATTTCCTTTTCCAGTGTTTCCCCATTTTACAGATGAGGAACTGAGACCAATAGTGGTTAAGCGACTTGCCCAAGGTTGCACAATTAGCAGGTTTCTGGAGATAGATTTGAACTCAGATCTTCCTGACTCTAATCCTGGCACTCTATCTGCTGCATTGCCTACCTACTTACATATATACATGCAAAACCACATATACACATACATATATGTGTATGTCTTTGGGAAGATCTCTGGATAATTAGTTCACAGGATCACAGATCAAGAGTTAGGAAGTCATTTAATTTGATTTTCTCATTTACAGATGAGGAAATCTGAATGAATCACTGAAGGAACTTTGGAGACACAGAATTCATATCATCTGAATATCCCTTGCCTTTGTAAAGCATCTGGGTTTTTAAAGCACAATAACATAGGGGGCACTAAAAAGCAGCATTTTGTAGGGAAAAGTACACTGGTTTTAGGATCTAAGGAACTGCATTCAAACCTTATATCTACTACTGACTACTTGTGTGACTGCAGGAAAGTTACTGAACCACTCGATTTCAGTTACCCTCACTGAAAAAAAAAAAATAAGCCATTGGACTGGATGTTCTATTAAGTTCCTTTCAGCTGTAAATCTTATGATCTATAAGATCTACTTTGAAAAGATAACAACAAAACACAGTAAAATTCATTCATTTTATTTCAAAACTTATTAAGTTGATAATAATGCTCCCTCCGCCATCAGCTTAAAATAGCAGAATTTTTTGTTTCAGGACTCATGAAACTATGTTTGTCCATGGTGGTTCTTGTAAGATCTGCCTTACATACCTCATTTTTCTGTGAGTGAGAATGAAGGTAAAGGTAATTTGTATGTTTTACATATTTATGAAATTTGATGATGGCAACTGGAAATGAAATTCTATATTAGGAAATAAAAACTTCAAAATATAAGCACTGAAGGGCAAGAGCCTTAGGATGTTTTTTCTTTTTAAATAAGAATCCATACTGTCATCCTTTAAATAATTTAAAATTGTATCATAGCAAAATGGGTTTTAGAAAGGTCAGCTTCTTGCAAACTAATCTGATTTCATAGTTATGAATGAATGGGTTACTCTATTATCCACAATTAAATTATCTTCATTTTCCTTGGGAAATCTTGGTTTTGACCTTCTCAGTAACAATATCACCTCTTCTACTTGAGTTATTTCTCTATTGACAGTACCACTCTCATTATTTGCTCCCAATCTAAAGAGATTTGAGGTTCCTCGGTGCAGAGAAAGCTATGCCATATTTGGAATCAGAAGGCCACATCTCTGTTACTTACTACTTAGGTAACCTTGGACACATCACTCAGTTATTTCAGGACTCATTTTACTCATCTGTTACAAGATGGGGTTGGATTAGATGAACTTTTGAGTTTCCTTCCAGCTTTTTGCAATAGTGTCATGGAAAGAATTCTGAACTTAGCCCCAGAAAAGACTTGACGTTGAATCCCTACTCTGATATTTATTCGTTTCCCTACCATGAGCAAATAATTTATTTTTTCAATTGTATGATCGGAAAGGAGAGTTAATAATAACACCAATATCACAGGTCTGTTTCGAAGACCAAACAAGAT
Source organism: Petaurus breviceps papuanus (assembly GCF_028583685.1). Lineage (NCBI taxonomy): Eukaryota > Metazoa > Chordata > Mammalia > Diprotodontia > Petauridae > Petaurus > Petaurus breviceps. The sequence continues at coordinate 267,323 of NW_027186324.1, forward strand.
AATGTGCATAAAGTGTTTTGTAGGGGCAGTTAGGTGGTAGAGTGAATAGAGCACTGGTCCTGAAGTCAGAAGGACCTGAGTTCAAACCCAGCCTCAGACACTTGGCACTTAACTAGCTGTGTGACCTTGGGCAAGTTACTTAAGCCCAATTGCCTTTCCCCCTCAAAAAACAAAAAGTGTTTTGCAAAACTTAAAGTGCTATGAAGTCAGTCTATTGTCCACATGTGCTAAGTGTTGGGGATACAAAAAGAGGCAAAAAACAGTTCCCTGACCTCAAGGAGCTCACAATCTTACAATACAATAAACAAATATGTACAAACAATTTATATACAGGATAAATAAGACATAATCAAGAGACACTCAATAGAAGTTTGGAAAGGCTTCCTACAGAAGTGCCATTTTAGTTGGGACTTAAAGGAAATCAAGGGAGGGGGTGGAGTCAAGATGGCAGAGTAGAAACAGGACTTTTATGGGGCTACGGCTTCCACCTCCCCCAATTCATGTGAAAGGGTACTCTGAACAGACTTTGGAGCTACAGAACCCACAAAATGACACAGGAGAAGCTAACCTCCCTTTTAACAAGATCCCCAAAAGAAAACCCCTAGGAATAGTATACCCAGGTTCTGAAATTCCAGATCAAGGAAAGAATATTACAAGCAGCCAGGAAGAAACAATTTGAATATTGTGGAAACACAATCAGGATAGCACAGGATCTGGCAGCTTCTACACTGAAGGATCAAAGGGTTTGGAATATGATATTCTGGAGGGCAAAGGAGATGGGATTAAAACCAAGATTCACCTACCCAGCAAAACTGAGTATTATGTTTCAGGGAAAAATATGGTCATTCAGTGGAATAGAGGATTTTCATGTATTCTTGATGAAAAAACCAGAGTTGAATAGAAAATTGGACGTTCAGATACAGGAAGCAAAAGAAGCACGAGAAGGTAAACAGGGAAAAGAAATCATAAGGAACTTATCAGAGTTGAACTATTTACATTCTTACATGGAAAAATGATAATTGTAACTGATGAAACATTTCTCAATATGAAAATAGTTGAAGGGAATAGAATTATATATATTTCTATATATATTATATAATATATAATATGGATATTATATAATATGGATATTATATAATATATATTTCTATATATGTTATATAATATGGATATTATAGATATTATATAATATATATGTCTGGATAGGAGGTTATATGGGCATATGAATACATATGTGAATGTGTGTTTATATGTTTACAG
>NW_027186324.1:268592-268969 GCF_028583685.1 Petaurus breviceps papuanus
TGAATGTGTGTTTATATGTTTACAGGTATAATATATATATGGAGAGAGAGAGAGAGAGAGAGAGAGAGAGAGAGAGAGAGAGAGAGAGAGAGAGAGAGACAAAGGCAGAAGACCAATTTAATAGGAAGGGATGATACTTAAAATGTGAAATTAAGAGGTGAGAGAGAATATAATTAGAGGAGATGGGGAGAGACAGAATGGGGCAAACTATCTCATAAAGAAGAGGCAAGGGATAACTGTTACAATAGAGGGGAAGAACAGGAAGACAAAAGGGAATGAGTCAACCTTATTCTTGTTGGATTTGACTAGGGAAGGCAATGACATACACATTAAATAAGGTATCTTACCCTACAGGAGAATAGGGAGGAAGGGGATGG
>NW_027186324.1:269069-308868 GCF_028583685.1 Petaurus breviceps papuanus
AAGTTGGAAGCACCCACTTTTGAAAAGGAAGGGATCAAAGTAGAGAATAGAACAAGTGGGAGATGGGATAGGAGGGAGGGAAATATAGTCAGTCTTTTACAATATATCTACCATGGTAATGTTTTGCATAGCTACACACGTAAAACCTATACTGAGTTGCTTGTCTTCCTAGTGGGGGTGGGTGATGAGATAGGAAGGGTATGAATCTGGAATTCAAAGTTTTGAAATCAAATGTTTGGATATATATACTATTATTAATAAAAAAAGAATGGGAGAAAAATTAAAGAAAGGAAATCAAGGGAGGCAGTAGACCTAGATGAGGAGGGAGAGATTTTCAGGTATATACCAATAAATATATAATAAATATGTAAATATTGCTCATCATCATCATCATCATCATTGGGTTTTTTTTCCCCCAAGGGAGTACCACTTTCCTGAAAAGGACATTCTGAATGGATTCACTAGAGGATTCTGACCCGAAAGAAAGGGGATCAGGCTTTTCTATCTCACTGTGGATCATTATGCCCTACTTTTCCCAGAGAAGAACCTTGGGAACATATCTTAAATATAAATTAGGCATAGTTCCTGTTTAGGATCTCTTTGAAAAGGATTAATTGGATTTCAGAAAAGTTACTAAATGTGCAAAGTAGTAAGGTAGGTAAAAAAAAACACACACAGCTATTTATTTGCTGAAGTACAGATGGAATGTTTAAGAAACAAAAGGCATTTCTATTATGATCTCCCAGGAGGTAAAGGCTCCCTGGAGATTATTTTTTATTTTTTTATTTTTGTAGGGGAGACGGCAGGGCAATTGGGGTTAAGTGACTTGCCCAAGGTCAAACAGCTTGTTTTGTGTTAAGTGTCTGAGGCCGGATTTGAACTCAGGTCCTCCTGACTCCAGGGCAGGTGCTCTATTCAAGCTCCCTGGAGATTGAAGGACTGATTAACTAATATTTCATATTCATCTTGGATGTTTACTATGTAAGCAGCAGCTCACTATCTATATCTTTTGCCAAGCCAGGACAGAACTTGGACTTTCAAGTCCAGGATGATCCCATTGCTTCTCATTCCTTCCTCTGAGAAATATCACAGTTGTTATAAGCCTTTTCAACTTGCCAGTCCATGTCTGGGGACTTCTGAACCTTTGACTTCACATGGTAGCCATCAAGACTAGAAAGATTTATTTCCAAATTGATTTCAGTTACCAGTGTTCAGGTAAAGGAACACAAAGGAAAAAAGGCACTCTAGGGACTTGGCAACCTGTCTCCACCTTATCTAGGTTAGCATGTGTATTTACTGCCATGTAGTTTAACTGTTATAGCTACTGCTGGAGAAGAGAGATGGAAAGATGAGCAAACATTTTTCTTGTTAAAAGCTCAAGGGAGAGCTGGTATTGTGTCCCAGCAAAGAGAATGTCCCTAAGGAGTAAGGAGCTTTTCTTTTTCTATTCTTACCTTGCTGGTTGAGAGGACAGCTCTTTCTGGCTCAGTTGACAATCCTCTTTGGAATAGCTTTAATCCTAGGGACCAAATAACCAATTACAAGACCCTTAGAAAGCTTGCCCTTTATAAAGAAGGGGTCATCCGCATGTGTCTATCCACATGAAACTAAATCACATGCTCCATGGACTCATCCCTAGTCTTGCACCCAGAAGACACATATTCCCCTCAGCTAAAGGTGGGGTTTAGGGAGTCTCCAAGCAGATGATTATCATCCCCTAGACACATGGTGTTCAGTGGTTTTCAGTCATGTCCAACTCTTCAGGACCCCATTTGATGTTTTCTTGGCAGATACTGGAATGATTTGTCATTTCCTTCTCCAGCTCATTTTACTGATGAGGAATGTAAGCAAAAAGGGCTAAGTGACTTCTTCCAAGGTGGCACAGGTAGTAAGTGTCTGAGGCCAGATTTGAACTCAGAAGATGAATCTTTTTCACTACAGGCCCCGCACCCAATCCACTGTGTCACCTAGGTACCCTGAAGCAATAGAGATTTTCTGCTCTTGTTTCCAGCCTTTTCTGGTGGTGGAACATTTCTAGCATCAAACTCAGCTTCCATCCTTCACAGAGGCTTATATCCAGACTCTTCATTTGAAAATGTATCCAATTGAAAAGGGAAGGCCAAATTATTGTGGTAACTGTTTTTATACATTTTGTAATTGTTTTCAAAAGTAATATTATGTCTGAAATAAAATTTGACATTTAAAAGCGTGTTGTTGCTTTTAAATTTATTTGTATGTGTATTTATGCATATAAAATGTTTTCTGGGAAATGCATGCATTTGGGCCTGTGATTATGATATAATAGGAAGAGCATTTGCCTTGAAAGCAACAGAGACCTAGGTTCATACCCAGATCCTGCCACTTGACTAGCGGCATGATTTTAGGTAGGGCTCTTATCCTTTCAGATGTTCACTTTCTTAATTATAAAACGGGAATAACAAAATGTGACCATCTACCTTGTTTCAAGAAAGTACATTACATATAACATAAAGAGTATGTAAATATAAGTTATGATTATGACTATGATTTTAGAAGCTGAGACCAGATTATAATGAAATACAGGAAAGGAAATCAAAGTTCGTGAGGAAATGAAAATTAATGGGTGGAATGGGGTGCTTAGTGAAAAGGAGTCTAATGAGAAGGGATAGAAATCAGGGAGCACAGGTGACTGAGATCAGATTGTGTAGGGCTGCATAGTAGAGATGTGGCAGTAATAGAGGAGTGGCCAGATGTCTCCTTATCTTCAAATTAGGTATTGCTGAGGCATCCCCCATCTTTGTTAGGGAGGTGCATTTTCTCAGTTTCCTCCCCCTGGAAAGTCTGGTTATGAGAATTATATGACATTCTGTCTCATTATTATGTTGGTTTACAAATAATCACATCACAGTTAGTGGTTTTTAATCAGTGCCCCTGGCCTGGAGAATTATAGTACAGCATCAATTTTTCAGCATCAAAGAATTCAGCAAAACGAATTAATATATATTGAGTCAAAACTTCCTTGCCTCATTCATTTTACTTATCCTTTTAACACTCTCAACTCTATGCAAACATGAATTTCTACTTGTCTTTGATTAATTGCCTGTTTTGTTTCTTAGGCATCCTGTCAACATGAATCATTAAGAATTTAAACAATTTCCGCCTTGTATTCAATCTACTTAAATGCATATGTACTTTCTCTTGCCGTTTTTTTTTTTCATACTGAGGGGTTATTGCATTTGTCTATATTGATTTGTGGATTCCTTCTAAAGGTCTTGTGTGCAAGGGTGAGCGTAAGCCTACACTTCTGTGTCTTGGCCTGCACATGGACTAAGTTAGTCTCAGAACTGAGTAGAAGCAGTAGGGGGTGGGGCAGGATCACATTTGTGAAATTGAACTGAGATTTAAATGGTCCCAAAGGAATGACTGCCACACAAGTCTATCTTTTCAATTCTAGCTTTTACCAGGGTGATGTTATATGGTTGTGAATCTATGCGCTTAGAAGAATAACAATTTCAGGTGATCTGAAGGGCAATAGAAAATTGCATTGTGGGCAGACGTAGAGTGAGAGATAAAATCAATGATGATGTGTGCATAAGAAGTGGTGTAAAAGATCAAGGATTTAGACGAGAAAAAAGGACCTGCTAAAATGACAGTTAACAGATGGACAAACTGAAGGCTGTATTGCCATCTTAATTCCAGGGTTGCCTCTTATTTTCTTTTCAGACTGTATGTAACTTTTTTGTACATATTTTATTGTGTTATCTCCTCTATTAGATTATGAACTCCTTGAGGACAGGGATTCTTTTTTTGGTCTTTCTTTGTATACTTAGAGCTTAGCACAGCGAAGGCATGAAGTAGGCATTTAATAAATGCTTATTGAGAGTTGAATTGTTTTCCCAACAAGAAGGTCTTTGCTATATTAAATGGAGAGTTTATTGATAGTTAGGATAAAAATCAAAGAGGTTGAGGACCCTAAGTATCAATTAAGCTTTCTCTCTCTCACATACCTAGTTATCAATCTATCAACCAATCTATCTATCTATCTATCTATCTATCTATCTATCTATCTATCTATCTATCTATCTATCTATCTATCTGTCTGTCTGTCTGTCTGTCTGTCTGTCTGTCTGTATATCTATCTATCTGTCTGTCTGTCTGTCTATCTCTCTCTCTCTCTCTCTCTCTCTCTATCTATCTATCATCTGTCAGTCTCTCAAGATCTAGATATATAGTTTGGACCTATAATTTCATTTATTTGAGAAACTCCTAGTGTGGGAACTCTCTGCTGAATCAGTTTATAATTTGCCTAAAGCTTTTAGCATACTTAATTTTCAACAAAGTATACATAATTATATGAATTAATAGAAAAGGAAATGATAATCATTAAAAAAAAACTACAGCACAGATTCATTTATAACTTGTCATGCCAAATTAACTGTATTTCCATTTTTGGATACATTTACTAAAGTTGCAAACCATAGAAATGGTATTGATATAGGTTACTGAGATTTTAGCAAAGAATCTGAAAAACTATCTTATATTAGATGGGGAAAATACGAAAAAAAAGTGTACTACATACAATTTGATGGATTCAGAACTGCATAAATGTCTGTACTCATTGACTTGATATCAACTTGAAGGAGGTCTTTAATTGGGTACCACAGTGATATAATCTTTAGTTTCTGATGTATAGGTTTAAAAAAAATAAACAAACCAGTGATTTAGAAAAAGAGATAGATGACATCTATTTCAAATTTGTAGATTTTAACTGGGTATGTTTAGTCTGGATAAGAGAAGGCTCAGGGAGGAGAGCTGGCTTTAAATACTTTTAAGGCTACCCTATGATAAATAGATTAGAAGTGTTTTGTTTGGTCACAGACAGAAGAATGGAAAGCAGTGCATGGGAATTATAAAAAAAACAAATGTTGACTTCAAGTAAGTAAAAATTTCCTGACACATCAATCCAAAAGTCAAGTGACTTGCCTTAAGAGAGCATGAGTTGTTTCATATTGGTAGTCAGCAAACAAAATTTCTACTTTTTAGGAATATTATATTGGAGATTCTCTGAGGTCCCTTCCAAACCTAAAGTTCTATGATTCTGTATTATCTATCTATCTCTCACAGTTAAAATATTGTAAATAATTTTCTTTGTACTACATTGATTTCCTAGTTTACAAATCATATATTGAGTAATTAATTTTTTATTTACTAAGCTATTGAGGGATTATATATATATATGTATGTATGTATGATAGCTAAGACATTCTTTGGGAAAGATTTTTTTCAGTTTATTAAAAATAATATATGATGAATATACACATATATATTATATTTGTATAAACACATGTATGTGTATATACACAGATGTATACATATGCATATATATGTATACAGTGTATGCATTTTTTGCAAATAATATATATGTAGCAGTGGTAGGAGGAAGTCCATATATATTTATATGTATATGTAACATATATAAATTACATGGGTCAACCAGCTTCACTTATAGATCACCCCCTCCTCCTAGCTTGTTACTTACTCATTCCATTATTTGATTCTCATGGAGTCTAGAGTAACTATTCAGGGGTATGTTTGTATATTTCCTCATCAAGTAACAGAATTTAAACAAATCTCTTAAGCAATTAAGGCAAAGACCATACCAGTTTATAAATATTATTTATTTAATAAATTGGAGAAAATGTCATATCTCTTCTTATATGAAGTTCCTTAATATCCTAGTAAGTAAAAATTAAATGACCAAATATATTTGTTAACCAGGAAATTAACAGTACAACAAAGACAATTATTTACAATATTTAAGTTGTGAGAAAGATTGTAGCCAGAATTACTTCTGGTCTTAATCTAACAGCCTCCACTTCTGAAAATAGAGTTCTGCCATTCAATTCACTGAAGATATCAAGCAAAGCTGCTTTTCAAGAATTCGCTTCATCCTCATCACAAGATAAAGATTAAAGCAGTTCTATCAAGAAACAAGACATCTTTCTCCTACCTCTCTGTCTTCTGTAATTTCTTTCCAGTCATGACAGGAAATGACTCTTTATCTTCTCTCAAGTCATTATTCTTAATAGCCTTTCTCCAGCCTCACTCCTTATAATATTCTTTTTAATAATATTTCTTCATAAGAGTTGGCAGTTCTAACAAGAAGAAAGTTTCTCATCACCTTCTTTCTTTCTGTCATCTCTCTACCTTCTCTCAGTTTAGTTCATAGATCTTCATTAACCAGAGAGAAAAAGATACACTTCCTGACTCCACAGGGATAAGGACAGCAACAGTTACAGCTGGAGCTCCTGGCTTCAATGATTTTCACACAGTATAGATAGCATTTTTCTTAGACTTAAAGATGCAAAAAAAGGAAAGAATAGCTCATACGATAGATTACAATGTTAGAATTCAACAATACTTGGATAGTATAGATTGGTGGACCAAGCTATAAAGTAAAATTTAATTGGTAGAATTCTAAAGTCTTCCATTTGAGTTAAAAAAGAGTCTACTTCACAAATATAATATTAGGGAAATTTATCTAGACAATAGTTCATCTGAAAGTGGTCAGGGATTTTAGTGGATTAAAAACTCAGTAAAAAACAAATTTTAAAAAATAATGGGTCTCAGGCTACATTCAAAGAAAGACAGAGTGTCTACCAGGCATCCAAGTGGCTCAGTGGATGCAGTGCTGGGCCTGGAGTCAGGAAGACCTGAATTCAAATGCAGCCTCAGATACTTCCTAGCTGTGTGACCATGGGCAAGTCACTTAATCTCTGTTTGGAGAAGGAAATGGCAAACCATTCCAGAATCTTTGCCAATAAATCCCCATGGACAGTATGGTCTATGGGTTCATGAAGATTCAGACACTACTGAACAACAACATTTATACATCACTAGGAAGGTGAGAGTCTTGACAAATGTTGCTTTGGTCAGCCCTCATCTGTAGCATTTTGCTCTGAGAGACACATTTTAGGAAAGGCATTGATAATCTCTTGACAAGTATATAGATAACTGTGATTGACATGCTGAAGGGTTTTGAAGTCATATCATATGAAGATTGATTGATGGAATTAATGATATTTATCCTGGAAAAGAATATTTAGGAGGGAAAAGACAGTTGCCTTGGAATATTTTAAGGAAAGTATTTATGAAGAAGAGAGATTAACTTAGATGTTCTTGACCTGAGAGGACATAGGAATAACTGGAAACTTTAAAGAGAAAATTTTGGCTTGATAAAGGAAAAGACAGTCACTTCGTAATGATTAGAGCTATCCAAAAGCAGACTGGATTCCTCTCTGTTTGATGTCTTTAATTTGTAAAGGCCAAATTACATGTTGGATATGTTTGTAGAGACAATTCTTGTTCAGATCCAGGTGTACTGTATAGCCTGTGACACCCCTCCTACTTCTGACTTGATGGAATATTAATACACAGAGCTGCCTCTTCTTCTGGAACTTCCCTTAGTACCTGGGGCTTTCTCACCCTAGAAATCCTTCTGCCATGGAAGCCTCCTTCTCCCAATGATGAGTTCCTTCCAAAAGACCTTCATTTTGGTGTTGAGTTCAGGTCAACCATGTTTCATTCATTCATTCATTCTTCAATCTGAATCAACAGACTATATCACCATGCTCCAGAAAGGATACGTTCTCTCCTCCCCATCACCTCTTCAACTTCCTTCTTTGTGTTGTCTTCCCTCTTCCAACATAATCTCCTTGAAGGCCACGGCTAATTTTCTGTTTTTGCTTGCATTTTTATTGCCAAGGCTTAGCTAGCATAGTATCTGGCGCTTGGTCATGTATCCACTTCCTTGCTCTGCTCCCTGAATTCTGTTTGTTCAGTTATGATAGAGAATTGGTAGGAAAAAAGGGCAAAGGTTTTAGACAAGCTTCCTTCCCTCACTTCCCAATTACATTAACTGCCATTTTTAGTAAATGCTCTTTGTTTAATTGACCAATAAAGTCATGAGGGAACTACTGGGGGAAATGAGATACATCATCTTTTTATTGATATATGTGAAATCAGCAGGCTTAAGGAAGTTACTGATAAACAGGATAACTTATAAATTAAAAAAAATAGTTATTGCTGCCTTTTGTCTTTATATTGCTTTCATTTCAATCCTCCTCCCCCAATTGAACCTATCCTTGTGACAAAGAAAGGTGATTATGCAATGATGCAATACAACAATTGGCAATATATAAAACACTTTGTACTCTTAAAAACTCATCTTCCAAACTTTTTTTACACACATGTATTAGACTTTCTAATTCTGCAGTTTTGGCTCTAATGCCATTGTTTCCTTTTTCAGAAAATCTATTGTTATAAAGTGTAATGAGAGTCAACATTTCAGTGACTAAGTTCTGTAAACTATTGTTATACTTGCTGCTTCCTTCCATAAGACATCTAATTTCTTCCCTTATGTCTTTGATAATTTTATTTAATGTTTGCTTCTCCATTCCTCTCTAGCCTCTACTCTCAACTCCTTTGGGCTTCTTTTCCCCTTCTCCACCATGTCCCTTGGTGGTATTACTCCTCTCTCACTCCGGTTCTTTTCACGTGTTCTCAGAATCTGTTGTTATTACTAGCTCCATTCTTTTGGCTTCTTTTTGTATTTTTAGTGCTTCACAGAGTATCTGGTCCACAGAAAGTGCCTAATAAATGTGTGTTGACTGGATTCGACAATTTTTTTAATTGAATCATTCTGGAAGTTCTTGTAGTTCCTCTACTATCATCGTTTGTAGTGACTATCCCATTTGAGGAAAACCAGGAAAGGTAGGATTTGGAGATGAGGAGGGAGGGAATTCTAGGCATGGGAGTTAGTCAATACAATACCTAGAGTAGGAAGAAGAAATGAATTTTGGGAGAAATAGCAAGAAGGCCAGCTCTGCTGGATCATAGAAGAAGAGTGGAATAAAAGGTATAAGAAGGCTGCAAAGGTAGAAGGGCATCAGGTTATGGCATCATATGCCATATCGTGCATTGTATGCAAAGTAGGGACTTTTATATTTGACCTTCAATGTGAAATAGGAAGCCAGGAGAATTTATTGACATAACCACAAACTGTGCTTTAAAAAGATCAATATGACAACTAAAGGAAGGCTGGGGAGAAACACGAGAGAGACGAAGCAGAAGATTATTGCAATACAGCAGGCATGAGGTGATGAAGGACTGAACCAGAGGATTTACAAACTCAGTATTCATATTACTATTTTCAAATAGGTTTGCTTTGTGGTTTCATGGTTAGTAGCTTTCATGCCCTGTATAAACTCTCAAATCTAACCCTCTAAGTCCTGAATCTCCTCTTTTCTAATTTTACCAGTATCCACAGATCTGGTAGCAATTCTGACTGGACTTGACTTGTCATGATTCTGTAATAATTCAGAAACATAGGTCAGCGATACTTCCCATATTTCTTCCCCAGGAGGGCATAGTTTCTTTCCAGAGAAAATTACTTAGTCAACCAATGTCCCTGTTATGAGATATCTAAACTTGGACTTGCCCGTAGGTAATACTGCTCTGATTCAAGGTATCCAAAACTTGCCTCACTCGTATCCAAGATGCATTTCTGATATGGAGAATGGCACTTCTGGTTCATAGACTTGTAAGTTGTCTTTTTGCCTTTTTTTTAAACATAGAAAATCTGATTTCAGCCTCATGTGGCTTCTATTTCTGACAAATTGGCCATTCAGTTTCTTCATTGAATCATTCACTTTGTTCATTATGGCTGCAAATTTCAAGAAGAAATTTGCAAGTGGGAATTTGGAAGCTAATACCCAGTACTCATATCCAACTGAGACTTTATCATAAATTTTTGAGAGATCAAAGTTGTCTGATAATTCATAGAGTATGTCCTTAGTGGATTTTCTTTGCCTGGCCTCCCTATAGATTTTTGCATAGTACCTCAAATCTTTTAAAAATTCCTTTAAAAAATCTTTCTTGATTTCCTTTATACTCAGCCTCCATTACTAATATTAGTAATACTCTATGTGCCTTTATACCCATTATATGACTCATCACATGTTGTCATATTTTCAATATATTAGTTCAAAATGGCAGTATTTAAGAAATTGATGTTACTTTAAAGATTCAGCATATGGAAGCATATCCACTAAAACAAATGAAGCGATGCATCAGTGATAAACATTTACACATAATTAAAAAAAAATTATAATTAGTAGTGCTGGAAAGATACATCCAAATACCAACAATTGATATGTTATTAAATAAGAACACAAATCAATAGTACTGGCACTCATAAATCATTTCAGGAAAATACATAGTTATTGCATTATTAGCATCATTGGATAGCAGCCTTTCACATTTATATTTGCAATATGAAAGCCATAGATTGAATTTGACAGAGGGAAATACCAAGAAGAGATTAAAACAAATACAAAACAAGAACAAACCAACCTCTTCCAAAGAAAAAAATAGAAGTAGAATTTTATAAGAATTCTGTTTTAAAACTTTAGGGGGAAAAAAATTGTTGCCAAAAATTCTGTATCAAAAATAAAAAAAAAAATCTTTTGAAAAAAGCAAGAAAATGAGTTTGATTCATATAAAAACTCAAAAACATAAACTTAAAAAAACTGTATAATATTTTTGGAGGGAGCATATTACCAAAGCAGGAATGGTAAAACCTACTTTTTAAAAAATCAATTGAATAATAGAATGAAAAAATTATTCCCAAATATAATTCTCAATGTAACCACCAGGTGGTGCTAGTGAGCCAGGTAGGTCAAATAACCACCATCTACAAGAAATCCTGTTTATGCGTGCCTGAGAAAGTCACTCCCCCTTCTGGAGTGTAGCTTTCATTTCAAACCAGCACATGATGCCTCCTAGGGAAAGGGAAAAATTGTGCCTACTTTAAGTTGCTTACCTGCCTCTTAGGTTGTACCAGATCAGTTTGAACTATCTTTTCAGGGATTGTTCTTTCTCCCCAACCCTGGAAGACTTAAAACAAATTAACAAACTCTCATCTCTATGAAATGTGGGACTGCAACACTCGCAGTCATTTTTTCCTCGGGCAAAAATCCAAAATGAGTTGACAAAAACCTCAATAATTTGCATCTCTTTCACTTTCAGGCTATTCTTCCTTTTAGAAATCTTCCAGAACATATAAAATAAGCAGAACTGCTGCAGATTGATAGCATAGCTAGCTGGTTTTATACAATTTCAATTATAGAAGAAAGCAAAAAGCCCAAACTTCTTAAAGAAATAACAGTTCCAAAGATTAGCTTCTTTGTCTGTAGCTAAAAGATTTTTCTTCTCTCTATCCCTCCATTCCCAACTCACTCCATCCCCTGTTGGGAGAGTCAAAATGGAAAGATGTGTAAAAACAGACAATAGGGAGATAAGTTTCCTCTCCCAGAAAAGTTCTGGGGGACAGACACTGCTTGTTTCATCAATGAACTTCCATTGCTTCCTGCCCCATTCTCACTAGCTTGCTCTTGATTGCCCCTTTTCTGCATGGTGCTTCCCTGTGGTTTTCTTGACCCAATAAAGTGAGAAATTGTTGCTTAACCAGTGCTTAATTCCATGCTGGTTAAGTATTTCATTTTGCCATTCTCCTTCATTTGCAAGTTCAAAAAATCTCTTATCTCTCCTATGTATGTCAAAGTATGGAGAAAGGAAAAGAAACTTACCATTTTTAAAACCAGTGTGAATTGGAGGATGATCCTGACAAAAGAACTGTCTAACGCTCAGACCTCTAATTTCTTAGAGCTCTAGAAGGTGGACTACAAATATTTTGATAAGTAATTTCAAAATCTATTCTTTTGTTCAATGCAATGATTAAAGCAAAAGTCAAAATCAACATCCAATTAGAAGTATAATGATTAAATGTAAAAATAAAACCATTGAATGACATAAAAGCTTAAACTATTAAAATTAGTTTTTTTTTTACTATAAAATGGATAAAAGTAAAGAAATGGACTCATAATTACCAATTCTATTTTTAAATGTTTTGTAGAGTGTAATGGGAATGTAAATTTTAAAGATCTTCCCTGCCCCTAGGCTAAAGTGCACCTGGAGCCTGGGGTGCGAGGCTCGTTTTTCAGTTGATACTGTCTGATTGTCCAGTGGGTCTAGAAGGTTGTTACATTCTCTGAGCCAGGAAAAGGCTATATAAGCCCTGATGTGTAGCTTTGTTTTGGGGCTCACTTCGAGAAGTGTTCTGTGATTTGATCTGAATTCTGGGAAGCCGTTGTCCAGGCCCCCCCCTCGGCTTTGAAAAACCCAGATGTTGATTTGGTATGGATGTAATGGTTGGAAACTGTCTATTTGATCTGTTTCTCTGTCTTGATAATTCTGTCTGTATATTCAAAAGTTCGGGGTGCTGACCTTTTTCCCCTGAACTAGGTAAATGCTACTTATTTGACTGATTAAAGCAAGTTTGTTGACCCATTTTGAGTTGCTTTCCTTTATCAAAGCAGATCCAAGAACCTGTGGTGGCAGCGACCCTGGGGACACTGGGGTGCTTGCTGCTGCATAGAGCTAGCTATCCTTATTACATCTGCCTCCCTGCATGTCTTTCTTAGGATTAGAGATTTCGAGTGGGAATGACTGTAGAGGTTATCTGGTACAAGTGAAGCTCTGACATTTTGAAAGGTTTGCCTAAGGCCTAGTAGCTAGTAAGTAGCCAAGTCAAGAGTTTCTGAGTCATGACTCTCTGGGTCCATATTCAGTTCTTTTTCCAGTAACCCGTATTGACAAAGAAGTACAATTAAGCCAATCAAACATTGACCAGGTCTAATGAGACCGGTTTAATTTGGCTGCTGTAGTCTTCTACCTCTTTAGAAGCATTGCCTCATTGTCAACCTTCTAGAAATGGTTACTCATCAAATCTGAGCACTGATATTTTTAAATATTGTTTTTAAGTATTGCTATGGTTATTATGCATATTGTTCTTTCAGTTCTGTTTACTCACTTCTTAATCTCTACTTAATTTCCTATAAGTGGAACATGACCTTGCAGAGTATGTACAGATATTCTCTGGTTGCTTCTGTTTCACCATGTGGGAGCGGAGGCGCTATTTCTGGCCAGGTGCTAGCCCATTGCTGAAAGGACTTCATGTTTTAGGATGATGTGAAAGCCCAGAGTATACCCTTAGTCCTTTCCCCTGCTCCATGAAAGCAGGAGGACAGTGGGGATTCTGTATATTAGTTAAGAGAAGAAACAGCTTCCATTTAAGGCCTCATTGGCTCTGATTCTCCAGGTGGCAAGATGTAATTATTGTGAGGCATAGGGAAAGACAGGGCCCTTTTCTACTTTGGTGATCCTGCCTACATGGCTGCTATAACCAAGTGAACTAGCACCTGGGTCCCTAGCAATTTCCTTCTCTCTTATGTTTCCTTTCCTTAAATCTATGATTTTGTGAGCTAGAAAGATAGAGAGGTCTAGTGGTGGCAGTGCCCATAGGAGACCTTGACTGAAGTTGTGGCAGAGGAAAGAATGAGCCGGCAGCAAGGAAAGTCTCTGGAGGAAAGGACAGCCATTATAAAGAAGACTGACCTTAACTCAGTTTGATTTGACAGTGCTCAGATGAGGTGAAATCTGAATGGTCTGATTAGCAGAAGTGTAAAACTGTTTCATGTTTTGGTATGCCTTTGAAATGATTCTAACTGTAGCTAATAAATTAAACAATTTTACTTGCACACTGTGATTCTTTAATGCCTACCATACATTTTTGTGAGTAGGGATAAATTGTCTGTCTTGTGCTCAATTCATATTCCATATTTAGTACCTTTTCTACTTTATTACATTTGGGGAGGAATCCCTAGAACTATGAATCTTTGTCCCTAGGAAAATGGGAGTTTGTTAATAGACCACAAAGAATAAGACAAGGTTGTTAAAAATTTGCATAAAAACTGTAAGAGCAAAATCAAAAAGACAAAACAAAACAAAACTCCCCTAGATGGCAATATCAACTAAATTCAGCCCAAAAGTCAAAGACATCAAGTGGAAGAAAATAACATATAAATTTTCAGAGTGTATTACCAAAACAATGGCAGAATGTGTAAAAAATGAAGCCTTCTCTTATTAGAAGCTAGGTTCCCTAGGACTGAAACAAAACATAACAAGTACAAAAAAGGGAGAAGCTAGTGCTCCAGATTGTGAGTTCAACTGAATGGTCTCTCAATTCTAGGAAAGTCTATCCAGGTTTGTCTCAATACTTCCTTTTAATATTTTCTTACAGAATAATGGTATTCCATTACATGAATTTGCCACAATTTATTCAGTCATTTACCAATGGATGGGTACCTAGTATGTTTCTAGTTCCTTGCTAACCACCAAAAAATGCTATTAATCTTTTGCTCTCCTTTCAACTTTCTCAGGGTTAGGTTAGTAAATAAAAAATGTTGATATTGCTAGGTTAAAGGGTATGAATAGTTTAGTGACTTTTCTAGAATGTTTCCAGAATGAATGAACCAAATTATATAACCAAGACAAGTATATTATTAGTTTTCCTGTCTTCCCACAACTCTCCAAAATTGATTATTTCTGTCTTTTATTACACTTGCCATTATTAGGAGGTTTAATTTATGTGCTACAATTCCCATAATCTCTTGATCAAAAAGCCGAGAAGCCCCTTTGGCTAGGGTACACTTAAACTCCTTGCCAAGTAGTGAGTCATGGTAGCGAAAGAATGTACCAGCTTAGATTACAAACTCATTTTCAAAATGGTATCAAGAAGGACAATGGGAAGTTGTATGCGATATCACCCTATAAAATACTGAAGAGTGAGGAGAGAGAAAAGTCTATAGGAAAAGACAACTAAGCCAAAGCAAGCGAAAGTATTTTTGCATTTGCTGTTGTGGCTTTTCCTTTCTTCTCAAAGAGAACCAATGACATCAGGAGGGTCATGTCTTGACTTGCAAGTGAATTGATTTAAGTGAAGCAGGACTGTGCAAGGTTATCAGCTACACTCTCTCCTCCAGAGTCATTGGGGTCAAATGCAAGACATAAGTCAAAACAACTGGTGATGGTCTAAGATCAGTGAGAGAACCTGGCTTTTTTAAAGTAAAGTCTTTCCTAAGGTTTTAAGTGGTTGAGGTAACATCCATTCAGTAATTAAAGGTTAGGTAAGAATTGAACTCATACATTTAATTGTAAAGGGGACAACTCATCTGTTAATATTTGAATGGCAATCGGTTTTCATCATTAATAATGGTAGAATGACTACATTTGAACCTGCCCACTAGTGCACTTAAAGGATTATATGAGGAAGCTGTGGAAATGACATAACATTAAAAAACCATGAAGTGTTGTTGTTTAGTCATTTCAGTCATGTCTGACTCTTTGTGATGCCATTTTGGGTTTTTTGGCAAAAATTCTGGAGTGGTTTGCCATTTCCATCTACAGCCCATTTTACAGATGAGAAAACAGAGGCAAACAAGGTGAAGCAACTTTCCCGTGGCCACATAACTAATATGTGTCTCAGGCCAGATTTGAATTTAGGAAGATTTGTCTTGACTTTAGACCTAGCATCTATCTACCACTTCACCTAGCTGTCCTAATATTAAAGGTATCTACTTTCAAAATATTTCTATAAGATGAAGATTAAAAAAATAGAAAAAAATGTTTATTATTACAAACCTCTCAAACCCAACTGATTGTGAAGACATTGTTATCTACTAATTGATTAATAGCTACCAACCTGTTGTCCACCAAGACACTAGTAGATCTGGGGCAGCTTGTAGCCCTTCTGTTCCACCCATCGTATCCTATAATCCTATACTAGAAGTTTCCTTGTAGATGGTAAGGTACTAAAGAAGCTCCTATTTGTGGATTGCAATGTCCTGATTATGTCAAGTCTTGGAAAACTTCCCTATATAATCTCTTTTATGACATCTAGTCATACAAACTCTATCAGTGTACCAATCTACACAGAACATAAATTTTGGCTAAACATTAGAGATGAAAATGAACTGTTCCTAGAATTGAATAGAGAATGAGTAGACTCGATAGCACTTGGAAAATTGTTTAGCACTTTCAAAAATTCCAAGGTACTTTCTTCCTCAATATTCTGCCAGTGATTGAAAGTTATTGAATTTTGTTGTTGAAAATCATGGAATACCAAGACTTCAGAGGAATAAAAATTTCAGGTGAAAAGATGTGTGGTAGGAATAAGTAAGATACAGTTTACTACCAACTACAATTTTCCTGCAAAAAGTGGTGGAAAATATGTGAACAATAACACGTAAATCTTTTTAATTACATGAAATGGATCTGTCATTATTTTGTCTAATTCTAAATGTGCCTTCAGGAATTGGATTGATACAGACCAAATGTATATGGAAATCTGGGAAGTATTATAATTTTTATTATGCTAATGTAATATTTCTCCATATTTTCAGACTTCTTTTATTTCTGTTATGATATTTGTCATATTTATATGTCACATGTTTGTCTCAGTAAGTTAACTCCCAGATATTTAACAAAATTGATTATCATTTGAAATGGGTTTCTCCTTAGATCTTTTCCTCTAGGAGTATATTTTTTTAAAGTTTTTTTTTTTGTTTTGCTTTTTGGAGGGCAATTGGGGTTAAGTGACTTGCCCAAGGTCACTTGGCTAGTTTTTGTGTTAAAGGTCTGAGGCTGGATTTGAACTTAGATTCTCCTGACTCCAGGGCCAGTACTCTATTCACTGTGCCACCTAGCTGCCCCAAGGAGTATGTTAATAATACACTTAGATGATAATGATTTTCCTGGATTTCTTTTTTCTTGCTACTTTGCTACAATTATTAATTGTCTTGATTACACTAGATGGTATAGTGGCTAGAGCGCTGGACTTGGAATCAAGTAGACATTAGTTCATATCTACCCTCAGATACCTACTAGCTAGGTGACCCTAGGCAAATCATTTGTCTCTATTCTTTCATCTATACAATCAATAGCATCTACCTCACAGAGTTGTGATGATCAAATGAAATAACATATATAATGTGCTTTACTTTCTTATACATATTATATTTTTGTGTATACATATATTATACTATAAGAGTATTTAAGGAAGCAACATCATGTACAGAGATAGCTTTTTTCTTCTTATTTACTTATACTTATTTTCCTAACTCCTTTTTCTTATGTTAGAACTAAAACTAAAGTGGTATAGTAGAGAGACTGCTTGACTTGGAACAAGGAAGTTTGGGTTTCAAATCTTGCCTCTGACAAATTTCCTATTTCAGCCTCTAAGAGACTTAGGCAACTTTCTCCCCACAATGGGCAGTGATACCTCCCTCCTCAGTTTTGACAATAGGACTTATTTCCTTCATCATGGTTATTGTCCTATGAATTATTCCCATTTTTAGATGTTAAGTTCCTTAAAGTCAGGGGCTGCCTTTAATAAATGTTTGCAGGATTGAATTGAGGGCTGTGTGACAAGTAGAATACCACAGACTTTAGGTCTGGTCTGGGCTGCTACTCTAAATATATCACCATATTTTAGGTCTCTAGCACAGGAATTTTTGATTTCATTATATATTGGAAAAATGAACTTTCTTAATAAAAAGTAAAAATATCATGAAAAGGGGAGTATTGCTATTTCCTTATCATTTAAATTTAGATGCCATTTAAAAAAAACATTACATTTTTTATTACATAATAACTGATTAATTTTCATGGTCAAAGAAATTATAGTGACATAAACAATGTATGGGTTATGTGCTCCTTCATATTAAACTGGGGTGCTTATCAGAACACAAATATAGTCTGTTTTCTGGTATTTTGCTCAAAGCCTTTTAAGAACCTTCCAGAATTTGCAATCTATTTGCATAGCCATTGAAAACCTAAGGTAACCTCCATGACATAACAAGACAACAAAGTAGGACTATGAAGCAACTATCCATCTTTTTAAAAGCTAACATTCCTTTCTGTAATGTTGTATGGCTGTTAGCCATGAGATGCTTCTGAAGAATTGAAGTTGGCCATTGCCCAAAGGGCAAGAGAGAGCACATGTTAGTTGTGTGTTGGCTGCAACACATTATAAATGAGGAATTATGCATAAGTGGCATAAAGGATGTCATCAGAGAAATATATATGTAAGGGTGTATACATCCTTTTAAGACTCTAAGAGACTCCATTTGGTGTTTTCAGAAAGTTGGGCAAAAAGTTCCTTTAGAGTTTGAATGTCCTAATTTGCATATGAAAAGTTTGGGAAAGCTCTGAGTAGCTAGCTGAGACAATAACTTTGCCCCTGTTTATAGATTGTCTCTGTATCTTTTCTCAGCCTATTCATTTATGTGGATGAAAGGGAGAGATTTAGAGTTGTAAAAATTGGGAAACATCAAACACCAGAGCTACTGAGGGATCGGTGAAAAGATAGTCTTGACTTGGTTTATAGCCTGGAATACAGAGATGAACATTTGGAAACCATATAGTTCAGTCGTGATACCCTGGTTCTTTCTGGGAATGAGGAAGAAGTGGGGATACTTATTAAGAGGAGATGAAACTTCTGAACTAGGCCCAGTTCTGTCACAACATGGCGTTACTCAAGTCAGGTGAAATCTCTGGACCGAGGCTTACTCCTCTCTAAAATTTAGGGGACTGGACTTGATTGGTTTTCAGATTACATTAGATTGGTAGATGTCATTGCTGAACTTTTGTCAATGATACTTGAAAAATCATGGAAAATGGGAGATATTCCACAAGATTGTAGAAGGGCAAATGTACTGATTTGAAAGAGAGAGACAGAGAAAGTCAGAGACAGACCCAGAGACACACAGAGAAATACATAGACACATAAATAGAGACAAAGAGAGAAGACAATAGTGTCTACATACTATAGGCCAGAGAGCTTGAATTTTTTCCCTGAGAAATTATGTCATTTTTAAAGGGATGGATGGGAAACCTCTAGAAAGGAAAGCAATGCTTCCAAAGAGTCAGAAATTGTTTCATAAAGAATGAGTTATAAAGGGCGGCCAGGTAGCACAGCGAGTAAGAGCACCGGCTCCAGTGTCAGGATGACCTGGGGATCAAATCCGGGCTCAGATACTTAGCACCACACCCAGAACTAACTGGCCATGTAACCTTGAGCAAGTTACTTAACCCCGATTGCTTTAAAAAAAAAAGAATGTTATATCAGACAAAATTAATTTCCTTCTTTTTGACAAAACTACTAAAACAGTAGCTGAAGGGATTGTTATGGATATAGTTTACTTAGATTTTAGCAGAATTTTGATAAAGTATTTCATAACATTATAAAATTGAGATGTTGATTAAACCATACAACTGAATTCAAGATCATTTTAGATAGTTGGACTCAAAGAGTAATTGTTAATGGCTTGATGTAATTGTGGCAGGAGGTCTCCAGAAGAACACTCCAGGGAACTGTGCTTGGCCTTTGGCTGTTTAACATTGATAATTTAACATTATCAATAACTTGGATAAAGGCATGGATGGTAGGCCCATCAAATTGTAAATAACACAAAGTTGGGAGGAGAGCTAATAAATTTTATCACAAAGTCAGATTCAAACAAATATTGTCAAGCTATTTTAACTAAATCTATTAAGATGGAATTCAATAGAGACTTGAGTGTTTAAGTGGACTTCAAGTAAAATATACAAGCTAATATGATCCTGCATTAATTGAGGCAAAGCCCTCATCATAAATTTGGAATACTGGTTTGTGTATCATGGTTTAAGAAGGATGTGGTTAAGCTGGAGAATCTTCACATGAGGACCAGTATGGTGAAGGACTTTGAGTCTATGACCTTGAGAAGAAAGGGTTGAGATGAAGTGGCATATGGGAAATGTCTTGCAGTATTTGGAGAATTGTCAAATGAAGAAGGGATTAAGTTTTCTCTGGTTGGTTTCAGAGAGCAGAACAAGGAAAAATGGGTGGGAGTTGCAAAGAGGCAAATGTAGGCTTGATGTCAGAAAAACTTTCCTAATAATTAGAGCTATTCAAAATTGTGGTGCAGCTAGGCAGCCAGGCCTGGAATTAGGAAGACTTATCTTCCTAAGTTCAAATGTGGTTTCATACACTATGACCCAGGGTAAGTCACTTGACCCTGTTTGTCTCAGCTTTCTTATCTGTAAAAATGAGCTGGAGAAGGAAATGGCAAACCAAGTATATTTGCTAAGAACACCCAAAATGTAGTCATGAAGAGTTGGATGCAACTGAAAAACAACTGAACACCAGCAATGAATCCAAAATTGACTAGTGGGCTGCCTTGGGAGATAGTGGGTTTGTACTCCTTGAAGGTCTTTGGGCATAAACTGGATCAGACCTGGTCAGGTATATTATACTGGGGATTTCTTTTCCATAGAATTAATGACCATTGAGATCTCTTCCAACTCTCAAATTTTGTGGCCTTAAATTATAAAAAGTCCCTTCCAACTCTGAAATGACATAATTTCACAAAATGAATTGATCTATTCTCAGGGCCTAAGCTTCTTCCTCTGACATATGAGGGAATTAGACTAGGTGACTTCTGTTCTCCTTTTCAGTGCTAATGTTTTTTTACATTTGCACAAGTGTTCCTGCCTTGCTTTACCCCTTCTCCCCACCCCTCAACCCCAAATGTATGGATGCTTTCCTTCCTCTTTTCTGCTTCTTGACTTCCTTCAAAGGTCTGCTAAGTTGTCTGGTCCTATATGAGGCCTTTCCTGATCTATAATGATTAGACATTTCTACGTCTTCAGATTTCTTTGTATTTGCTTACTTGTGTACATCATCTTACTTATTATGTTTCACATTAGATATTTACTTCATTTCTCTCAGTCTGTAGGACTGAGAAAACTAACATGACTTAAAGTCATTTCTAAGGTGATTCCTGCTCTAAGATTCTGTATTCTAAGAGTATACTGCTTCCATATGCTTCAATGTTGAAAGGTAATGATAAAGTTATGTTTTACCCTGACTAAGATATCTTATAATTTTGAAAAACAATGACTTTCACTTGATTATTAACATTGGGGAAAATAGTAAACTAAATTGCCTTTCAGCTGGGAAAATTCTGGAACTGATGACTTGTTATAGATGTTTGAATGAATGAGGGGAAAAAAAACATTTATTAAAAATTTACTATGTGTCAGGCCCTGTGCTAAACATTTAGGGATAGAAATAGAAATTTCAAGATAGTCCCAGCTCCGAAGAAGCAGGAACTAATCAGGGGTCAGTGCAGAATAGCAGATAGAGATCTGGTCTAGAAACCAAAAGACCTGGGTTTTAAGTCGTGTCTGTAATACATATTGGTTATGTGTTCTCAGACAAGATATTTACCCTCTCAGTCCTGTAGGAACTGTCTGGGGGTGGGTTTGTTCTTTGTCTTTCATTCTCAAAGAGGACCATGACATCAGGAAGGTGATGCCATGACATGCAAGTGAATTGGATTTAAGTGAGGGAGAAGACACCAGCCTCACTTTCACCTCTGGAGCCATCCAGATCCAATGGCCATAAATAGATAAGGATGACTGGATATGGGTTAGGATGCAGTGGGGATCCTTGGACTTTTCAGGCTAAGGTCCTTAAGAGGTCTCAGTTTGACTGTGGCAAAGCCTATTCAGTGATTAAGTCTTAATTGGAAATGGGGGAGGGGGGAAGGCTTAACTGAAAATGAGGAAAAGGAAAGATGGAAGGCTTTTCAACAAACTGCTCATCAGATCTGCATTTAGTCTTACTCATCAGCAGTATGCTACGCAAATACACCAACAATTATCTTTCTCTTTTTGTCCCCCTCTAAGGACCATGTTTTCTCAAGAAGGTCTGTTACTGAACTCTTATATTTGAACATGATCTGTTGCCCGGGAAATCTCTATTCCTTGGCTACAAGTCTATATTCCAGAGGCATGTGAACTAGGTAATTAAAAATCATCCCCCTCCATCAAATAGGAATTGGGTTTCACGAATGCTGTACATAAACTATATTCTCATTCCAAGTGGACACATGGCTGCTTCCACCATGGGCTTCTGCAGGAATTCTATTAGTTCCCTGGTCTTTGCCATTTCTTGGACTGGAAAAGTCAACTGTCGGGCTCTCTCTTCTCAGGCCATCTGCAAGAATATTCTCTGTATAGATTCTAAATCAATCCATCAACAAGTATTTATTGAGAACTTCTCATGAACAAGGCATAGTGCAAGGCACTGGGGATACAAGGACAAAAAGGGAAGCAATTCCTATTAGGAAGAATCTTATATTCTAATGGGGAGAAAAGTACAAATAAAAATATATACAACATGAATATAAAATTATTAATCTGCGTGTGTGTATGTAATACTTCAGGATGAAAGGGAGATGATGCAAGTACCTGATCTCCATCTCTGAAGTAGATGATATATTCTGTAAAATTAATTTTCTGAAATTAAAAAAACTGAGGCAAAAAATTTCTGAGTATAGTACAATTTAATTTGCAAAGCTAGCATTTACACATTAAACCAGATCAGCTGATTCCTCAGACGTCAGAAACAAGCAGTGATTTACAGAGATGTTTTTATAACAACAACAAAAAAAAATAGAATTGAAAAAAATTACAGAAACTTGATTTGAACATAATTTTATTAGACAAGGGAAGCCACTTGACTAATTAGACTTTCTTAATTCCACCCTGGAAGCCCTTGCTTTGCTTCTGTTATATTTTGAAACCATAAATGATACTTTAAGGAACTCATAATCAACTAATGTGCTTTCTCAGTTTCTAGAAAGGGGAAGAGAGGGTCCTGGGGAAAAGGGGAATTGGTTTTGGGAAAAAGAATCATGTTGATGGTTGTTAAACTAGCAGTCAACCCCCATCCTATAATCTGTCAGAAAGGACATTTTAGGAGATTAGATTAATTTAATTTACTGGAAAGAACTAAATTGACTTTGGTCAATCTCTTTTTTCTAGTTTCTAGAAATGGAATTCAGTCTTTTTTAAGAGTCTTATAATTCTATGATTATTTTATTTCTACAAAAATATATGTCTTACTCTGAATTATCTACTACTAAATGATAAGGATTGATCTATTTGCTAAATCTATGGGCATTATTTAGGCTAAAGGGAATGCCTACATTGGCTTATTTTACCTGTGAGGACTAGCTTCTGCTTAAGAAGGACAGTTAATCTTTTGTTTAAGATAAAATAAATCAAAGTAACTTAACCTTTTGAGAAAGCCCTATTAATAATTGGTTTAATCTCATGCTTATTGTATTATTATAAAGATCTATCTATCTATCTATCTATCTATCTATCTATCTATCTATCTATCTATCTATCTATCTATCTATCTATCATCTATCTATATTTCTAAATTATCTATCAATAAATGATTGCTACTAATAGAGCCTTATAAATCTATTACTTTCTTCAATTCCAGGCATAGGGATGGACAGTGAAAAGGCATGCTTGTGGGAGTTGTGATGAGTGAGGAAAAGAGAAGCCCATTTTGGCTTGACCACAAGATGTAGCATGAGGAGTTATGTTCAGTGCATCTGCAAAGACAGGTTGGGGCAAGGTTGAAGAGGGGTTTAAATGCTAGAGAAGTTTGTATTTTATCTTAGAGGTAATAATGTCACAAATATTCCTCTTCAAGGTGTTTTATTTTACTTTCCTCATATCTTGATTTCTCATAAAGTCATTAGCTTCTATTTGCTGCAATCTAATTCTGAAGGAATGATTTTCTTCAGTGAGCTTTTCAAGTTCCTTTTCCATTTGACCAATTCAGCTTTTTAAAGTGCTCTTCTCCTCATTGGCTTTTTGGGCCTCTTTTGCCATTTGAGTTAGTCTATTTTTTAAGGTGTTTTTTTCTTCAGTATTTTTTGGGTCTCCTTTAGTAAGCTGTTAATTTGTTTTTCATGATTTTCTTGCAACATTCTCATTTCTCTTCCCAATTTTTTCTCTACTTCTCTTATTAGATTTGCAAAATTCTTCTTGAGTTCCAAAATGGCCTGCGACCAATTCATATTTTTCTTGGAGGCTTTTGATGCAGGAGTTTTGACTCTGTTGTCTTCTTCTAGTCCTATGTTTTGATCCTCTTTGTTATCAAAAAAAAAGATTCTATGGTCTGATTTTTCTTCCTCTGTTTGCCCATCTTGCCAGCCAAATACTTGACTTTTGACTGCTTTGTCAAGGTAGAACTCTGCTTCCAGAGTGGAGGGTGCTCCAAATTTCTGGGGTTTTATGCAGTTGTCAGAGATTCTTCTAGGCACCTGCCTCTGAGCTGTGAGGAGGACTGCCTCTCCACTTCAACAAGGTCTGCCATGTCAGCGCTCCTCATCCCAGGACCACCATTTAAGAGGGTAACCCAGATCCAAGCAGGGCAAAGCAAGAGAATC
The DNA here is from genome assembly GCF_028583685.1 of Petaurus breviceps papuanus. Lineage (NCBI taxonomy): Eukaryota > Metazoa > Chordata > Mammalia > Diprotodontia > Petauridae > Petaurus > Petaurus breviceps. The sequence goes on from NW_027186324.1 coordinate 293,306, forward strand.
CTGCATCAGCACCAGCAAAGAGATTCCTGCAATTGCCCTGTGGTTAGTCAGCTATTTCCCCCTACAATCTGTGGTCCTGGAGCTCTGGAAGCAGCCACCACAGCAGCAGCTGAAACTTCTGCAACCTCTGCTGTCCCAGGGGCAGGGGCCAGACAGTGCTCTTCTCTCACCCAATTACAAGAGTTTCCCCACTGACCTTTTACTTTCTTTTTTGGCATTTATGGGTTGAGAAGTCTGGAAACTACAACTGTCAGTGATTTGATCCCCTGAGGTCTGCTCAGGTTGGTCTATGCTGACACAGCCCATTCAGGATTGTACTCCGCTCCAAGCCCAGTGTGATAGACCCTTTCTGTCAGTTTGCCAGACAGTCCTCAGCAAGAGACTTATTTCATTCTGTCATTTCGTGTGTTCTGTAACTCTAAAATTTGTTTAGAGTCATTTCTATAGGTATTTGAGGTAATTGGGGAGGAGCTCAAGTAAATTCCTGCTTTTACTCTGCCATCTTGGCTCCACCCCACCATTAGTTTTTAGATGATTTATTTTACTCTAATCCTAAACTTAAATCATTACATTAGTCTGAGTCAAGCCCAGCCTACACCCTGGGGTTATCCAGGAAAAGGATGAAATTAAGGCTTTCCATGGCCAGAGATGGAAGGGATTCTTGAAGTCAAGGATTTCTTTAAGAAATGCCTGCATGTTTTTTCTCTAATAAATAAAGCAGTTTTGTACCATCCGGATTCTTTAGTTAAGATGAAAATAAGAAAAAGAGAGAATCCAAACAATATAAAACTAAGCTAACAACCCTCCCCCCCAGCAATATTTAGAAATATTTTTAAAAGCTAATGCTTAGACACTGAAGATTGTAAAGATTGTATTCAATATGTCTATCACTTTCAAGTAAGAACGGTCTTAATTCTTGCACCAACCAAAGTGTCCAAGTAGTCCTCAAGAGTAAGTGTAAGTAAGGTAAGTGCAACACAACATAATCCAGGCTGGAATTTACAAAAGCATGAAGTTTTAAGCCTGTTGCTAAGTACAGATTGTATATTTGGTTCTTCATGATAACTGTCACATCTGACTCACTGAATCTGACCCATGCCAAGATGAAAAGGCTCTGATACCAAGGACAAATAAGTCCTCTTAGTTGAGTACATAAATTCTCTTAGTCCAATCACTAGATACTCCCCTAACTTTGTAAGAGCAAATTTGGTGTTAGGGAGTGAAGAATTGGAGAAGAGGTAGGGATGTTGGGAGATAGGGAGTGAGTACCAGACTTAGAGAAAGAAAGCCAGAAAAATCTTTCATGTAACAATTTTCTCAGTGTCTCAAAAATTTTCCTTAAGAGTTCTATCAAGCAAAAGTCTCTTGTGAATAAATATAACTTGTTCTTAACTATCTGTTTGTCACTTTTTGCATTAAATCTTAGCCTAAACTAGTATTTCATTATTTTTAAATTAGTCTAACAAGCTTGAAAGGATGTAAAAATTCCTAGTGATTCTTCCCAAAAGAAGGAAAAAGTGAGCTTCTAATAGTTAAAGCAAAAATGGTTCTTATGTCATATTTTTAGGAAAAACATTATAAAGATAAGCCCTTGGAGAAAATGAAGATGCAGAGAAATTCAAGGAAAATGATTGTGATTATCAAGTTAATACACTTTAATTAAGTGGCTTAAGTATATGCGTTTTCCTTAGGATATGGAAAAAAAATTGTTTTAGGAATCACTCTTGTTAGAAATTTAGTATCAGGTTTAGGTTTGAATTATAGAGTTAGAATCTACTCTTTGAGGTCTTTAAAATGATGGATACTAAAAAAAAAATAAAATGATGGATGCTGCTTCCAATAGAATATGCAGATAAGTGGCATAGTAGATAGAGTACTAGTCCTTGAAACAGAAAGAACTGAATTCAAATCCAAAATCAGACACTAAGCTGTGTGAACCTGGGAAAGTCACATAACTGCTTTTTACTTCAGTTTATTCATCTGTAAAATGGGAATAATAATAGCACCTACCTACCAGCATGTTTGTGAGTATCAAATAAAGTGACAATTGCAAAGTACTTGGTGTCTAGCACATAATAAGCACTATATAAATGTCACAACTATTATTATTGTTATGCAAACCAAGATTAATATCAATTGATCGATAATCATTTTTTTAAAGCAATTGGGGTTAAGTAACTTGTTCAAGGTTACATGGCCAGTTTTTTTGTGTGGGTGTTAAGTATCTGAGGCTGGAACCGATCCTGGGTCCTCCTGACTACGGGGCCAGTGCTCTTACTTACTGTGCCACCTGGCCACCCCAATAATCATTTTTAAGAGCCCTACTTTGTGCCAGATACTCCTTTAGGTATAAGGGATGAAAAGTTAAAATGAAATACTCTCTGTACTCAAAGAACTTGCATTCCTTTTTGGCAAAAAAATGTAGATATATATAAATGTAGATAGATCAGCATGTAGAGAGGGGCAACATGTATAGTGAGAGATATCTCCCATATATAGCATGGGGGGTGTCCTTGTGTAGCTAGAGAGGGAGAAAGAATAGATATCTCTAACTTCTTTTCCTCCCATTGTTCTCCAACCTTCTCTTCTTTCTTTTCAGGAAGGGAAATAGGAAGTTGGGGCCAGAGACCACTACTCTGCTCCCCTCAGAAAGAGGGGGGTTCTGGGCTATAATTATAATTATCTGCTCCCTTCAATATTACAGTCTAGGGTATATGATCAGGTTCAATCTAGCTTCTGATCATTGTTTCTTATTATTGTGGAGAAGGACCCCAAGCTCTATCTAAATACGAAGCGTGATCCCTTTCCTACCTAATGCCAATTCCAAGATGAACACCCATAGCAAATAAAAAAGAAACCCATTTATCCAAATCTGTTCCAGAATGGGAATCAGTGAAAGTATAAATAGGAGATTATGTATTAGTACAGAGGTAGGCAACCTGCAACCTTAAGGCCACATGTGGACCTCTAGGTCCTCCACTGAGACTCATTGACTGAATCCAAACTTCACAGAACAAATCCCCTTAATAAAAGGATTTGTTCTGAGAAATTTGCATTCAGTCAAAGCACCTAGAGGGTCACATGTGGCCTCGAAGTCACAGGTTCCCCACCTCTGTATTAGACAATACAGAAGGAATTTTCCTATTGGGAGTAAGATAACAACTTAATTGAGAGAGAGTTTATATCAGCAATGCCATATTCACAATGCCTATGGAAATTACAGATATGCTGATATAATTATCAATCACAAAATACATCAGGCTTGCCATATGGGGGAATAAGCTAGACAATTTATTAAAATACCAAAAGACTGAGTCCCAAAACCAGAAAGTGAAAGATATCAGAGTAGTTATGACATTGGCACAGGTAGATAAAGTAGAAAGCAGCCACATTCTCAAGCCTTTAAAACAGAACAGGCTATGTCAGGCAAAGGTCCTCCTCTCCCCACTCACAGCAACCACCCAGCGTCCAGGAAGTGCGCTCCCAGCAGCTCCGGCCCCTAGCAGTCCTCAGCAGGAGTCCTTAGCAGAAATTCTGGCTGACTCAAAAAGGGCTTCGCTCTGCCAACGCCGCTGCCTCTGCTGCTGCTGCCGCTATCGCTGTCACTGCTAGCCACCGCAGGAACTCTAGTTTGGCTTCCGCTTCCTCTTGCTCCGCCCCTTCCTGCTACATCAGCAAGTCCAATGGGGCATGGAAGATCTTTAAATCCCATAACCCTTACAGAGTTCTAGATCTCACCCAAGTGGAAATGCCTGAAAGTATCTAGTATATAGCAAACTGGGATTAGGGACATGATGGAGACTGCCCTCTCCTCTCATGTTTTCCCAGAGTCTTTTCTTCAGGAAGGGGAAATGGGGTGGGCCTCTTTCATTTACTTCTTAAAACTGGAAGCCAGAAGAGTCCAAAGCAAGTCAAAGTTCAAAGAAGACTGGGTAAGAACTGAAACTCACTCACTCTTATCAACCTCACCCTATCATGAATGTAGGGCAGGGCTTTTATCTCCACTAATGAGTGAATTCCATACAAATGGGCTGGGACAGGAGTCACATGGATATTCTAAATAAATACAAAATAGTTTAAGGGAAGGAAGGCTGGCAGTTAAAAATATCAGAAAACTTAAATGTAGATGGTAGAGTTTTAGCTGATATGTGGAGGAACAAGAGATTCCATAAAGCACAGGTAAGAAGGGAGACCATTCAGAGCATGAGGAATAGAATTCAATTGTTGGCCTAGAAGATGGAACACTATGGTAGCTAGGTGGCACAGAGGATATAGCAATGAGCTTGGAATCAGGAAGACCTGTCTTCACGAGTTCAAATCTAGCCTCAGACCCTCGCTTAGCTGTGTGACCCTGGGCTTGACCGTTTACCTCGGTTCCTCATCTGTAAACATGAACTAGAGAAGGAAATGGCAAACCATTCCAGTACGTTTGCCAAGAAAAATCCAAAATGGAGTCAGAAAGAGTTGAACATGACTGAAACAACCAAACAAGAACAGATGGAACACTAGACTCAGAGTCAGGAAAGCATGTCCTGCCTTAGACACTCACTAGCTGCGTGACCCTTGACAAGTCACTTGACTTCTCAGATCCATCTTAACATATCCCTCATCAGAAAAAAATGAGATTTACAATAGCATAGTTTATGAGCTGATTGATTAAACTGTACAGTAAACTCTTTATAAACATTACAGACCTCATATAAGTATGTGTGATTATTATCCGTTGAATTCATCAGATCTTTAATAGGTACCTATTACCATGTGGTAGAAATTGTTAAATGGCTCTATGACCTTATCAATGTGTATGTTGCCTCCAATGAAGCATGTCTACCTTTCCTGTGTGACTCATCCATATCTGCCCATACATTTGCCACAAGAGACCCATGTGATTAGTTCATTCTCTTTTCTGAGCTGCTGCTTCTTTTTTTGTTCAGGATAAAATCTTTTACTCTTGTTATTTTACTTTTATATCTATCAGAATTTTTAATGGAAGATATTTTTCACTCTGATGGAGGAGATCCAGCACCGAGTACATGCCAAGGAGAGATTCCCTGTGGTGGCAAGGCCATCTAGAGGCTCTTTTTGCAGATGACAGTATGCTAATTTCATTAAAGTGCAGAAAAATGCAGAGCCTCCCAGAAGACACCTCTAATAAATCAAAGGTTGGCCTATCCCTCCCCTCAGGAATGACCACATGGACGAAGAACATTTATTGTCCATATTTCAACCTGCATTTCCATGAAAATTCTCTAGAGTTTGTCCAATAGTATGTTTACCTGTGCCAGACAGTAAAGATGGACAACAATTTTGCTCAGGATTTAAATGGAAGAAAGTGGCTTGAATAGGTTTTGGAAAATTACAAAGGTCCCTCACAGACCAAAAGCTTGTCGTGAAAGCAAAGTCTGCCTTCTAAACACTGATATTTTGCTAGTTGCTATTTGGTACAAGACCTGGAATATATTCTGAACAACTAAAAATGAATATTAAACAGAAGGAAATGGAAATGTATATGACGGGTATGAACAGAAAGAAACACATAACCAATGAGAAACTCTGAAAAACAGGTGTAAAAGATGTCATCAAGGAATTGTGTAATAGAAAGAAAGATGGGTTTGTGAGGTGGTAAAGAGGAGCGATGACAAGTGGACAGCTAGAGAACACTCTGGTATCCTTGAAATGCCAGGAGAAAGTGAAGAAGGCCTCCAGCACAATAGATTCCACACAGGTCAGGCAGACGAAAATGATCTGCTTCATTGGATGGAACTCCCAAATTGAGATCACGGGTCCATTTGAGTTTGAGGATTCTGAGGGTTTCAGAATAAGAACACATTTTACTGACTAAATGAGCCCCATGTACAATAAAAACTAAGTCCTGGAGAGGCAGCTTGGTATAATGGAAAATGTATTCCTTAGAGAAGAGAAGACGTGAGTCTGACTACTAGTTCTCTAGGTGTGTGACCTTGGGCAATTGACCTCTCTACTTTCCATTCCCTCATCTATAAAATGAGAGGTGGACCAGATGATATATGTGACTTTTTATTAATGCCATTATATCTACCCCTACAACAAAATAAAATATTTCTCTCTTTAAATGAGATGGAAAAGTAATTTTTATTTGTTTTTAAGCCATTAATATTACATATGCTGTGAACTTACATTCTAGGGGGAGAAGTCAATGTATAAAAGGGAACTAAAAAGCAGAGGTGTGGGTTGTAAAAGGGGATCAGTGGTCTGTGTTTGAAGAGAACATGGTTGATGGGAGGGCTTCCTTAAAGAGTGGCTCTGAGAGGAACTCAACAAAAGAATGAAGAGACCGCCAATGTGAGAACGCCACTGGGGTGGAGGTGAAGAGGTAGTCTGTGGAATAATGGACATGTCTGGGTTTGGAGATTATATTCCGTTTCCTAATTAATCTGTCTTTCTCCAATCTCTCCCCTGTTTGTCCCCTCCCCCAATATCCTTTAAATATCTGCCAAAATAATTTACTTTGTGCACAGTTTTAACAAAGTGACTCCTTTCATTAAAGACCTGAAGTGACTCATTGACTAGAGGATAAAATACAAATTCTTTAGGCCATCCGTATGGCTTTGATATTTCCAAACTTTATTTTTTATTCTATTCTCCTTTGCAAAATTAATGATCCAATGATTTTTTTTTTAAAGCAATCGGGGTTAAGTAACTTGCTCAAGGTTACACGGCCAGGTGTTTCTGGGTGCGTGCTAAGTGTCTGAGCCCGGATTTGATCCCCAGGTCATCCTGACACTGGAGCTGGTGATCTTACTCGCTATGCTACCTGGCCGCCCTGATCCAATGATTTTTAAATGATTTTTCCTTGAACTGTTTTCCAGGTCAGTTATTTTAAATATCAGATATCTTAGATTTTCTTCTATTATTTTTCAGTGTTTTGATTTTGTTCTAATATTCCTACTTAACTCAGAATGTCATTGAATTTTGGTCTATTTTGGTTGTCAGGGATTATATTCCTTTGTAAGGTTAATTACTTTCTCTTGTAAGCTACTTATTTTCCTTCTAATTCTTCCGGAAGTTTTTTTTTTTTTCCATCTACTTTCATTTTACTTCACTTCTTGTAGTCCTTGTGAAAAATCTGCCCACTTTGATCATAGAACTCCAGTACTGGGTCATTGGAAGCTTCAGGGAGGGGGAACAGGAAGCAAATGATGTGGTACCTATTGCTTATATTGTGACAGTCCGGGGCCAGGGACATTGAGGTCCCCAGCAATCTTATCTGAAAGACCAGAGTTCTAGCCATAGGCTGTATTCCCATTTCTGTATCTTTATGGTTCACTGATTTATTTCAACATCTTTGTTGATATCCAACTGGATGATTTTGTGTGGATGTAAATCCAGGAACCACCTTACAAAATAGACCTTTTTTGGAGATAAACAACTTTCACTTGTATTTGATAATCCCAATGGCGTATATCAGTTGTCAGCCTTTACTATTGCATTATGAAGTAAAGTAAAATAATTCTGTAAAATTTGCAATAGTGGGCTTGGAGAATCTATCAATTCTCTTTCTCCTTCTTGGGGGGAATCACTAATCTTTCTATAGCTTGAGGTGGTAAACCTTGTGTTTCATGAACATTTTCCAGGTTTTTGTTGGATAACTTCTAGATTCCCTTGCTATCTATTTTACTGTGCCAAAAGTAAATGTTCAGACTGGTTTTGTGTAGGTCTTAATTGCTTTAAATGTCTTCTCATTAAGCTTTGTCTTCAGGGTGCCAGTCATTCTCTTAATATTATTGCAACTTTCTCTTTGACAGCCTAATGTTTGATGTGTTTTGCCTGTAGAAAACAAAGGTGTTTGCTTCTTCCTTCATCCATTGGTTCAATTAACTTTCAGACAAGCTCAAAGTCTCTATTATTTTTTCTTATACATTAACAATACAGAAAAAAAAACCAATACACATAAGTGCTCCACATGTGATTTCGTTAGTCTAAGAAAACTCACATTTTAAAAGTGTTTTAGGGTTTAAAAATATTTCCCATGCAACAACAATGTGAAATAGAGAGTAAAAATACTGTGACCTATATTTTACATATGAAAAACCAGGATCAGGGAGTTTAAACAACTTACCTATGGTACAATGGATAGCAATTGTCATAGACAGAATATAAATCCAGGTCACAACTCCAGATCCACAACATGCTGCTTCTCATCTCACAGAGGGTCCTGAGGACACTCATAATGATTGGGAGACAGGTGGGTACCTTTTTTTTTCTTTTTGGAGGGGGGGGAGGCAGGGCAATTGTGTTTAAGTGACTTGCCCAAGGTCACATGGCTAGTAAGTGCTAAGTGTCTAAGGCTGGATTTGAACTCAGGTTCTCCTGACTCCAGGGCTGGTGGTCTATGCACTGCGCCACCTAGCCGCCCTGACAGATGGGTATCTTAAGAGTGAGGGGATCACAGCAGATGATCTTTAAGGTGCCCATTAGCTCTAAGATTCTTTTCTCCATTAATACGTAACCTTCTTGAGGGTAGGTGTTGAGTTTGTGTGTGTGTGTTGCACAGTGCTTGGCAGAAAGGAGATGACAATAATTACTTGCTGATTGACTTTATAAGATAACAGTAGAGACTAGTACAGCAGTTAAAGTAGTGAATAGCAGGCGCATCAGCAAAGAGATTTAATATAGCATACTGGGCTTCAATCTGAGGAAAGAGCAGAATACAATAGACTTCCTGGTAGAGAATTTTCTTGTGACTTTGACACTGGTGAGCACCCATGGTGGGACTTAAAATTAATGTGAGTTTATTATAAATTAGCTGTTGTAGAATATGTTTGTTTTTTTTTGGGGGGGGGTTGTTTCCTTAACATCTAATAAAACGTTCCTCTAACACCTATGACCCTGTGGGCTTGTAAGTGAGGAGCTGGTTGGTGTCAGTTTTATGAGCTGCCCAGTAAAGAGATTTCTGGTGCTCCTGGGAGGAGTGTGAACTCTCCCTGTTCCCTTTCTCTCCCTTCAACTAAATCCAACAACAATCTGGGCCTTTCAAGCAAGGTGGTCTGAGCACAAGAATATAGTAGGTTTTGTTTTGTAGTTACAAACTCCTTCATTTAAAATATATTAGTAAGTTCTGTTTCATTCTGTTAATCTTTCTATACCACAGAGGTCAAACAAGGTATGGCATAAAAGACTAACTCCATAAGAAATTCATTAAGGAAATTAAAGCCAGCTGCATCTTTATATATGTGGAAAACAGTTATAGTTTCAAAGTTCTTGTACCAATTTTGAATTTATATGTATGCATGTGTATGCTTATGCATGTATGAATGTATGTAGTATAAATAACCCTCAAACACAACGTTCCTAATAATTAGAATGGTCTTCCTCAAAAGTAGTAGGTTTCAATGATTAGAAATGGAGGTAGACTAGCCATCTGTCAGAGAACTTGTAGAGAAGATTCCTATGTGGGAACAAGGTCACTTAAGAGATCTGTTATAGATCTGAAATTCTATGAAAAATAATTTATGTTAATGTAATAGCGACTACCGTGGCCCCCATGGCCTGAAAAGCAGGGAGGTTATATTTTACTCCTACCTCACAGTTCTCTGTACTTAAGGGGGTTTGGGTATATCTGAACTTCCTGCCATTGACTCTAGTCTTCAGCAATGGTGATCCTGTAATTTGAAAGGAAGGCCCCAGCATACCAGTTATATTTAACCACTAATAGTCAGATTAACTTTTACAGGGGAATATTTACTTCAAAGATATAATAACAAATATTTGAGCACACTCCACAATATGTGGGGCATAATCCTACCCCTTGTGCTTCTGGCTCTCCCTCCACACCCCCACCATCACACCATACTCTGGGTAGAGAAAGGTGATTAAATTCACCCTTAGCTTAGTTCTTATATAGCACAGTCTCAAGTTCCAAATTCACTTCCCTTGGGATCATGTCCAAGGCACCTTAACGTCTTAGGGCTTCCCCGCTGAGTTGGCTGAATGCAATATCCAACCAAGTATCCTGGCTCCAAGTTCACCATGGCTTGATGATTCCAGGTCTAGTATTGGATTCTACTTCCTGAACCTGAACCTGAGAAGGACAAAGGAAATAGAACAAGACAAATTACAAAACGCTGTTTCTTGGGGCCACAAAGTACTATGGAGAGCAGGGGAAGGAGGTAGACTTTCTTCTTTCACTCCCCCCCCTCCCAAAACCAGTTCTGTTCACACGTGCACTGAAAATCAACCTTCACCTCTCTGGACATCGAACAGGAAAAAAGTGTACAGGAAAGAAATTTAGACTGTTCCAGTCTGGCAGTGAACCCTATCAAAGGAGGCTACTTCCATACACATAAAGAGGAATACAGAATATCTTCTCAGGAATAGGGCACCTCCATGTTAGGTGATCTGGGAATGCTCAAAGCAAGCCCTGCTTGCACTAATATTGCTGTGTTACTTTTTGTTCTAGAATGTTTTCCTTTCTTCCAAAAAAAAAAAAGGATTTATTTTAATTATTCTCTCTAATAAAAGTAAGCTTATTGCCTGACAGAGATTTGTTTGTAGGTACAAGGGCAGGTTTGTAGATGGCGGGGGAGGGGGGCAATGGAAAAATCACTAGGGATGGAATTAAGAGGACAGGAATTCAAATCCTAGTTTTACTACTACTTGTGTCACGTTAGGGCAGGTCATATACTATTTCTGAGACAGTTTCCTCAACTATAAAATAAAAGGTTGGACTAGATTATCTCTAAGGTATTTCTCAGCTTTCAACCTATGATGCCATAAATGTTTGTTGTATTGAATTTAATCCCTTTAGGTTATCTTCAAATGAGAAGCAAGACAACAGCAATAAAAAGGTGCTCTTTATCAAATGTATTCTTTGTTGTTGTGCAGTCGTTTCAGTCATGCCCGACTCTTTGTGACCTCTTTTGGGGTTTTCCTAGCAAAGATACTGTAGTGATTTGCCATTTTCTTCTCCAGATCATTTTAAAGATGAGGAAATGAAAAAAAAATCAGGGTTAAATTATTGCCCAGGGTCATAGAGCTAGTAAGTGTCCTAACAAATCTGGCCTTAGAAGGGCAGATTTGAACTCAGGAAGATGAGTGTTCCTGACTCCAGGCCTGGCACTATCTACTAAACCGCCTAACTGACCATGTGCTTTTGATATCCCTTGTAAAATGCTTTCAGTACCAGTCGGTCCAGGTTAGTGTGAATGATGAATTCCACAAAGTGGCTGTATTACTTAAAGTTTCACTTTTCACAGTTATTATTACATATAAAATGTCTTAATTGGTTGAAGTTAAATGGAAACATACAATCAACATTTTTACAAGTAAGTTTTTAATCTGTTTACCAATGTGATGTAAGAGAAAAGGATAGGAAACTATATTATTGATTCAAGTTTTTTTTGAAGTAATAGAGGAGTTCTTGAAAGCAAAATTTAAAAATTGAGAAAAATGACTGAATATCATACCTAAACATACATCTAAATTGATATGAAGAAAATACAATTATTTTCATTTAAAATATTTTAGCATATGTTGAACTGTTTTTTGCTTTAAATCTTTATACATATGCTGATTGATGTACAAAACTTTATTCAAATCTTGGTGAATCTTCATGTTAACATTCTGACACAGCCTAATAGAGTTTGATGACCTGGAGCGTTATCTAAAATTAATAATGCTTTTAATGCAATCTTGTTGATATTGCACTATTTTTCAGCACCTGGGCCACAATAACTTGAAAAATGTTCTTTGAAATTAGCTTTGGTCACCCATGCTTTCTTACCTGACTGCCAAAGAACTGGAAATGATCAATGGCAGTAGCCTCTCAGAGCATGAGAATTTTAAGACCAATAATATAATTTTTAATTTTAAAATTAATTTTAAATTTTAAATCCCCTTCTAAATTGCCTCCCAAGATAAGCATCAGGTGATCCTTAGACACTTTAAAACCAGATGGAGTTTTTTCTTAGAAATGTAAATTCTGGACGGCATACTTCCCCACAATAAAACTGTTTCATTCACATTAAAAGTATATGTGCTATATTCAAATACCTTCTTCAAAACATCATGATAATCTTAACATTATTCAATCAAACTAGATTTTTAAACCAATTAAACAAAAATAAAAATACTTGCAGTGAAAGTTTCTTCACCATCTACTTCATTTCCTTCATTTTCTTTTACTGACTTCAAGCTTTGTCTGAATGGCTGCTTTGGTAAGAGGAATAAGACTTTTTGATTGCAAACTTTAATACACCTAAAAGATGCTTGCTTCATTTTTATGATTGTAACAATGCTGGTCCTTATAGTTTGTGAAACACAAAAAGCTGATGTAACTTTGCCTTCTTCTGTTTTGCATGTTTTAGAATAATCTTTACCATAGATCCAGGCATTGCAGCATCTCATTTTGTTTTAGAGTTACTTTCACCATGTCCATGTCATTCAATTACATCAAAATTTTATCCCATGTAATAACAAGCCTTTTGTTATTATTGTTTGTAGTGTTTCCATCTAGATCATTCTTCCTTTTGTCCATTGTGTTAAGGGCTTGTTAAAAAACAAAACAAAACACAGGTTTTGGTAAAATGGTATACAGTTGCATATCACCTCCACATGCAAAAATAGGCAACTGCAGATTTGCTATGTCACAGTATGTTAAAACTTTGACCAGCTCATAGGCATCACCTTAATTGATTTTGGCTCATATTAAATACAACATGCTATCATTTTATATAATTTGCACTAAACCAAATTTAAATTATTTGGATTCACATTAACTGTGACCTAACTTTCAGTAGAAATCTGAATTGACCAAAGACACTGCTTTATAATTAATGGACTGCAATTTCCCAAAATATCCATAAAGCTTTTGTCAAATAAAACTACTAAGTTGTCTGTTTAGAAGAACAAAAAATATTAAAATACATTCTATTTTCATCAAATCTAGAGAATAAAAATGAAATAAAATAAAACAAAACTATGCTTATTAAAACAAAAATATGTTAACCGAAGAGATTCACAGCATAAAAATATATGGCTGGGATATTTAGCATCCAGATGATTTGAAAAAGAAAACACTCAAAAACCTATCTAGAACTATTACATTAAACATCTGCACACCCTGAAAACCACTCTTCTTAGCTTGTGACCCTTCATCTATAAGAGCAAACTGAAATAAAAGGCTATTTATTGGGAAGATTTTTGACAGGAGCTTTGGAGATTTCAGCTTCAGAAGCAGCAAGAGAAATTTGGCTTTTCCTTTCATATAGTTAATGGACTTGACTGTTACTTGGCTAAAGTGAAGACACTGAATTGCACCTGGAATTAAAGAGATTTCACAACACAGGTGTTCCAATTTATTGTAATAGCTGATAACAGGCAGCTGCTTCATTTTGCACAAACTGAAGTTTGTGGCCAATCTTTAGAAGTAGTTGCCATAAAGAAACCTGTAGTATCAAAGACTACACCATATGTGACAGTAATAACACTTCATTAGAAGAGAAAAACCAGCCACAGATACCATATGTAAAAGAGAACACAAAAATATTTCTTTCAGAAAGAATTATAAATTTGTAATGAAATGTAAAATCAGCTGTTGGCAATGGGAGAGATCCCTGGGAAGAGACATAGAAAGTTACTAGATGAATGAAAATGACAATTCTCCTCTTCTTGAAATATTAATTATAAATCAAAGCAAGGTCATCCCTTAGGTTATGCCTCTTAAAGGGAGAGTATAGTGTCTCTGGGGCTCAGATTTAGGGTCTGGGATCAATTTGAGAACTTACTTGTATGTCTCTGTAAAATTTCTGAGGGTGAAAAAAACCTGAATATTACTGTCGGGCATCTGTCTATGTGGAGGTCTCCATATCCTTATAATGTTTGAGAAAGACTTACTCCATTTCAGAAAACGTTTTTGGATCATGCTTCCTAAAAGGCTATGTGAGCTACACAGAATGATGGTATAATCTAATCCATACCCTGGTTGAGTAGATATGCTTCCATAATGCCTAGAGGTAACTTGGTGTGCAGTATATAAAGTGCTGACTGGAGTCAGGAAGACTGAAGTTCAAATCCAGCCTTGAACACTAGTTAGGCAAGTAAATTAATCTCTGCCTCATTTCCTTAACTGTGAAATTGGGGGATAGGACCTGCATTGCATGGTTGAGAGCATTGAACGAGATGATATTTATAAAGCGCTTAGCGCAGTAATTGGTATGTAGTAGATGCTGTATAAATTCTTACTCCCTTCCTTCCCCCTCCCACCAACTTTTCCCTAGTTAAAAAGGAGTATGGAAGTCTCCCACAAGTCATGAGAAATGGGGATTGTGGTAGCTGAGAGTTGTGAGTACAGCAGGGAGAGAGAGAGAGAGAGAGAGAGAGAGACAGACAGAGACAGAAAGAGACAGAGAGACAGAGAGAGAGAGAGACAGACAGACAGGCAGACAGACAGACAGACATAGATAGACAGAGAGAGAGACAGAGAGACAGAGAGAGAGACAGAGAGAGAGAGACAGAGAGAGAGAGACAGAGAGAGAGAGAGACAGAGAGAGAGAGAGCCAGCAAATAAATGGCATCTATGTCTTGAGTTAATATTCTATCTGGTCCTTAGTCATGATGATGAGGAGGACTGTTTCAATGTCCATCCAGGTGCAACAACGAAAAGCAGCTGCTCTGAAAACTGCCACTGTGTGCTGTCTAGAAAACAAGTCATACTTCTTCATTTTGTAATTTCATTCATAATTTCACATAGTGCAATAATATTTCATTACATTTTCTAAGAGGCAATAGAAGGCACCCATTGAGATTCTAGTTGTTTTCTCTCCTTGCCTTCTCTAATTCCATCTGCACAATCATCAAATTTGTTTTCCTTATGATTATTTCCTCCATTATTATACTTCCTCTTATCTCTCCATACCTGCTTGTTTTGAGTTTGATGTCTCAAATTATTTGTGTATATGTATATGTGTGTGTATATGTGTATGTGTATGTGTATATGTGTATATTCAACCCTCCTTTGTCCATCTAAGATAAAACGAGCCTGATGAGATGCCCACTTCTCCTGTCCCTTTTCTTTATGTTTGTATATTCTTTTCAAATTTCTTTCTATATGAGTATGCTCTTCCTTTTATGCTCTCTTCTCTTTCCCCTCTTTAAACTCTCAGAATAGGATTAATCTACTCCCAAACCAGTTTTTTCTTCTTCTTTAATTCCCTCAATACTATTTGAAAAAGTTAAGGTTCTAGGGGAGGCTAAGTGGAACAGTGAATAGAGAACTGGCCCTGGAATTAGGAGGACCCGAGTTCAAATGTGACATCAGACACTTAACACTTGCTAGCCATGAGACCTTGGGCAAGTCACTTAACCCCAATTGCCCTGCCTCCCCTCCTCCAAAAAAACAAAAATAAATTAAGCTTCTAAAGGGATGCTTATTTCTTATTCCCCCTTAGAATGTTGGCACTACAGGCAGTTCCTTTCAATTACCCTAAAATTTTTTTTCTAGGTTTTTCTGGATTCTTGTTTTTACATTTCAGAGTTCTTACTCAGCTCTCTCTCTCTCTCTCTCTCTCTCTCTCTCTCTCTCTCTC